>NW_003852602.1:1401338-1462853 GCF_000181295.1 Otolemur garnettii | reverse complement strand
TATAATACATAAATATACATTATATATTATATAAATTTATATATACATATATATGTACATCATATATGTATATCTAATACATAAATGTATGTTTGTATATTTTCCTATATATTATATAGGAAATATATATTATCTATATTTATATAGAGATAATAATATATATTTTATATATCATACATATATAGGAAATAATAATTTCTTGGCAATGCACAGTAAGCTTTATAATATTCAGCCAGCTAGAAGTCAGTCAAGTAAAGCAGTAAATTTGAATATTTCTTACTCTCTCTCACTCTCTCTTTCGTGTTAGACATCAAGTGTGGTAAGGAAACTGATATCCATCCATCCCGGTGTTATTTAATCCTGCCTGTGAAAGACGAAACTGATCCATCACGATGTACTTTCTCAGAGGGCTTCGACTTGGCCACACATTTCTCAACAGAATGTGTCAGGAAGTTACTATCTATTCCTGGATTGACTAATCTATTGAAAACCATTATTCAACTCTTTTCCTGTTTGTTACCTATACTATCATTCTACCAAACAAGTTCAAGCTTAAGAGCCATCTTCAGTTTCTTCCTCTCCCAGGGCAGCACATCCTTTCCAGTGTCCTGTCAGCCATACTCCCACAGTAGCTCCTGAAGCTGCCTCCTTCTCTCAGTTTTCATTGCAAGTGCCTTGGTTTGCACTTTCATTGTCTCTCACTGGGGTCGAAGCACCAGCTTTCTAACAGGTTTTCTGCCTCAAGTCCCCTTCAGGTGAGTCTACATAATTGATTTCCTAAGAGCACAAGTTAAAGCAGGCCATTCCTTCTTTGTGCTCCTTCAATATCTGTTCTATCTGTAATAGGCCTGGCATTCAGGATCTGCCTGAGTCTTCCACCTACAACTCCATCTCCTAATGCCCTTTACTACAGCCACAGAGTATTCCATTTCTTCCGAGTGGTTTTTAATTGTTTTGTTCTTAGTTTGTTCTAGCTTTGTCTCCTGATCACCACATTTAGAGCATACATGAGTTCTTCTCATACCCACGCCTCTATAAAGTACCATGACAACTGTTTTCATGTAGTAAGAATTATATATTCCTTGGGTGTTACAGTATTTTGTGTGCATTTCCCTATAAGTATACATATATGTATACTTATACTATACACTGTATTGTAGCTAGTTGCATGTGGCTTGATTAAGCCACAAAAAAAAGAAGAAATTATGTTTTAGCAAGAATTTTTGAGCACCTACTTTCTATCTCCATTCCATGTGTTTAAGGTATGTACCACACACAAATGGAGGCAGGAAAACAGTAAAGGAGATACAATTTAAACTATAGTATATTTTTGGAAACCCTGTAGAAATTCTGAACAAACACGAAATGGAAGAAAAAATTAAGAATTTGTATTAAAGAGAATTTTTGGTATTGCCAATAATTTAGAATTATTCAGGGGCTGATGTTTCTCAAGAAAAATATGGAATCAAATGTAATCTAATAAATGGTAAGGTGATTATTCACACATTTTTCTTTATTATTTAAATTTTTGTTGATTTTTTAAAAATAAAAGCTTGCCTCAGGATGATGCCAGTAAGGAGGGCCAATTTGAAAGCATTACTGGAATTAGCATTTGTACATTTGACTGGGTAGCAGTGGCCTCTTATCTTCATTTCAGAATTATGAGAGCAAATGCTTATCATTTTCAATTACTCATTTTGCCTGGTGTTTCTCTAGTTTAATTTAAAGTAGGGCAACCAATAAAATCATAGATCAAAGGGTCCTAAGAGAAAGGAAAAGATAAATCAATGGCTTGTAAATTCTGGTATTAACTTTCAATGACATTTTTCATTTTTTACATTTAACATGGCAACAAAGTATGCAAATGAGTCTTTTTTTATCCTAGCAATTCAAAAATTCTGTTATCTTAATATTTTTCCCCAAATGATTTTTACACACTTTGTAAATAGCATAGGTAGTCCTTAAGGTAATTTACAAGTATTCATAAACAGGTAATAATATTATGTTTCTCTAAGTGGAAAGGTGGTATGAACAAGTAGCAAGGTAGTTGGGATTGGTGTTAGAAGACTATGTTCTAGCTCAGATACTTCCTAATTGTGGGATGCTATATAGAGAGATTGAAGTTCCAGATTGGTGCTGAAAGTAGAGGCTTCACTACTGGAATTAATATAGACAGAAAAGTGAAAGAACTCATTTACTCAACCTGAACTACAAGCAGTATGTGAATAGTTTAGCTGTGGGGACAGCAGAGAGATGTATCAGAAAGCCATAAATGGCACTCACTATCTTCCTGAGACATAACACATGCACATTCATTCATCAAGAGATTTCTAGTAATGTATTTTTGGTGTTGCTTCAATCGCATTATAACAAAGATATTTGTACCAGAATGTTTATTGTAGCCCAATTCATAATTGCTAAGTCATGGAAGAAGCCCAAGTGCCCACTGACCCACGAATGGATTATTAAACTGTGGTATATGTACACCATGGAATATTATGCAGCCTTTACCTCTTTCTTGTTTACATGGATGGAGCTGGAACATATTCTTCTTAGCAAAGTATCTCAAGAATGGAAAAAAAAGTATCCAATGTACTCAGCCCTACTATGAAACCAATATATAGCTTTCATATGAACGCTATAGCCCAATTATAGCCCAAGAATATGGGGAAAGGGGAGAAAAAGGGGAAGGGTGTGGGGAGGATGGGTAGAGGGAGGGTAATCGGTGGGACCACACCTACGGTGCATCTTACTAGGGTACATGTGAAATTTATTAGGTGTAGAATATAAATGTCTTAACACAATAACTAAGAAAATGCCATGAAGGCTATGTTAACCAGTTTGATGGAAATATTCCAAATTGTATATACGACCAGCACATTGTACCCCGTGATTGCATTCATGTACATAGCTATGACTTAATAATAATAAAAAAAAAGATTTCCATAATACATACCATGCATTTCACAGAGATAATTCTTCTCCTTTTATAATTAGACTACTGAACCACAGCAGCCCTCACAGCTATTCCCCATATTCCCTTTGCTCCTTCTCCTTTAACTTTCAAGAAGGACAATAGGAGAATGTAAGTTAGTTTAAGCCCATTCTTCAATTGATAGATCAGAAAATGTATAATAAATTATAATTTTAACAAAATGAGCACAACGATCATTATATATACATACATATATATACACAGAGAGAGAGATATGACATACCAAATCTAGTTTGCTATTCATCACCTGAAAAGTCCAGATACTATGTATATGAAATATAATAATTGACATTGTTCTAAACTTTTTTACTTTTTTTGTTTTCTTTTGCCATTGACACTGAATTTCTAGCTATTGCACTTAATGGATAGTTCTTACAACAATATAACAATTATGTGGAGGACTCAGTATAATTTCAGCAAACAGAGTTGGGTATTCAAGTCACCAAAAAGTCAAGACAGTTTCTTGGCTGGGTGAGGTGTTCACCACTTGAAAGGATATTGCCACAATCTACTGAACTCAGAAAGGCAATCTCAAATGCTTCTTTCTTGGCATTACAGCCAATATGATATGCAAGAATTAAAAAAAAAAAGAAAGACAACATCAAACTGTTCACTTCAGTGATGTCCTCAGGCTGACAAAATTCTTCTTAGCTTGCCAACTTTTCTCAGTCTGTTTCCTTCTTATGCTTTATAGTTTGCTGTTCATCATAAGTTTATGACATTCATTAAGTAGTCTTGCTACAAATCAGGGAATACAGATGATATAATATTTGAACATTCCCACTACCTAGTACTTAAAATGTTAATTCATTCTTGCCCAGGAGCAACTGGAACATCTGGTCCCACTTCCAAGTGAAATCGCTGGTGCAGTTCACCTTTTGAATGGGAATGTGATGGGTGAGCTGGAGGGTAAACCAGTGGTATGTGTGATAGAGCAACAGAAAAAGGAAGCAGTGATTTTAGTAATGTGTTTCCTGTCAAAATGTCTGGAACATCCACTAGATTCTTATTTAATTTGCAAATGACTCTCATCCACTGTAAATGCCATTTTGAAACTTTGTCCTATAAATATTGAATAAATCAAATTATTCCTTAATTGGTGATGGGGAATCTATGAGTTACAAGGTGGCAATTTGTGTCTTTCTCACACCATAGGCCTTATCACCACACTGCAAGTTAGACAACTAAGTTCAAACTCACTGGAAAAGCTTCAGATATTTGTGATTATAACTCTGGGATCATGTATATTTGTAAAAGAAAAGAGCATGATAAAGAGACATTAATGTTAAATATGTGAGATAGAGAGACAATGCTAAAAATAAGAATATTTTTGTTGCGAACAACTCTCAAACTCACAATTTTATTTAAGACAGAGTGCAGTCAAGAAGCACGATTGTTCATGCAACATATATCACATGTTGTGGGACTTAGCCTGTGGAATTCTGTAAAAACCTATTATAAAAAATCATTCCATGGCTCAGAGGTGGAAGACAATCTCTCTGAAGTAAGAAGTGAAATTGTCAAAGCCCATGGGTTCATGTAGCTTGGAGGAAAATTTTTCCTTTTTTTTTTTTGCAGGTTTTTGTCACATTCAACATTCAAGCTGCAAACTTGAGCTGAGATTCTGAAAATTCTTAGAAAATGGGTTCCTGCCAACAACCTGGGAATCTTAGCTTTAGCAAAATCATCATCAGTTCTTATCAGTTTTTACCTTTTCTTTTTGAAGTTTTCGTTTTTTTAATGAACATGAAGTAAAATATTCCTCTTAGAACACGCTGGTTTAATTGTTGCTTAATTTAATATATTTTAGTGTATCTTATTTATTTTCTAGCTATACTACTACCATTTTAATACTATATAATCAGAGATGCTTCTCTCATTTTTATTCACTGCTATGTTTCCAGTATCTCAAACATTGCTTACAATATAGTAGATAAGTGGGGACTAAATGGTACATTCATAGAATTATCAGGAAGATTTTTTTTTCACATGAGGAAAAATATACTTGATTTAAAAATGTATGAATGGAAACAACATGGTAATGATTAAGAAAACAGGATTAATAATCATCTTGCCTCTAGTACTCATCTAGTCTCTGTTCAATTCTGTTTTCACCTCTTATTTGCTTTAATTTCCATATCCTTAAATTGTGTATCATTAGAGACCCTCGCTCATAGGGTAGCTGTGAAATTTCAGGAACATAATCCACTTTAAGAGAGAGAGCACTGGGCATGTAGTAAGTGTTCAGTAAATATTTTTCTTTTTGGTCTTGGTTTTCCTTTAAGTGTCTGTATAATAAATGCCATAGATGTTAATCCTAAGGACTGAAAAATAATTGATGAGCCTCACTTCCTCTTTTCTGCTTTTAAGGATTGAGGCTGAAAATCAAATATAATGAGATAATAAAATGGTAGAAATTGGTTCCCTTAAATTTCGCTATCAGATTTGTGTAGCAACACCACTCATTTCTGATGAGTTGTCAAGGTGAATAGTAATTAGAGTTAAGAAATAAATAATGTCTGGGGCCAGCCCTCTTGTTCATCATCACTTAACTGTAGACAACGGACTCATTAGAAGAGAAACAATAACTCACAGTGTATATGCAAGTGTTCACTGAGTAGTACTGGGTTCAAAACTAAGAATTCAGAATGCAGAACATGAGGCAAAGAGTTTATTAAGGCAAGAGATGTTTGGGTCTTGTCTTAAAGTCATGAAGAGAGAATGAACTGCAGACACTTAAAACGTACCATAGTTATATCAGGAGTGGGAAGCTTAGTTTGTTTACACCGTTCTATTTCCATCTAACAAACCAGAAAGTACTTCTCTCTTTTTTTTTTTTTTTTTTTGAGACAGAGCCTCAAGCTGTCACCCTAGGTAGAGTGCTATGGCATCACAGCTCACAGCAACCTCCAACTCCTGGGCTCAAGTGAGTCTCCTGCCTCCGCCTCCCAAGTAGCTGGGACCATAGGCGCCCGCCACAACACCCAGCTATTTTTTTGGTTGCAACCGTCATTGTTGTTTGGCGGCCAGGGCTGGATTTGAACCCGTCACCTTAGGTGTATGTGGCTGGCGCCTTAGCCACTTGAGTCACCAGCGCCGGGCCCAGAAAGTACTTCTTATTCTTTTCTCTCACAAATGAACATATTTTGTATCCCACTTCGTTAGATCCTAAAATATTAATGACTAACAATAATCTTCAGCTATAGAGTCTCTCTTTTTTTTTGAGACAGAGTCTCACTTAATCACCCTTAGTAGAGTGCCCTGGCATCTTAGCTCATGACAACTTCAAACTCTTAAGCTCAAGTGATTTTCTTGCTTCAGTCTCCCAAGTAACTAGGACTACAGAGGCCTGCCACAATGCCTGGCTATGTTTTAGAGATGGGGTCGGGGTCTTGCTCTTGTTCAGGCTGGTCTCGAACTCATGAGTTCAGGCAATTCACCAGCCTTGGCCTTCCAAGTGCTGGGATTACAGGTGTGAGCCACTGCTCCTGGATAGCTAGAGTCTTAACACTGCAGAAGCTTGATGGTGAATCAGAATTTGGCAACATTTTGCAAGTTTTATATCTACCTCTTAAGTTCCTTTGAACATAATAATAAGGTAATGTACCTAAGTTGCTTGGCTTAGAGTCTCCTATGCATATATGTCATACATAAGAGTTATACTTTCTATAATTTTCTTAGGTATAAGAAATCATATCTAATAGTGGTCTTGGAGAGATAAAATTAATGTCAGATACTCCTATCTCATTTTCAGGTATTTGAATTACTGTCTCCTTGAGAGAATGGACCAGTCAGGCTGGCAAGGCATCGCCTGCAAATAGAGTATGCTGTACAATTTCTGATGATCCCCAGGGGCTGTGAGGAATTGAGTAAGATGGGCAGTGTGAGAGCCAAAGAAAGGAGCACAAGGAAGCGGCAGGCATAGAAACCTCTGGGGTAGATCCAAGGAACGGAAGGACAAATAAAAAGAGGAGGAGACCGAGGACGAGGCACACTTTGGTAAAAGCAAACTTGTAAGCAATAAGCATTCTTCACGAATTCTATGGTTCAAATGAATTGACTTTGTTGGAAATGCTAAGGATAAAGAAAATACTTGCTAAAAAGAAATATAATGACAGAAAATAATGCATAGCAAAATAAAGAAGTGTAGTAACTATTTTCGAGTTATAAATCTCTGTGGCAGTCAAATGCCATGTTGTCACCATAATTCCCCAAACAGCCACAGCTGAAAGCTTAGGCATTTTATATGGCTTTAAGAGTCTTAGCGAAAGCACCTTCTCCAGAATTTCTAGAACTTATGTCATAGCCCTCTCCTCCAGCCTTCTCTCAAACAAAAAGGGGATAAATTGTGCTATTCCCAACAGGACATTTGGTAATTCTCTACCTGTTGCCGTATTCTCCCTTTTCTTATTCTTTTCTCCTCCCCTTTTATTGCTATTAATGGTTCTTTGTAGACCATGTGGTTGTCTCCTTTCTATCTGTGGGATGACTCTTTCTAGTTAGATCGCTGGTATACCTCTCTCTATAGATTTTTATACTATAGTTATGATATTCACAATGGATATTTACAAACTGTTACTTCTTCTTATTTTCTTTTCCTAATTCTTCCTTCTTATTTTTCCTGGGTATAACTTGAATGAATGGATGAAAAAAAAATCATGGAGTCTGTTAAGGAAAACATCTCTCTGGCTGGGTGTGGTGGCTCACACCTGTAATCCTAGTCCTCTTGGAGGCCAAGGTGGTTGGATTGCCTGAGCTCAGAGGTTTGAGACCATCCTGAGCCAGAGTGAGCCAGAGTGAGACCCCTTCTCTACCAAAAAAAGCTGGGCATTGTGGCAGATGCCTGTAGTCCTGGCTACCTGGGAGGCTAAGGGCAAGAGAATCACTAAAGGAAGAAAAGAAAAGAAAAGAAAAAAAGGAAAACCATCTCTGTGTAGCTTTTCACTTCTCGTCATTTTTGTTTAGAAAAATTCTAAAATATTAGGAGGATATTATATAACATATTTATGACAGAAATATAACTATGTAACATACTTATAGGCCAGACAATGCATTCTTAAGCCACATACCACAAGCTCAATAACTTCAAGGGAAATATTGAAATTGGTACCTAGAACATCTAGTGTATTCAATTGATCTTATTTTCAAGTACAAGATGGTAGTTAAAAGCACATATTGGCTTGGCACCCATAGCTCATTCGTTAGGATGATGACCACATATACCAAGGCTGGTGGATTTGAACGCATCCCGGACCTGCTAAACAACAATGACAACTGCAACAACAACAATAAAAATAGCTGGGTATTGTGGCGGGCATCTATAGTCCCAGCTACTTGGGAGGCTGAGGCCAGAGAATAGCTTAAGTCCAAGAGTTTGAGGTTGCTGTGAGCTGTGATGCCACAGCACTCTACCAAATGTGCATAGTGAGACTCTATCTAAAAAAAAAAAAAAAAAAGCAAATATTTAATTATAGAGGTTAAAAGTATAGATTTTGGAAACATAGTTGGGTCATATTCTAAGATCTGTCACTTACTGATGTGTGACTTTAAGCAGATTAATTAACCATCTTTAAACCTTAGATTCTTCATCTGTATATGTCAAGAAAGTAGTTTTGAGATATACATATAAAAAGAAAGATAATATTTGTCATTTTTCTCCTTTCCTTTTCCACCATCTAAGCACAAATAGTTTTCTATTTATAGCTTAGGGGAGGAATGAAATAACAAGGAAAGTAGAAACACATGGATTCAGCTGTCTCTGCTGTTCCAAAACTTAGCCTACTGGGGATGTTATTCTACATGGCCCTGTGAACCAAAAAGAAAACAGGGAGTAGATTTAATTTGGAAAAAAAAAATTGAAGGAGTGAAGTTTAGTAAGAATTTGAGGAACTTATTAACTTTATAGAAAAAAGACTTATACTCAAATCCTCAAAGTGGGAAATGAAGGTGGTGATGGGCAGCTGAGGAAGGAAAAGAAGATTAAAGAGGAATAAAAATTAAAACCTCAGAGAGGTGAAGGGGTATGCAATTAGGAAAATCTCAGTAAGGTTTGATTGGGAATTTGTGTTGAATCAAATTCCCCATTTGGCTTGGCCTTTCCCAAACAATCAAGCAAGCTATTCTTCACAGCAGTGACCTGTGACCTCAGGGCCAGCAACTTCCTGTGATAGTGTGGAGAGCTGGCTGTGAGGCGGGAGGGCCCCCACCACCTGGGGAACATCAGGGAATGAACCCCCAACTGCTTCTCCTCCTTTCCCCAAACCCTATTCCTTTCTTCATGTTCCCCCTGCCAGAAGTCACTGTAGCTCTTTGTCTAATTAACTTTTAAGAACTATGCAGATATCCTTGTGATCTTTCCTTTTTCACTTCTTATCATATGTTAACAAAGTTGAGTAGAAACCATTAACAGGATGTTTTGTCTTTATTAAAGTCATTTACATTTTTCCAATCATACTGTAAGACCAAAAATATGTCTTCTGTCTATACTACTTCCCCATATTGTCCATGCTACTTCCCCATAGACAACCCTGTACAGATACAGGGTTGTATCTTGTGCTTTGGGGCTAGCTGCAGCCATCAGCTCAATCAGACCACCCAATCCCATCTTTTGTCTCTGTGTCTTTTCTTGTGC
Organism: Otolemur garnettii; assembly: GCF_000181295.1. Taxonomy (NCBI): domain Eukaryota; kingdom Metazoa; phylum Chordata; class Mammalia; order Primates; family Galagidae; genus Otolemur; species Otolemur garnettii. Next base: position 1,453,227 of record NW_003852602.1, on the reverse strand, counting down.
TGTATTTTTCTCAATCTCTGCCACTTCTACTCTGGTTCACTTCCCTTCCCTGCACTGGTTTGGGATAATCCAGCATAGAGATAATAATCCCACCCTGGGGTTTGGGAAGAGAGGGTAGCTTTTGTGGACTCAGTCATCCATAGACTAAAGAAATTAGTGGCACACTAAAACATCCCAAAATATGTCCTTATGCAGAGAAAGGAGCAAGGGAAAATTTCACGTTTAAGTGGGTTAGTGCTGTGGGAGTGGAGCTGGTTCAACCCAGTTTGAGATGTAAAGTGTGCTGGTACAGTGTTGAATGTCACTTCTCCACCACTGTCATCATTCAATACACATATTTAAATAAGAATGGGAATACCAGCCTCATGAAGATTACTATTAACCTTACACTATATTGAGAGAGAAAAATGTGACTATAGAAATGAACCAACATTTGTACAATGTGGCTAGGTAAGAGCCTGGCACAGAGATATTTCCAACACATGGCATTTCTTTTCTTGAACAAATTATCCTCCGCGTCCTTCTCATCACCACCATCATCACCACCACCACCATCATCATCACAGATAAAAGCACTGAGGCCCACTATGGAGTAAAAGCCTCTTTTCAGTGGCAAACAGCATATCAGAATGCACAATACAAGTGCTAAGTGGTGAGAATACAGAGAATACAGAGAATACAGGATATCAAGACAACTAATGTCTGTTCTGCTGTAGTTGAGTGCTTGAGACGTTACACATTCTAGCTTGACATTTGCACAGCCTTCTATATTGAAAAATAAGACAAACTGTCCAAAAATACAATCAGTTGTGTTTTATATTTGTTTTTTCCCCTCTGATAATCAGGACTGATTATATTCAGCTGTCATACCTGATGAATACCAACATCTGCTACCATGCATTTAATTTTCCTGAAAGGAAAAGCTCAGCTATGTAACATGGTGTCAGAAATGAGAGTACTCAGTATGTGCCCCTGACTAGGAAAGGCCTTTGTCTTTCTGACTAGGAGACCCTTTTGATTATCTATTCAGCCTACAATGGGCTGTGGGGCATCTTGGGCTCCAGTACAGCAAACCTCTCATGAATGTAATCAATAGGATGGTACCAATTCTCACAAAGAAACTGAGATGAAAAATATCAAAGTGCTCCTCAGCTAACTCTAAATTATCTATACGGGGAACTCTACAGCCAGCATGGGCATTAATTGCTCATGTTCACTCAGATCTTTCAGAACATATTCTGCATATTTTGAAGGCCCCGATGTACCTTCAAGTGAAGAAAAAAATATTAAAATTCCTAGCTTCCCTTGCAGCTAAAATGTGGATGTCTGATTTAAGTTCTGCAGATCAGTCAGGACGGCATGAGCCACTAATTTGAAGTTAATAAACAGGCATAGTAAGGGTCATGGCAGAGGGAGCATGGTTATGTAGCCTGTGGTAGTGGCAGAAGCTTCCAGCAGAGGTGGTTATTAGTGATGACAGCAGCTCCACGAATGGTTCAGTCTGATGATGTGCCTGTTAACTCATTTTATAGCAAATGCCTGTAAGTCTCCCAAAAGAGTCAGTCTGAAACCTGAAAGTGTATTAAATCTCTTCCTGATTGCATGCTAGATTCTTCTGTCCACAAAGATGAGTGCTAAAATATACAAAAGAACATTCATAAAAAGATCTATCACTGAGAAATTTTGAGATGAATTCTTTGTATTTACATATGGGGGAGAGACAAAAAATGCCTTCTGAAATTAGGAAAAATAAGAGAAGGAAATAGAGAGAGAGAGAACACAATGTGTCTATAATAAAAACACAAAACACCACAGGTAAATAACTTTCATCTTTGCAAAATCAAGTTCAAACTTTGTTATAAAAAATCAATATCTCTACATCTTTCTGCTATTCTTATCCTTTCAACATGGAAGTTAGAAGGCCCCCAAATCAAGAGTCTACTTGTATACCCACAGCTTACCAACCTCAGCAAAAGATGACAGGAACTTCCCAGATGTTAAAATAATGGTTCAAAATTATAAAAGGGACTCTCTTGGACCTCAATAAATCCTCAACAATAAAAACAAACAAAAACCCAAAATTGTCTTCCTTTTGCCTCACCTGTTACACATGCCCACCTCTGAACCAACTCAGTGTAGCCAGCAGGATGGAACAACACAAATAGCCAGACATGGAGTGCGATTTCACACAAACAATGTAGGTTAAGGGGAGCGAAGCATTTCTCCAAAGAAAATCAGAGTTCTGATTCTAAAATAAGGGGATCTTGGGGTTGGGTAGATGCAAAGTGATTGATTCTAAGTGTATAAGGGTGCTTTGCTCCCATCTGGAAATAGTTATAATGTAACCAAGAAAGGACCTGATCTCCCTGGGCACATTATTCAAAAAGAAGCCTTTTCAACAATTATTGAAATATTATTTTCTTTTTCTTTTTAGAGACAGAGTCTTACTTTATCACCCTTGGTAGAGTGCTGTGGCGTCACAGCTCACAGCAACCTCCAACTCCTGGGCTTAGGCAATTCTCTTGCCTCAGCCTCCCCGGTAGCCAGGACTACAGGCACCTGCCCTAATGCCTGGCGATTTTCTGTTGTTGTTGCAGTTTGGCAGAGGCCAACTTCAAACCTGCCACCCTTGGTATATGGGGCCAGTGCCCTACCCAGTGAGCCACAGGTGCTGCCCTCTAATGATTTTTTAATCTGTGATTTAAAAAAAAATGATACCAGAAAAAATCACTTTGAAAGTACAACAGTGACGCACATGGAGAAGAAGTTGGTTGGAGGATAACATCTTCTGCAGGGTACCATTCCAACACTCAGGAATGGCCCTTCCGTCCTTCAGCACCACCCCAGTTTCTCAGATGTTAAAATGAGAACCGAATCACCCCCTTCCTTCACTGCTCTCCTCAAGTCTCCATGAGTTTCTTCCTTTACATCATGAAAATAAGCACCTGTGGAAACAATGCTGATTAATAGGAAGAAATCTATTTAAAAAATAATTGTAATTAGCTCTACTTACCTTTCCTTGGGTTCACAAGGTTAGAGATCATTACTTTTAATTTTTCTTGATCACAACTAGGAAAACCAGAGCAATCATATCTACTCAAGAGGGCTTTGTGTCTAGAAGGTGAAGCTTGAATTTATTAAGCACGTGTATGTATACAAATAGATAGATTCATACAGTTACATACATGGACCTACCACACAGCATTGACCATATGCTTCAATCACATGTACAGTTACATACATGGACCTACCACACAGCATTGATCATACGCTTCTATCACATGTATAGTTACATACCTACCACACAGCATTGATCATATGCTTCAATCAGATTTCTTAATCCTTCAGAAGGAGAGGAGCTGTTCCAGGTAATGCAGCTAACTTACAGCACCACAACACTTACTCTAATTTACACTTTACAAACAAGCCTAAATATATCCTCCCCTGAGCTAAAACAGCAATTCAGCTTGTGCTCACTGTGGAACTTAAGGTAACATTTTCTTTCTGAGGTTAGAAATTATGCCTGATATATGCAATGTTTCCCTTTTGTAATGCTAATTAAAACAAAGACTAAAAGAGACAACCAATTCAGGTTATTTATGCTGAACTACTTGCTCTGCCCTTCATTTTCATCAAAACAAAACACCAAACTGGCTTTTGTTTGCATAGAGGGTTACATATTTTTTCTTCCATTTTTATATGTAATACTTTAAAGAGGAATATTTGGATGTGTTGTTAATTGAATGTTAATTGGCAAGTTTCTTTTCTTGTTATTGAAGTGTTGAATTCCTTTTGAATTTTAGAGAGTCACCCCTTATAAGATTGCAAATGTTTTATCCCATTTTGTAGACTACTTCTTTATCCTGTTGAGGTTTCCTTTACTATGCAGAGCTTTTTTAGTTTGATGGAATATCTTTGTCTATTTTTTCTTTTGTTGCCTGAGCTTTTGGGGCTATATCCAAAACATCATTATCCAAACCAATGTCATGGGAATATTCCCCTAAGAAAACTTTTATAGTATTCTTCTTTAGTCCATTTGGAGTTGATTTCTGTATATGGTGTGAGTTAAAAGGTCTAATTTTATCTTTCCACATATGAATCCCCACTCTTTCAACACTGTAGACTGCCCTTTTTGCATTATGTGTTTGCAGCATCTTTATAGCCTGATAAAGAAATTGGTCAAAAGACCTAAATAGACATTTTTCCAAAGAAGACATATGAATAGCCAACAGGTATGCAGAGCTACATTGCATTACATCCCCAATATTATTAATTATTAGGGATATGCAAATTAAATGACAATGAGGTACCACCTCATACCAATTGCAATAATTATTATCAAAAAGACAAATGGTAACAAGTCTTGGTGGTGATATAGGCAAAAGAGACCCTCTGTATACTGTTGGGAACGTAAATTAGTATGGCCTTTACAGAAAACAATATACGGTTTTACAAAAATCTAAAACTAGAATTATGATATCATCCAGCAGCTTCACTTACTAGGTAAATATATCACTTGATATCTATACTTCCATGTTTATTATGGTATTACTCACAGTAGCAAAGACATGGTATTTATTTAAGTATCCATCAATGCATAAATAAATACAGAAAATGTGGTCTAAATAAACAATGGAATAAATTTTAGCCCTACAGCAGAATGTAATCTTACTACTTACAACGTGAATGAACCTGGAGGACATGAAATTAGCCAGGCAAAGAAGGACAGAAACCTGATCTCACTGTATACAAATCTGAAAAAGTCCAGCTCAGAGAAGTTGAGGGAAATGTTGGTGATGAACAGCAGGGATGGTGCATGCTACAGAAGACATTGGTCAAAGGATACAAAGGTTCAGTTAGAGAGGAGGAATAAATTCAAGTGAATCTATTATATAAGATGATCTCTGTGGTCAATAACAATGTGATTGTATACTTGAAAAAATTTAAGAGATCTGAAGTGTTCTCATCCCTTCCACAAAACTGTCTAATATGTGAGCTAATGAATGTGTTATTCAGCTTGATTTATCTAGTTCACAATGTAGATGTGAATATCATCTATGTAAATATCATGAGGTACATCACAATTCCACATAAGAAGGAAAGAAAGAAAAAAGAAAGAAAGAAAGAGAGAAAAAGAGAGAGAGAGGGAAGGAGAATAAAAGGGAAAAGTTATATATGATACTTATGATGAAACAGCTTTGTAATTAAATGCAATTTAATTAAATATTTAATCATATAACTGCACGACAAAATGGGAATTGTCCCTCTTCCCAAATAATAAAAAGATAGAGTTGAAACAAACAAGCAAGCAATTAAAATTTAATAAATATTGCTTTTTATTCTAACATTTTATAGTTTTTTTTATTTCATAGTAATTTACTCAATAAAATTTTATATGGTAAACCCAATGTCCTACTTTTTCTTTTTTTTTTTTCACTTTTTTTTTTTTTATTGAATGGTAACTATGTACATTAATGCACTTCTGGGGTACAGTGTGGGGTTTTCACATGCAATCTGAAATTACTTTTTCTTTTAATGAGAACTTTGCTTGCCTTAGCCTGATATAATGGAAACAACCTTGGTTTGGGAGGATAAAGATGCTGGCCATGGTATGTTTACTTATTTTGGGACCTTACACAGGTTAAAGCAGCCGTCCCTGCTGTGACCAGTTCAGGCTGAGCAAACAAGAAGCAACATTATAGAGAAAAGCCCAGGCACTCAGAGAGGCAGCAGTGATCTCAGTTTATCTGTTGCACAGGAGAGCGAAATTATTTCATAGAGTTTAATCAAAAAGATGTTCCGTTTGAGGAGAACTTAAAAGTAAACACTTATTTTAGCATTTGTTCGTATTTGTTTAAGTAATCTTCACTGACATCCTCAAAGATTAGTATAAAGGGTGGCGAATTCCTAGGGGTTTGACTGGTGATATTCTGAAGACCCAAGTAGAGTCTTCCTACACCAGTATGGGAAAAAGACCAATGCAGGGGACAAAGATAAGGGTTAGCACTTGAAGCAAGACTAAGACAGGTTCAAAGTAGAGGTTATTCTCTTAGTAATATGTTATTTAATAGACATTCATAGAAATCTTCCCAGATTGCAGCAATTCTCTGCTTTCTTACCAGCTTCCCTCATCCCCTTGGGTGAATCCCTTTAGCCATGTTGTGCATTTTATCTCCACATCTAAGCTTCCAGATGCAGTTTATGTATTCATCTGATTAAATCTTGGGATGCTGTGTATTTCTAGAAATTTGTCTATTTCCTCTACATTTTCAAGTTTAAGTGTGTAGGAATTTTCAGAGCACTCATGAATGATATTTTGTATTTCTGTGATATCAGTTATAATATTTCCTTTTTCATTCCTGATTGAGATTATTAGAGTCTTTTCTCTTCTATTCCTGGCTAATCTAGCAAGAGGTCTATGAGTATCATTTATCTTTCCTGAGAATGAATTTTTACTTCGAAGAGCCCAAGTAGCCAAAGCAATCTTAAGCACAAGTAATAAGTCAGGAAGCATCATGATCCCAGACTTCAAACTATCATATATGACTAGAGTAGCACAATTAAAAGAGGGACTTTACCTAATAAATGCAATCAGTGTAACCTGGTTATTTGTACCCTCAATGAATCCCCAATAATAAAAATAAATAATAATAATATAAATAGATAAATGAGACACATAAAAAAAAATAGCTTGGTATTGGCACAAAAATCGTAACACAGACCAATGGAACAGAACATACAGCCCAGACATAAAACCATCCACATACAACCAATGAATCTCTGACAAAACAGATACATATGCTGGGGTAAAGCAGCCTTATTCAATAAATGGTGTTGGGGAAATTGGATGGCCACATGCAGAAGAGAAAAACAGCATCCATATCTCTCATCATAACTCACAAAAATTAATTCAAGGTGGGTAAAGGACTTAAATGTAAGGCATAAAATTATAAGAATTCATGAAGAAAATATTGGAAAAATACTTTTAGATATAGGCTTAGGGAAATAATTTATGAAGAAGACCCCAGTGGAAATCACAGCAACAAAAAAATAATCATATTTGATTAAACTAAAAAGTTTCTGCATAGTCAAGGGAGTAATTAACAGAGCAAATAGACAACCTACAGAATGGAAGAGTAATAGTCACAAGCTATACATCCAACAAAGGATAATAACCAGAATCTACAAAGAACTCAAGCAAGCCAGCCAAGGGGAGGTGGGGAGAGACTCCGTTACAAAGTGGCAAAACTCATAAACAGTAGCTTCTCAATAGAAGATAGAAAAGTGTCCGATAAACATATGAAAAAAAACACAATGACATATCATCTTACCCCAATCAGAGTGGCTTTTTATTACAATGTCCAGGGACAATAGATGCTGACATGAATGCAGGGAGAAAGGAACACCTACACACTGTTGGTGCGGCAGCAAATTAGTACAGTAGCCATGAAAAACAGCATAGAGATTTCTCAAAGAACTGAAAGTCAACCTACTATTTGATATAGCAATGCCACTATTGGATATTTAGAACTATTTGATATAGCAATGCCACTATTGGATATTTAGAAGTATCCAAAAGTAATCATTTATCAAAAAGACACCCAAACATGAATATTTATTACAGCACAACCCACAATTGCAAAGATGTGCAATCACCCAAATCCCCATTATTCCATGAGTGAATTAACAAAATATGGTATATGTATACAATGGAATACCATACAGCCATGAAGAAGGATAGCTTAATGCCTTTTGTAACAATTGGATGGAAGTAGAGACTATTACTCTAAATGAAGTATTAAAAAAATAGGAAAACATGTTATTACATTGGAACTAATTGCTGAGCACACATGTACATAGAGGGAATTATAACTCAGTGGAAATCAACCAGGGCATCCAAACTGGGAAAAAAGAGGCCAAACTGTCTCTGCTTGACAATTATATGACTGTATATCAAGAAAAGAATAAAGACTTCACCAAAAGACCCCTAGAATTGATAAATTCAGTAAAGTTGCAGATTACAAAATTCATTTACACAAATCAATAGCATTTCAATATACTAATAATAGTCAAGGTGGGAATCAAATTATTACCATTTACTGCAAAGAAAATGAAATAGGGGTATAGTTATCCAAGGAGATGAAAAATATCTATGAGGAGAACTACAAAACACTGATGCAGGAAATCACAGCGGAAAGCACCCCAGGGTCATGGATTGGAAAAATCAACATTGTTGAAATGTCCATTCTGTCCAGAGATATTTACAGATTCAAGATAATTCTCATCAAAATACCAGTATCGTTTTTCACGTTTCTAGAAAAGGTAATCCTAAACTTAATATGGAATAAAAAAAATAATTTAAAAGACGCCTAAGTGGCCAGAACAATTTAAATAAAAAAGAAACAAATTTAGAAACAGCACATTGCCTGACTTCAAATTATATATGTTAAGCCTGTATTAACCAAAATGACGTGTTACTAGAATAAAGGCAGACATGTAGACAGAGAATCCAGCAATAAACCAGATAGCTCTGGCCAACCAATTCTGATTTTTGGCAAAGCAGACAAAAGCATACACTGGGGAGAGGACTCTCTGGTCTATTAATACAAATTGTGGTGGAAATACTGAATAGCCAGGTGCAGAAGAAGGAAATTGGATCTCTACCTTCATCATATATACTATATAAATATTAAGTACAAAATAAATTCAAGGCTCAATGGAATACCTGGAATTATTAAAATTTTAGAAAAAAATAAGACATTGGACATTGGCATTGACAAAGAAGAATTTATTACCAAGACCCCCAAAGCAAATATAGCAATAACAAAAATAAATGAATTTATTTAATTAAACTAAAAAGTTTCTGCACAGCTGTAGAAATAATCACAGAGTAAACAGACAACCTACCAAATGGGAGAAATTATTCACAAACTGTTCCTCTGACAAAAGGCTAATATCCAGAATCTACAAAGAGCTCAAACAAATCATAAAGAAAAAAATATCATAACCCCATCAAAAAGTAGGCAAAAGATATTAACACATTTTTTTTTTCCCATAAGGAGATGGACAAATGGTTAAAAAACATCTGAAAAAATGTACAACATTGTAATTATCAGAGAAATGGAAATTAACACCACAATGAGACTCCTCCTTAACCCTATAAGAATGGCTGTTGTTAAAAAGTCAAAGAAATAATAGATGTTAGTGTGGATGGAGTGAAAAGGTAATGCGTTTACACTGTTGATGTGAATATAAAATTGTACAACATCTCTGAAAAACAGTATGGAGATTTCTCGAAGAACAAAAATTAGACCTACCATTTGATCCAGGAATCCCACTGGGTATCCACCCAAAGGAAAAGAAGTTATTTTATAAAAATAAAGACAACTGAGCTGGAATGTTTATCACAGCACAATTCATAATTTCAAAGATACGGAGTACACCTAAAAATAAAAAATGTGAGACACACACATACACCACGGAGTACTACTCAGCTACTAAAATGGAATGAAACAGTGTCTTTTGCTGCCAATTGTATGGAACTGGAGATCATATCTTAAATGAAGTATCTCAGGAATGGAAAAATAAATGCCACGTGTTGTCACTTATAATTGAGCCACACGACAGGATCTTTATGGTCATAAAATGGTGTGATGGACGCTGAAAATGAGAGCAGGAGGCAGGTGAAGGATAAAAATCTGCCTGCTGGATACAATGGGTACAATTTTGGTGACAATTACCCTGAAGGCTCTGATTTCCAACACGATATAATCCTTCCATGTAACAAAAACACTTATAACTCTTAATTATTTTTGAAATAAATAAAAAAATGAATATGAGCTAGGGAAGCCTGCCAAGTCTTAAAATAAGCAGACATCTGGACTAGGTGCATTTTAAATCACTATGAAAGATTATATTCTAGAGCTTAATCAGATAAGTTTTATTCTTTTCAGTATGCTGCTTTACAAAAATTTAGTATGTGCTGTATTTCATATTAGCAAATGCCTTACATCTTCTCACTTACTGACTATGAATGCATTATAAATGCGCAATTTAAAAATTCAACTAAGATGAAGAAAGAGCAGTTGACACATTCTATCACCTTACCCACGTATAAAATTTGGTTTTAATTACACTAATTAGAAAATAGGCTCTAAAAACCATGCATAAATTTTAACAGGCTAGCAGCAGAATTTTTTTATGTTTCATAATGCGTTACAGAATTGCAAAATTCCCCATTTATACCATTGTTAATTTGTGAGTCTCATACTTATAGACCTATGTTACTTTTTAAAGAATGAAAAACAAAACCACATATATGTACAGATACACACAGAAATGCCTATCTTTGTGTAATTCACAGGGATTGAAGGATAAGTATTCAGGGTGGACTCTGTCATTCTGTGTGATATAGCAGAGTCCTGAAAGCAGTTACCTGTTGTTTGAAAATAATATCATCAATGCTTTCGGCAGGTTTTTGTCCTTTATGGATACATAATATTTTACATATTTATGGGGTAGATGTGAATGTTTGCTACATGCAAAGAATGGATAATGATCAAGTCAGGGTATTTGAATATTTATAATTTCTACATGTTGTTACCATTTCACATCCTCTCTTGCAGTTGCTTTGAAATATACAAATTATTATTGCTAAGTATAGCCATTCTATTCTGCTATCAAACATTGGTACTTATTTCTTCTATTGAGCTGTGTTTTTTATTCACATTGAACAACTTCTCTTCATTCTACCCTCCCATTCTTTCTAATCTCTGGTTTTATTTTATTCTCCACTAGGTTCATAAGATCAAGTTTTTGAGCCCCCATGTTTGACTGAGAACTTGGGGTATTTATCTTCCAATAGGACTGATAATTGACTCACATATGGCAGTATTGCCAGTTTTGATTATGCCACTATAAAAGAATTTTATTTCTGTCAGCCCGATTCTTTGTTGAAGCCATCACATCATCATTGGTGGAAATAACAGCCAATACAATTATCTCATTACTTAAAAATAAAACAATAAGTTTAGAGCAGTGCCTGTGGCTGAAAGGAGTAGGGCGCCGGCCCCATATGCTGGAGGTGGTGGGTTCAAACCTAGCCCCGGCCAAAAATTGCAAAAAAAAAAAAATAATAATAACAAGTTTAAATAAATATGTATATATTTATCTATTACGTTATAATGACTGATGATTATATGAATGTCTATCTACATAGTATATTTATTTCAGCCAATTTTGATGGGTTCTTTGAGATGGACAAAAGTATGTATATGATAAACCACGTTGGAATTCACTCTAGGGAAGGTCTCTTTTGGCCCATTTATCACTTTTATGCAGTGAGTCAATTTGTCCACTAGAAAAAAAGAGTCAATTTGCTCATTAGTAAACATCTGGAAATGTTTTTAGACACTTTCTGTGGTTGTTAACTATAGTGGAAAAATGCTACTGAAATCTAAGGATGCTGTGGAGCACTCTACAGTATGCAAAATAGTCCCACACAACAGAGATTATTTTGTCTAAAATGTTAGAGACCTGAGGTTGCCGAAACTCTGTTACAGTAACCCTCTATAACCCCAAAACGCATTGGGCTGACGACTGAGTTAGATGCAAGGCTCCTGTCTTGTAGCAGCTCACTGAAAAACTTAGTGCTAGGGAAGTCCATCACAGCTGCAGATAGGAGGAACTTGAAGAAGACACAGGGCTCTCCATATTAAATAAATTATTTTGTGATCAAGTTGTTTCTCATATAGTTAGATCTTTGCAATTTATATCCGATTGAGAAGTGGTGATTTTTTCCCTCTAAATGTAATGATGGTTAATAAGATTTCTAAGCAATAACATGACAATAGCTTATATTATTAATATATAAATTAAGTATTTTTTCATAGATCTGTTTCAAGGTATTTAATAGGCGTTTGTTAATTAAATATTATGAGCTGTCTTAGTTGTAAGAAAAATGGGTAATTTCATTTTAATTGTATCTATGGAAATTAGGTGCCTTGCATAAGTAAATAGCTAAGATGCTCATCTATGTCTATAAATGGAGTAATTTAATTGTCTAACACTTGAAATGTCATGGCTCCATGCAAGGAAGCAAGACTTTCTTTTGAGACCCCCAAGGAGGAACTGGGGGGAGGAACTCTGTCCATTAAAGGGTGAAACCATACAGCTTCCTAAGAGACAGTGTGACTGAAAATGCTGCTGCTGATGGCGAAGGTGAGACAGGGGAGCAAATATTTCAGAACCCAAAATGGCTGAAGCCTAGGGAAGCCGTTCCCGCCTTTGTAAGTTAAATAGGTAGCTGGCATTTTGACAAAACATATTGGAAAAAGGCAAAGTCTCTGGGGTAATCAACTGGTAATGATTATATTTAAAGGAAACTTTATGATGATATCGGTCACTTCCTCGTTTAAGTGCTCCATTTGTAGAGAACTCTCAGGCTCTATTAAAGCTCAGAAAATGTGAAAAAAGAATGCAATAGAGGACAGGAGAAAAAATAAAATAATTGTAGAAAAAGCCATAAATGGGCCAAAAGAGACACAATTTTTTTAAGTCGATGAGCATTGTTCTGGTTAAAATTTTTGCCACATTTTATCAAAATTCATTGACTATAGGTCCCTAAACTGTCTGTTTTCAGACCCCGACCCCCATGCATACACACGTAAAACCCTCAAAATGTTAAATTGATTATGGTTCTGAAAAATGGTAATGAGCACCCAAAATTAATAACAGTTCCCACAAACTTGCCATCATTATAAATATATATATATATGCTTCTACATTTTTGTTTCGTTTTCTTCTCCCTATTTGAACAACATGGATATAATTTTAAATTCTAATTTGTTTAATTCTGATTTTGTTCTGTTACCATGTAATAATAGTGCTATTGCTTTATAACTTCAATTATAGTTTTCATAGCTATCTAATTTTCAGTTTAGTTAAATTCATCACGAATTAACTAAAGAACATCTCACAGAAATCTTTCATATTGCATTTTCCCTTTGTTTTTACATCAAGATGTTCATTGCAAGGCTACTTATGCTGAAAAATTAGGATATTTCTAATTTTAGAATGTTTTTAATGTTTTTAATTAGGATGGTACTTTTCCAATAGCAAATCAGGAATGCATGGTCAGCATACGTAATTTATTCTTTTTCCTAGCTTTATAAACCTAACCTAATTGCTCTCAAGAAAGTGTTACAGCAGTTAACACAAGATTCCAGTAATACTTGAGGTTATGTTTTAGAATATTTTCATTTGTCCTTGGTGTTACTTTCATTATTAATTTTCATTAATTCAAAATGATACATCTGTCACCTTTTAATTTTAATTGGAGTTTTGCATAAGGAGATTGATGTTTATATCTATCTGGGACAGGAACATCCTTGAGCATATTCAGGGTTTGGTTTGCACAATATTTTTGTGCTTGATTATTCATCAACAAATAGGTGAGGCTCATTTTTGTTCAAGACTTAATCACACAGAGAAGGGGGAAATGTGCTCTTCGTCTTCCAAATGTTTTGAACAATTTATTTTGTTCTCATAACTGTCTTGAATGAGAATGTAACAAGGGGAGAATGAGAACGATTGCAAAGGTGAAAGCAATGGAGTGAAACAGGGAGGACTCAGGGAGTGAGGCGTTGCATCTTTTTGGAGAAGAATTTGGGAACAGAAGAGAAAACATGCAAGGTGGAGGAATCCAAGCAAAGGCAGAAAACTAGAAAACACAGAACAGTGGCCTTTGATGGCTGAAGAAGGCCGAAGTGTCCTTAAAGATCAGAGCCCAAACGCGTGGGCAAATTTGCAAATTATTCATTCTTTTATTTATTTCTGAGTAGCCCAGGATCTTTCCGTAGATTTCAAAAGAAATGTAGGCTTGGAACAATGAGTAGAAAGAGACAAGATCTGGAGCATATAGTTTTCCTTCACCTTAGGAAAATTAGAAATTCTCAAAAATAAATGTCCAGTTTACAAAATAGCAGGGATAGGATTGTCTCACCAACACTCGTTATTTTGAAATATAGTTTTAATTGATTTTAATATCATTTTTGAAGGAATAGGCTGAAACTCCTATATTGGTAGAAATGTGTCTATGCATGGTAACTGAATTTTCTCTTTAAAACTTTTTTACTTATCCTTTTCTCCTCCAAGGTAGATCTTTTAAAATAGAACTGGAACCTATGCCCTAAGAAGGAAAATGTATGAAGGCAGATTTAGAACATTAAACTCGCGCGATTAAGTAACTTCTGCAAGATTTCACAGTTACCTAGTTGCAGAGTTAGGACTTACCCTCTGGAAATCTGGCTCATAAATCCAGTCTTGCCTTTACCAAATTTAGAATTACTTGGGGGTTAAAGGCTGGGCGTATGGGGTTACAGTGCACTTAAAGGTCACCTTAATGTACTTCTTAAACTTCTTTTTTTTTTTTTTTAATTTTTCAGGCTTTTTTCTCTTTTCTTAAGGTTTTCTTATTTTTAATTGATAAGAACTGTATGTATTAATGGAGGTTAAAGCAATATTTTCATACATATATACACTGTGGAATGATTAAGTCAGGGTTATTAGGATATCCATCATATTAAATATTTATTATTTCTCTGTGGTAAGAACATTGAAAATCATCTCTTTTAGCTATTTTGAAATATACAATCCATCTTCTATTCCTTACATTTTCAATCCCTTTTCTTTCTCTCTTTTCCTGACCTTCTGTGCTTTGCAACTTCTCCATCTTCCTTACTCTCTTCCTTCCTTCTCTTCTCTCCTCTCCCTTTCCCTCCTCTCCTCACCTCTCCTCTCCTCCCCTCTCTTCTCCCCTTCCCTCCTCTCCTGTTCTTCTCTCCTCTCCTGTTCTTCTCTCCTCTCCCTTCCTCTCCCCTCCCCTCCTCCCTTCTCCTCTCCTCTCCTCTCCTCTCTGCTCCTGTTCTTCTCTCCTCTCCTCCCTTCTCCTCTCCTCTTCTTCTCCTCTCCTGTTCTTCTTCTCTCCTCTCCTCCCTTCTCCTCTCCTCCCCTCTCCTCTCCTCTCTTCTCTCTCCTCTTCCCTCCCTTCTCCTCCCCTCCTCACCACTCCTCTCCTCCCTCCCCTCTCTCTGTCTCTCTCTGTCCCTTCTATTCTGTTTTTGGCAGTGTCACAAAAGTTCCTATGAAAAATAACAGTATTATTATTGTTGCAGGAATGCTTTATATGAGATCTACATGCTAAACAAATTTTTACATGTACAATATAGTATTTAATACAATATGCCATATTTTCTTTACCCTCTCATTTATGGATGGACTTACAAGCTGCAGTAAGTAAAACAGTGTGATATTTGGATAAAGACATCCACCTGTTTCTTTAACTTGCATTTTACTCTTGTTGCTGTTCTCTTTCTAGCCACCAGGTCTGTAACAACTGATTATTAGGTAGCCTAAGTCATATTTCCTGTCGGATAATATCTGTGTTTAAACATACATTCTTTCCTTCATTTACAGTATTCTCTGAAACTGCTATTTTTTCATCATTTATATGTGGAATACATTCTAGATTATATATATATATATATATATTTGATATATATTTAACTAAATATTTAATATATACATTTTAGCTAATTAATTGAATAAAATAAATGGGAAAAGGAAAGATATATTTTCCTTCATTTATAAGATTCTCTGAAACTGCTATGATGTATTTTTTTCACAGTTTGTATGTGGAATAGATTCTAGCTTTTATATATTTTTTTTAACTAAAGAACTGAATAAAATTAAAGGAAAAAGAAAATCTGATGTGTCACTGAAGAATATAATGGAAATATAATTACTAATTTCTAAAGTGTTTCAAATATAATAAAGAGAAGTTGCCTCTTGACAATTTAATGATGAAGAATAGAATAAGTCTAGAGAATTATCATTTGAAAATGGAAAATTAGGGCTTTATAAAAAATATTGTATGATCCTGATTATTATTCATTTCTAAGATAAATTCACAAGGTTTGTATCAGCCTGGAAATTAAAAATGCATACATTTTGTTGATATTCAAAGAAAATCAGTTTCACATTGAAATCTGCCAGTACCTGCAACAAGATATGAATGTGTCATCAATATTTAGTTTAGCCATAATTCCCGCTCAAATTTCGATCTCAAATCTTCTCAAGGGAGAAAATAACTATTCCATATGGTTTAAGATAAAAATTTCACACAGAGTCTGCAAAAATTCATTTGAAAATTTTGATGGAGAAGCCATACACTTTTTTGTAAGTTTTAAGAGTGCTGATGACAGAAGAGTAATGAATTGCACTTCAATTCCCCTCCAAGAAGGACTAAGTAAGATTGTTTCATGTCAGACTTTGAGGGGGAAAATCATCGTGATTACAGCTTCTAAAGACACTCTGATAAGATAAAAACAGGGTAGTCAGGTGCCCATAGGAGCTGGATATACCTAGATTAAAAGCTGGCAATCAATGTAATCTGGTTCTTTGTACCCTCAATGAATCCCCAATGATTAAAAAAAAAAAATAGTTTAACATCGCAGAAACTGGAACAGCTGTCATATCATGAAGTTTCAGATAAGTGACTGTCTTGCCCCCATTTGTCTGGGCCTTTCCCCATGTCTTAGGATTGCCCTCAATTCTGGGCAAAACAAGACGGCTTGTCATGGTGTTCTCACACCAAACATAAGCTAAAGCATCGTGTAGACTTGGGGAAAGATGCAAAGTTTAAAAATAACTCCTTGTATGTAACTCACTTTACATCTGTAATGAACAGCTTTGGCTGGTGCAGTGGCTCATGCTTGTAACTCTAGCACTTGGAAGGCAGAGGAAGGCAGATCACTTGAAGCCAAGAGTTTCAGACAGGTTGGGCCAAACAGTGACACTGCATCTCTATAAAAAATAAAAAATAAATTTACCCAGATATAGTGATGTGCACCTTTAGTCCCAGTTGTCCCAGTTACTTGGGAGCTGGAGGCAGGAGAATCATTTGAGCCCAGGAGTTCGAGACTACAGTGAGCTATGATTCTGCCACTGCCCATGTGAACCATTAGACCCTGTCTCAAATAAATGAATGAAGAAATAAATAATCAGCTTCTGTGAACCCGGTCTACAATGCTTAGAATAACATATTATCTTACAGAGTATCTTTTTGGTTTGACAAATGAAAGAGTTTTGATGATGAAGACTAAGATGTTACAGTTTGTAAGGAGAGCCAGTTCTCAAAGATAAGTCTCTTAGTCCTCACGAAAAAGAGTGTTCATCTTCCTTACCTTGGTCAAAGGAAGCAGATTCAGCCTATAATGTGGGTTCTTCTATGAAAGAAAAGAAGAAAAGAAGAGATGAGAAGGGAAGGGAAGGGAAGAGAAAAAAAAGAAAAGAAAAGAAAAAAGTATTTTAGGTCTAGATCTTGAAGGAGAAGTCTGGGCAGCCTAAAGTGTAAGGTTCCTTTTCCTGACGTCAGGGATAAGGAAAGGTTGAGAGGTTTTAATCAGTGATATCACAAGCTGGATCATTCTCATCTTCCACCCCTCAAAGATCGAAGGAGAACAAAGACTAATGCCACCTGATGTCGGCCTGCCCATTCTGGGAGAAGCATGGACCAACTGAGAAATAATGCATTTGGGAGGAGAGAGATAAAAACGGAACAGGGAAAGGGAGGAATTTTTAGAGGGAAAAAAATCATGGCATGTTGGCAAAAGGCAAAAAAACAACAAACAAATAGAAATAGGTTGAAGTTGCTGTTAGGCTATTCACTGAATAAGTGATAATGTGCATATTTCTTCAGGTATTTGAGTTTTAGTATTTTTAGTTTTGTATATTTCCAAATTTGAAATTAAATTTGAAATAATAATACCTGAGATGATTTCGCTGAGGCTTCATTGAAAGGATTTATCAAATATGTAGCAGTGTTCCCGGCTTTTGGTAGTTCTCAAAAACAATAAACAGTCTTATTGTTGTGTTAAGACAGATGGCAAAGTTTTGCATAGAATTCAATCTCAGTACATACATGTAAATGAGTGTCTACATATACATTTCAAAGAGTATAGAAAATTATAATTATTGTCATTTTTATTGCTGGACTATACTCTTCCATTTTTTGTTTTTATTGTGTGTAGCTGAAGGAGAGGGAGAAGCACAGAAGTAAATGAATATTTCTTTTGGAAAACAATATTCAAAGAAAATTTCAGCATTCTAAAGAGTGGCAGATAGGAGGCATGAGACTATGACAAAGCTTATGTGCTTCAGTGCTATTTTCTTTTGAAGGTAGCATGTAAATATTTGGTCAGAGTTTAATTAATATTTACACATTTATTGTAATTAAGAGATTTATCTATTTATTCAGCTTTAAGCAAAGTCAAGCCAAAAGGTGGTGTGATTTCTGATGGTTATCTGTTCCCGCAGCCTGAAGGGGCCTAATTTGCTGGTCAGCCCTTGGATTTCAATGACTGCATTTGGCCATGCACGAGTCAATCTCCCCTTGGAATCTCAATTTCCTGTCCTATTAAAATGTGAGGATTAGATTAAATGGGCCTCACAGACTCAGCTATGCCATTTTGTTTTGTTTTTATATTTTCGTGTAGGAACAAATTTCAAATTTACTCATTTATACCATCTAAGAGAAGAGCAGGGCAGTGGCTCTGGGGAAGGAAGGAAGCAAAGAGAATAATAAACGTATCATAAATCATAGAAAAGAGAATGTGCCACTAAAAAGCATCATAATGCTCTGGACAACAGAACTGCCCTTAGTGTGGGCAGGATCTAAACTTTCATGCTTTGCTGAAACATCACTTCAAATTCCAAGTTCATAGAAAAACATAATTCCTCTTCCCTTATTTGAACACTCTAAAAATGTGTTAAACCCCAAGGAAATGGGATTGCTACTGAAGTGCAGAGGTGCGAGAGCCCAAATGTGCAGAGAAATAAAAGTGATTTAGCCAAGGCTGAAGATAATGATTTGGAAAATAATTAACTGATTTTTAGGCAAAAGTTCATTACACAATGCCTTGCAGGGGCAGGTTTAGCTTTCTTTTCTTTTATTTCATTTTATTATTATTACTATTATTTTTGAAATATATATATTTTTATTAAGTCATTTGTTCATAGATTATGAATACATTTATGGAATTCAATGTGTTGATTATTTGTACAAATTGGAGTGCTTACATCCTACTAATCAACATAGCCTTCACCTCTTTTAAAAATATGGAACACTTCACAAATTTGCATGTCATCTGTGAGCAGGGGCCATGCTAATCTTCTCTGTATCATTCCAATTTTAGTACATGTGCTGCCGAAGTGAGCACTTTATTATTATTTTTTGCCAAAGCATAACAGAGGCACAGGATGGCAATGGAGGGAAACAAAGGAATCAGATTGCTGCCCCATATGTATTCCATGTTGTTGGAGAAGCACAGATCACATGTTAGAGTAGAGGTTTCCTGCTCATATGAATCAGAAACTCATTTTTGCTTATTCCATGCATTTGACAAAAATCACTAATTAGGTTCCAGATATTGTGCTAAGACCTAAGAAATTCAGAAAAACATTGAAAATTGGCAGGAGTTTTGAGCACTTATACACATATGTACACTCACTCTGAATTGCCAAATTCAGTCTTCATTACAATTTCATGACGTAGGTACCATTTTTAATTTTACAAACAGGAAAGCAAATTAAGAAAGATTAAATAATGTCCCAAAGGGACATGAAGCTAGAAGTCACAAATCTAGGATCTGAGCCCAATTCTGATTAACATTAGGAATGATATTTTTAATCAGTAACTTATACTATGCTGCGTAAGTTATTCTTCTGTCATAATCTATGCCTCCTCCTTTCACAGTGATCAGAGGTTTGGTGGATATTTCGAATGATGATTCAATGAGCCAACATTTATATAGTTTCAAATGAGCCAACATTTTGTAGTAATATTAATACCTTGGTACCTTATCATATATTTAATTTATTAATTATGCTATTTTTTATAAAAAGGTACATTTTTTCTTGATTTTTCTTTTTGGTAAAGCAGTCTATGAATGGGAAATACACAAATTCATTGAAATATATGATGGCTGTCTAGAAAGTGTCCAGCTATGTAAAATGAAAATTACATACATGTCTGGACACTTTCTGGACAGCCCTCATGTACATGATTGTTATAGATCAGAGACTCCAAGGGCTGACATAAGCCATTATGAAGGGGTAAGGAATACATATGCCTTTATTTTCAATCCATAAGTTTCAGTTGCAATATACAAATATGACATCTTCATGTGTCCTGATCCACTTATTACTATGATCCCAGACTTGCACCCCAGACCTCCTGAATATCTCCAAGTGAAGACTCTCCTTGCACATATGGTTCATTGTTCCATTTCTATCTTACCACAACAAATGAAAATGTTATAAGAACAAGAGCTATATCTTATTTATTCTTAGAAGTATCTTTAACATTTAGCATAGAATATGGTACTTCAAAAATAAGTTCTACATTTAACCACATCTGCCCTCCTTTACACCATCATCCTCTCTCAGATCTTTGTTTCTACCCCTAATCTTCAACAGTCTCTATTCTATGGAATTTGTAAAAGCATAAAGCAGATTGTACCACCCCCTTGACAGTTTCTACGGACTTCTGTTTGCACTTGTCATAAGTCCAGGCTTCCCAACCTGCTTAGCATGAATCACTTCTTGTCCTCTCCTACTCCATATCCTACCTTATGGTCTTTGCTTCACAACCCTCTAGATAGGAGGATTCCTCAAACAAATCAAGCCCATCCCCAT
The DNA here is from genome assembly GCF_000181295.1 of Otolemur garnettii. NCBI lineage: Eukaryota > Metazoa > Chordata > Mammalia > Primates > Galagidae > Otolemur > Otolemur garnettii. The sequence continues at coordinate 1,432,473 of NW_003852602.1, read as the reverse complement.
CTCAGAACATTTTACCCTGCTTTTGGCCTTGAAAATTTCTTTTTTTTCCAGAACAATCCACTCTACTGGGTACCCCTTAGCATCCACAATTAGAGTGTATCTGGCCTTTCCAGAGAATTCTCCTCTGACAACTTTTATGAAGCCATCAGTCTCTATCTTTTGCTCATTTGATCTTACGCATTTCATTATGTAAGCACATATGGTGATTTTTGATGGTGTTATTTCCCTTCACGAGAATGAATGCTATGAAAGCAGGAAATTGGCTATCTTCATCTAAGCACTAGGAGTTCAAGGATTAATAATGACAACTAGATCATAGATACTTAAATATTTGTGCATGTATACACTTTGATGAAATATCATCAGTAAAGAGGACAGTGAGTAGGTTGTAATGGACATTGGGAGTGTTGGGTTTCACATGTCTAATATGCCTTATTGTATAGATGGGTAATATTACATCTTTGCCCAGTCAATGTGACTGTACTATTAGCCTATAATACTGATGAATCACAGCAGAACCTCTGTATGTTGACCACCCAAGGGATAATAACAAAATGCTCAGCATAAAGAGGTGGCCAACATAAGGAACTAGGCCTGCTATAGATGTGTACATGTATATGGTACATGTCTGGTCTGTGAAAATCAGGTCAACTTAAGGAGGTGGTCAATGTAGGGAGGTGGTAAACTATGCTATTGTACATATTTTTCCTAGAAATACAGATTTAGATGGAGACACACAGTTACATAAAGCAGTTAGAAATAATCCTTTGGTGGCACTGCCAACCAAAGACAGACCTGGACTAAGGATCCTTCAGCCAGCCAGTGTATTCTTTCAGATGCCCTACCTTTCCAAGGCATGTGTTCTACCTGTAGAAGTTTGGCAGAGTTGGTATTTTTGATTAACAATGTTGGGATAGGACAGAAAGAAGAAGCATTAAAGTAACCAGGAAAGCTGAGATGGAAGAGCAGGTGGCTGTAGGAATTTAATCAGTAGTGTTCCAATGACACTAGCAGATGTTTAGACAGTTTGAGCGTGATCTGTGTAGTGAGGGCCAATCGGTTGTATTTAAGAGGGAGTAAAGTGCTAGACAGTGGGAGTCATGGTGGTGGCCTTCAATACGAGTGCCAGATGTACTACAACTTTTTGAAGGCAACAAGAAAGAAATAAGTAAAGAGAGAAATGTATTTATCAAGTTTCCTGTGACCTCATATTGTTTTGTGTCACTCTGACATTTTAAATATTGCTTCTGAGCAAATTTCTCCCAAGGTATTCTATTTACATTTTAAAGAGCCAAAGTATGCAAATATTTCTGTTTTGCATCTCTAATGATTTATGTTACACAATCAAATGAGGTTTCCTGGGATGCTTTTTAAACTTCTCTTCTTCCTGCTCTGTGTATCCTTCCCAAAAGTCTGTCTCTGATTTGGGTCAATTGATTACTGACACTGAATCTCCCAGTTCCTCAGATGCAGATTTGATGTAAGCAGAGCTCAGTTAGAACAAAGGAAATTGCATTATACTGGATAATTACACTTTTGGCTATAATTGTCCCCATTGGGATCTCATGAAGGCCTAAAGTAACAAATATTAAAAGGCTATGGGTATCGCTTTATTGGTTTCTAATAAAGAAAAAATTATAGAAGAAAATATTTTATTTATGGATTTATAAAACAATGAGTTTCTTCTCTTTATTTTCTCCTCTTAAACTCTTATTCAATGTTCAATTACTGCTCAGTGGCTTAAGGCCATTAAAGCTATTAATATTGTAGGCAATTATAATTCATTTAACGGATATATTATATATATATAGAAACACATAAATACATATATGTATGCCTCTCTCTGTAACCGCAAGATGAAAGATTGACCTACAACGTCAATAATAACTAACATTTGCATAGTGCTTTCTGGTTTGTAATGTACATTCACTTCTATTCACTCACTTGATTCTCTCCAATGGCCTATATTAAACATCTATCAGCATGTTAATTTCATAGATAAGGAAAATGAGGCTCGAGAGTTAAGGGACCTACACATGGTCATATAGTTAGCAAAAGAAGGGGGAGAGCATGTAAGTTTTCAGGTTTCCCAAGTCCATATTATTTTACTAAAAGCACAGGGAAGCTATAGTCATAGGAGACTAAATACTCTTTGGGAACGGGAAAAAATAGTAAGCTAATTCTTCTTCCACTTTAGGGAAAAAAATTGTTATTTTGCATTAAAGTATCTCATCCATTGTTTTTGTAGAATTCTGATAACCCTGTTCATAAATACTCACCTTCAAACAGAGGGTCTTTAATATTTTTAATCGCATCTTGTTATTAACATTATTATTTGTATTAGTGGGTACAACATACTGAAATGGGTCTTCTCACGAAAATCAGGAACAATGATGAGTGGGTTCCACTTACTTGACTGACAGGCAGATGAAGCCTGGGAAACAAGTTAGCACGCGCTCTTTAATCATGCTGTTTCAAAGCTCCAAGCTGAATTTCAGCACACAGCAACTTCTAGTGGTTCTCACGAACAGAACAGTAATCCTGAAAGTTATAAATAGGTTGTTTGGTCAAAATATTGACAACCTAATTGAAAAATATATATCCTACTGTTTCGCTGTTTGCTAGCCAGTGAAATGAAACAGAAGCCCTGAGGAACCACAGAAGGCTTCATCTGACCTGCCACTTTGACTTATGTAACTGCATTACCCCTGTGAATGAAAGACCTTGTTTATTTTTAGTTGCTTATTTTTTCCCATCAACTTGGTCTGGGAGGCAACTGTAAACAACAAATGTGGAGAGGACAAAAAAAATGTTGTTAAAACTTTTCGAGGTGAAGTCTTCATCTGGATTCTTCTTAAAGAGACAGAGAACACTTTCTGGATGCTCTTTCTCCTGCATGGGAGTCTCACAATAAAGCAGTGAGCATTTCTACGAATGGAGATAAAGTCTTTCACCTGTGGGTGAACACACTGAGGTTGTTTAATGAGATGCAAGTTTCGGGCGTGTCCTTTATACCCTGCCCCCCCCCCCGATTGATTTACAAGGAATCACTCCCCTCCATGTTTTTACAAAAACGAAATCTGTTGACTTGTCTGCTGTGTGACCGTAACACATATGCTGAGCACTATCTGGAACCAGGTATTAGGGAAAATTCAAATTCAAAAGAAAATGATAGGTATGAATATTCAAGGAATGCCTATGAGATCTTACTGCTCCAAGCGAGGGCTGTGGATGAGCAGCAGAGGCTCCTTACTTATTTTTTTTCCAATTAACCGGGACTAAATTATATTTACTTTCTGTTCTTGTGGTGAGATGAACACAACATAATATCCCTATGTCAGATAGTTCAGCACTTCTCAATCTTTAATTCATGCCTAACTAAACCCAAGCCTCACCCTTTTCACTGCACCACCGTCTATGTTATATGTATTAATAATTGTAAAGTCCTCTGAGCACGACTTTCAATTCTGTTCCCAACCTGCGTGCCCATATTATCTTGTGGTAGAGACTTTTAAAATATTTATTGTTCTGTTTATTTAATTAACAGTACCTGGGTTTTTAGAGGAAAGCAATGTGCTTAATTAAAACAAAACCAAACAAAATAAAAATGAAGAAATAAAAGCACTACATTTTAAAGAGATTTGCTCAAGTCCCATCTGCCAGCTCCTGCTTCATTACGTGGTCCAGAACTGAATCATACACTCCTGCCTAATTGAACAGAGAGGGGAGAAACCATGGAGCAGACAGAATATTTGGTGAGTGCTACCATCTTTGCCATATTAACTGAGACATATGCTTTCAACTTTTACTTGAATAAATAAAAAAGTGTGTATATTTTAGCCCAGTAAAAAGAAACTGAAAGTAAAGTAAAAAAAATGCACAAAGTATTGAAACTTGAGATCTTCTGTAAAGAAATGATAATTCCTATGAGAAACAGATATTTTAAAAAAGATTTCCGGAACAGAACATCATTATTTCCCTTTATTCTGTTTAGAATATGAATGTGATATGGAAATACACATCATCCTTGTTTTTTATTTCCATGAGCCAATTAGAGACAGGAAAATTCCAAATATGCTGCAGAGGTGCTGATCCTGACATTACTAGGTTGTGGAGCCAACAATAGCAGCCACTTCTGCATAATGTATGTTGTAAGAGCTTTGAACCTCTAAGCTACCCATTCCTTCAGGCTGAAACCATTCCTGAAGGACACAATAGGTAGGGCTATATTAGATCCTGGAGGAACTTCCAGTTCCAGAACAAGTTCCCATCTCCATGATGTATGTCTTAGATTGTTTGTTTAAACTTTTCTTTTGCTGGAAGACTTGGAGTGAAGATTCCTATCTCTCTTCCCTGTTGATTATTTTGAGAAGCCCAAATAGGTAAGAAAATTGATATGATTCCTTGTTGATTGCAACTTAAAGAGTTTAACAGAGGGTATGGTCAAAGTCGGCGAATACCACTGGAGACGCCTAAGTAGGCTGCTAAATCTTTGCATTTGATGTAAGCAAGGCTTATGTGAGCATGAGTTCAGTGTTCCTGGGTGAACAAACCTGGTTATATATTGAGTAGTCTAAGGGGACAGGGGTGAGGGCTCTGATTCTCTGCTTCTCTCTAAAGGAATAAAACCTATGGAAATAGAAGGAGATAGAAGGTGGTAGATAGCAGATAGTCTGACAAGATAAAATGCAAACTTATTTTTATATAAGTCTCTCCAGCAGGGTTGGGGGTTTCCACGGTCAATTCACAATGTAGGGAATGAGGCTCACCCAAAGTGAATGCCTTTGAGGTCATAATGGTTCCATCTAACTAATGACAGAGTCAGCATTATAATCCTGTCTCATGGCTACCCATCTAAAATTCATTCCTTGGAGTACCTGCCTGGTGAGTTACTTGGGGATACTTTTTTTGTTTCCTTACCCTTGAGATAACTAAAAATTGAATATTTAGAAACATCTTTGTATATCTCCCATATACATCTCATAAGCACGAACTGAGACCCATTATTTACCCACCCATAAATAGAAAGAGGAAGAGGGAAAAATAGGGAGAAATGGTAAAACCCACCATGCGAGGTGCAGACATCATTAATTCCTGTTTAGGTGAGGAAAACAAGGTTCAACTAGTTCCAGAAAATTATCTAATTCACAAAACTCAAGAATAACATAGATTATATTAGAAATAATCTAATTGCCTTCAATATTCCCATGATATGTCAGTACCGTGTAGCTATGTCTAAGGCATGTAGCGTGCTGTATGTTATTCTTGAAGAAATAAAGAACTGTTAAAACTCGGATATGATAATCTAAGAGTACTGATAGTCTTTAATCAGAGATCTCTCAGGGCAAACTCACTTCCTAGGTGTCGAAGTGAGATTTGAGGACCAGTTCTGTCCAAATACAAATCATGTGCTGCATTTCTTAAAAAAATATTTGTACCGAGCATGCTAAAACCTACAAACAAACAGAAGCCCCATGTTGTGTTGCTTTCTGGGTCTCGAGTCAGTTTCTCTTCCTAGTTCCCCCTTCAGCTGTAGCCTATGGCTCTCCCAAGTTCATAGAATTTATGTCAAAATCAGAGAGATGAGAAAAGACAACATTCCTCAGAGTGCCAATTTCAAACGAAATCAGATTCTTTCCAAATGAAATGGTGAAATATACATTTCTATAAAGAATAAGCATGCCGGGGCAGGAACTAGAGAGGACAGTCAATTAAGAGAAATGTTTTCTTAAGCCTCATTCTGCCAGAGTTATACAGTAGTAAGGCCCTTCCTGTTCTGAAGAGAATCATAGAATTATTAGGTGGATAAGTCTTGTTTCTCAACTCTGAAAGAATGAGTAAGACCGTGTTCTCTAAGGTCCTGAGAGGGGCTGTGACTCACTGCCGTCCCTGAAGAGATCTCTTACTCTGCCTTGGATGATGAAACAGCTCCAGACTGGGGTCCCTGGTTCTGCTCAGGCTTTCATTAAACTTTCTCATTAAAGCAAAACATCAAAGAAGTGAATAAGATCAGACCACTCTCCTTCTCAAACACTCCATAACTCTTAAAACTTGAATGCAGCCTCCTTGCTCGCCCTGCAGTGTAGAACATTGGACCTTGGAGATGTCCAGGGATTCACCCTACTGCCCCCTTTCCTTCCCATTTCCCAGCACACTGATCTCGCCACGTGGTCCTATAGCCCAGCGTGTCATTTCCCATTCTTGCTTCCAGGATAGCTGCATTAGATCTCCCTGTGACTTTTTCCTTATGCTCTAATCTCTGCTCATAGAAGCTGTCCCTACGTACCTTTCTTTTTTAAAATTATGGTAAAATACATATATGTATAACATTTGCAATCTTACCTATTTTTAGCATATGATTTAATAATGTTAATTATATTCACATGGCTGTGTAACAGATCTCCAGAAAGTTTTCATCTCAACAAATCTTAAATTCTTTATCTATACTCCACTTTGCTCACTCCCAGCCCCTGGTAACCTCTATTCTACCTTCTGTTTTTGTGAGTTTAACTGCTCTAGATACATCATGTAAGTGAAATGCACAGTGTTTTTCTCCTAGCAACAGCCTTCCTTTACTTAGTCTAATGTCTTCAAGGTTCGTCCATGATGTGCTAAAGGGTTCTTCCTTTCTGAAGGCTGAATACTATTCTAGTGTATGTGCACACTGCATTATCTAAGCCATTCATTCATTCTGATAGACTTTTGGGATCCTTCCACCTTTTGGCTAATGTGAGTAACGCTGCTATGAACATGGCTATACAAATATCTATTTGAAACCCCACATTCATTTCATTTGGATACATACCTAGAAACCAAATTGCTAAATAATATAATTTTTGTTTTAGTTTTTTTAAGAACTGCCATAATGTTTTTAACACAAAACATATCATTTTCAATTTCTCCATATCCATGCAACACTTTTTTTAAAATTAATTTTTTATTTTTGGGGATTCTTTGAGGGTATAAATAATTAGGTTACACTGATTGCAGTTGTTAGGTAAAGCCTCTCTTGTAATTATGTGTGCTGTACGCCATGACCCCCATCCTCCTTCCACCTCCCCTTTCCCGGATCCCTCATTCCTCTAACCCCCACCTTGTATTAGATCACCTGCTGCCTTCATATTAGAACTGAGCACATTGGATTCTTGCTTCTCCATTCTTGTGATACTTTACTAAGAATAATGTATTCTTAACTCAATCCAGGTTAACACAAAAGATATAAAGACCCTATATTTTTTAATGGCTGAATAGTATTCTGTGGTATACATATACCACAGCTTATTAATCCATTCCTGGCTTGGTGGCCATTTAGGCTGTTTCCACGTGTTGGTGATTATAACTTGAGCTCAGGCAGCACTTTTTATTTTATGATTTTTGTTGTTTTGTTATTGTTGTTATTACAGTAGCTATTCTGATAGATATGAGGTAATATACTGGATTTTTATTATAAATTAAATTCATGTATATTGTTTAAATATCAGAACAATATGGAGAATAACATAACAAAAATTCAACATACAAATTTAACAAATGGAACATTATGTGGTATTTGTTCCAATGTTTTAAAAATTAGTGCCACAGATATCCTAGTGATTTTTATTTGCATTTCCCTGATGATTAGTGATGTTGAGCATCTTTTCATATGCATTTGGACAGTTTTTATACCTTCTCTGGAGAAACATCTATTTACGTCTTTTGCCCACGTTTAAATTGGTTTACATGTTTTTGTTGTTGAGTTATAGCAATCTTCTTTTTTTAGTCCTTATGTGTTATAGATATTAGCCTCTTATAAGGCATTTTATTTGGAAATAGTATTCCTTATTTTGTAGTTTGCCTTTTCCCTCTGTTGATTGTATCCTTTGATGATTTGAAGTATTTAATATTAATGTTATTCTTTTTCTTTCTTTTAAATTTCAGAATAATACATGGGGTATACACATTTTGGTTACATTACTTGCTTATGCACATTTTAAATCAAAGTTGTTACTGTGGCCTTCCCCTGGAATGTATTCATCATACCTGTTGGGTATGAATTGATCCAACCCCTCTCCCCACCTCCAGCCTACTTCATTTCCATTAAGTTTTCTTGCATATATGCCCATAAGTGTTGGTCAACTAGTTCTAATAGTATTGGAATATACAGTGTTTATTTTTCTATTCTTGTGATATCTCAGATGAATGGTCTCCAATTTGATCTAGGTTGCTACAAAAAAAATGCTAGATCACAACTTTTATGGTATTTTTGCTTCTCACATTTTTGATGTCATACTCAAGATATCATTGCCAACTCAAAGTATAAGATTTTCGCCTATTCTTTCTTCTCTGAGTTTTATAGTTTTAGATATTGTATTTAAGCCTTTCATCTACTTTGGGTTAATTTTTCAGTATGAAATATTGTAATGTTATTCTTTGGCCTGGGGGTATCCAATTTTCAGATATTTTTTTGGTGTGTTTAAGAGTGTTTTCTTCCAATTTAATGGGTCGACATCTGATTAGAAGCTATTGGATCACATATCTGAGGATTTATTTCTATGATCCTTATTCTATTCCATTGGCCTATATGTCTGTTCCTTCTTTTTTTTTTTTAATCTTATTATTCTGGTCCTTTTACATGTTTTTAATTTCTGTATGAATCCAAAGCCTTCACGAATGTTGGGGGAGAGAATGGGGAGGGATAGAGAGCTGTCCTCCCTTTATCACTTTCCTCCTGTACCAGCATCTGCGTGTGCTGTCCCTGCTCTGGAAAGTAGCACATGAAGTCCTTTTTCACAGTTCCCTTAAAATGCCCTTTTCACAGAAAGCATTGTGTAGTGTAATAGATTTAATGGAGTACGGAAGGAAGAAAGGATCTCTGCTGGGATCTGGGGAGTTGGGACATAATAGGAAATTGGCTTACCTCATAACAAAAACAACTTCACAGTGCATGACAAGTATACGGCCTTTAAAATAAACGTTGGTCACCACAAAATGAAAAAAGTTAAACGATTTTCCGGTCATAATCACCTACTTTCATAGCCCCTCAAGACGTTCACTGTCTGTTCTCATTTCACTTTTTTCCTCGCTCCCGTATGAATTGCCAGAGAGTTACTAGAGTCCTCTTACTCAATAAAGAAGAGTGATTCACTTCTGCACTCTTTTCACTGTAATTGGCTCCAGGCCCACCTTCATACTTGCAAACCCAGCAGCACAAAGACATTTTTTCTCTTGACAGGATCCACTTTCCTAGAAACCATACTGGTTACAAATAATTATGTTGTCTTTATTCTATGTAATTTTTATCCTTAAGCTCTATGTTCCCCTAATCTCATGAATCATATTAGTATTATTTCATATGGGTCATGTTTCCAGTATATAGAATTGTGTGCTACTTATCATTTAAGTGTTACAAGTAGTTTTCCAAAGGTATTTTGCCCTTCAGTGCCCCAATGTTTCTTTTAATAACCTTCTTCCCTGGTCTCAGATGATTCAGTATTTTAAGTGGGCATTCAAACACTGTGTCAAATCCATTTTTTAAAACCTTTATTAAGTTTAACAGAAAAATCTCATAAGTTTTGGCTTGGTTAATCGATCAATTTAAGGCTCATTAAGATAAGGAATGACAAAGCTGGATGTGAATGTCTCTCTTCTCTTTGAAAATACTTACAAAATCAAGGACTCAGCTGTTTTCTCACTGTATGCTGCTTTGGAAATGTCAGGCTAGTTTGGACTGTCAAAGCCATCAAAAATACTGCGGAAATTGCAAAGGAAACAGTGACTATCTGGGGAAAACATAGTAAACTGTAGGACCCAGGAGGCTGCTTTTCCAGTAGGAAGAGAAATAAATTTTCCAAGGGCAAAGTTGGAAAACCAGCTTCTCCCACATGAGGTCTACAGATCATTTCTCAGTGGGGGGGACTATGTGGGAAGGGACAATTTGCTGCTAGAACACAATTGTCTTGTAATGACATCTCTTGTGCCTAAGGGATCCCTGGTTCTTCTCTACTCTACCTGTCTCTGCTAGTTTTTTTTTTCCCCCACTAAAGGACCTCAAGTCTCTCCTGTCTTTTCCAAATACCTTCATTTGCCTGTGGGTAGAGTTTCCCTGGCACTGTGCCAAGAATATGGGCGTCTCTGTGAAATAAAGTGTTATGTTCTGAAAATTGGATCTGATTTTATCTAAGAAACTTCAAAAAAAAATTACTCAGATGTTTGGGGTACCTTTTAGTCTTCCTGAAAGAAAATCCTGAGAAAAAGACATAGTTCCCTTCATAGACAACTGGCACGTAATCCTGTTGGTGTCTTTTGAAGCACCACATGGAAAGCATCACTTTGAAGGATGAGACATAGAGACATTTGTCCATAATTCCCATTCTCCATTGGCTTAGGCTGGTCACTACCTATGTTAGTTCCCTTGGATGTTTGGGCTGTCCATTACATCTGTGGATAAACTCAGCATTTGGCAAAAACACCTGAGGTAGAAAACAAGTGATATGGTGGAAACTTCCTATGCAGCACTCTTGTAATGCATGGAATCTTTTTGCCATGAATGCAGCTGAAATCAGAGATTGCCCTGCAAGGACATCACCAAGTGTGGCTACCAGAGAATACCTTAATATTATTAACTATTATCCATTGTAATAATAGTTGAGAAAATCTATTTATTACTATAAGAATTAGAAATGTTTTTTTGCCAAACATTTCACACAACAAAAAGTAAAGAGATGTTGCTCAGTTAAGTCTCATTAATGTGATAAGGTTGGAATTTTGAGCATGACATTCAGATTCTGTTGGCTAACATCAAGTGCTTTTCCTCCCTTATCTCTGGTTTGTCTCTTTAGTAATATATTTTTTTTTTGTTCTGCCAAATTAACCCATTAAGAGCCCAGTGTCTTTCTCCTTGACAATATTCATGAATCAAGTTTTAGTCTACTTAAAAAGCTCTGCAAATTATGAAATTGATACATTGGAGGGTAAAGGAGAGGGGACAGTTACAAGTAGCTTCATTTTATAAAGTGATGTTCATAACTTCCGTCTCTTCTATAACCTCATTTTTGTACCAGATAGTTATACATATATTTTTGTTATCACCTAACTACTTAGATAGTAACCATCAAGGTTGCCAAGATGGTAAACCATTGATTGAAAAATGGAATTAGTTTCAGTCTCTGCTAGTGTGAGTAGTGGACTGAATTTTATGCAACTGGCTTCATCTTTTTCTTTAACTCTTCTAGTTTCATTCCATTTTGCATCAGTCTTTTTTATTTCTATCTTACCTTTCTTTTTGTTTTCTTCTAGACCTCTCTCCTTTGCCATCTAGTTTGAATAATATTAGTGTATTTTATTGTAAACTGAATGAATGTTTATAGTAAGGTATAATATCAAATTCTTAAACTAGTTATCTACCTACCTTTAGTTACCTACCAACTGAACTCACCAAGAAATGTGTTTTAGTTTAGCTAGTCATGTTTCTAAAGACAAGGAAATATATAACTAAAGAGTATGTATTTTCTGTTTCTAAAAAAAATTAAGCAACCTGAAAAAACCAGTTCACCACCTTTACATGTAACAATTAATTAGCTGACACTGAGTGACAGACCTTTAGACCAGTGAGCTCCTGAAATACATATACATATTCCCTTCCTCACATTCTTAGGCTTTCCTTATGTTCCTTGACACCCTTCCAAATTTTAAATGGAATAGTAAAGAATAAAAAGCAAGACAGCCTTCTATCAAATATATCTTTAGTCCATTATCCTATCTATCATTTCCTTCACTGTCAAAGTTGATATGGTTAATTAGAACTACTTACTTAAGTTTCAAGAATCGAAGGATACTTTATTCTCAACTTTATCTTTTCTTGGTAGTTTTCTTGTATAACACTGAAAAGGCTTCTTAATCTTCTTTCCTTGCTTCTATCCTGATGCTGCATCCTTAAATGTTGACAGTCTCAAATTTCTTTTTTTTTTTTTTCTTTTTAAATGTTTCTATTCCCCAACCCTACAAAGACTTGTAGCTAGGATTTGATAAGATAGCTCTGTGAAGTGTTTTGAATTTGGGGTAACAAGTTATATGTCTTAATTTTTTTTGGCAGTAAATAAGACCACTGAGAATTATTTTAGTCCTCCTGGGCCTTTGCAAATGTGGACTTTAAATGTTGAACTAGATTGTCTTGAAGGTCAATTTTGGCTAAATAGTACTAACTATTCTGCCTTTCTAACATAAGGAAGCCAAACTGTGAAAGTAGGAAGGTCTCCCAAGTAAACTCTGACTCAATTTATTGTGCTTTTGACAACCCTATGTAACTTTACATTTGAAATCCTAATAGACTTCATTCAGAGTATATTGACAGTTCATTTATTTTGAAAAACACTTACACTCTATAAATATGACTGACCTGCTATGCTTTTTTGAAAACTCCTTTTCCCCCTTGTATGCCTGAGAGAAATTATCTTAGAAGTGAAATAGGGATCTCCAAGGAATCAGAGCAAAATCCTAAATGCTGAACTGTAGTAAACATTTATTTTTTTAAACAGAGCTAGAACAAGCTAACAAGTGCCTGTTTCTTCTTGGTTTCCCCAAGGGGTAATTTCAATCTCAATCTCTTCTGCCTCTTTTGGAAAGAAGGGAAAAGAACAGCCCTCAAGAGGTTAGGATAATCTGACACCATGTTAGGCACAAAGTAAAAAGCAAGAGCATGGAACTTTGATTGTTTATTCCTCACTGGCCCCAACTACCAATGAGGTTTATGTCTCCAGTCTTATTTTGACCAATGACTATTGAGTTCTATTGACAAGTTACATGACTTATTCTCTAAGTTTAATAATATTCATCACCAGGTGTATGTGAAGACTCAGTCCGAGGATTGGCATGAGTTGCACAGTGGATCTTGGGTAGCTTACCTATGTTATGTGGGGCTTCGTTTCTTTAGGAGGCAAAATCAGGCATTTGGGAAAGAAGATCTTTTATTCTACTCCAGCCTCTCTTTAGCATTCTATGATTTTAGCGTATTATTTCAGGAGGTTCTCTCCTGGCATATAAGGAAGATTCATGCCGGCATTTCCTATTAATCCCGAGGTTCTCTGATTTATTCCTTCAAATTTTATGAAGTAATTACTTGCAAGAGCTCTTTCTTGTATGAACTGTAATAAAAATGACTTAAGAAAAACGGTTAGTCCTTGCATAAAATTAAACAGAAATTAAATTAAAAGGCAGGGCATCTGTTCATTTCACATCAAGCCTTGGAGGATGTTCCCAATGAACTGCAGAGATTATAATGATAAGAAAATTGGGACAAATTTTGATTCGTATAATCCACCTTTCCTGTCTCCATGTCATGAATCTCTCTATTCCTTATTTTCTGCCCAATGTGAGCGAAAATTTCCAATAGTGGGTGACAAAGGAAATTCCATCAGCTGATAAATAAACTGGTTCAAAGAAGCATTTTTCTTCCCATCCTCAGCAGAATTATCTAGGAGAATAGAGAGAAATGTGTCTTTATATAAAGATAATGAAATTATAATATTACCTATTGTTTACTAAGAACTTAATTTATGCCAGGAAGTGTACTTATATTTACAGTCATTATTTAGGTAAATCTTGAAAACAAACTAGATTATGATGGAATAAGGATAGAGGATTGTTTTGAACAGTGCAGTCATCCTTTCTTTATAAAACTGTACCAAAAGCCTGTATAGGGAATATGAGGTAACAGAATCTAAAGCTTGCTGACATCAAGTGGTGTATCAGGGACCTTACCCCTAAGTTGTCTTCTGAATCTTAGGCAATTCTATATGAGGAGGAGTATTACCAATCTCTAGTGCATCAATTAAAAGGTAAGGTTTTGAGAACTTAAATCATTAGCATAAGATCACATGGTTATGAAGTTAAAATAAGGTTAGGGGGTGATAATGATATCTTTGCCACTTTAAGTTCAGAAAAAAGATAATAAACACAGATATCATAGTGTTTTCAGTGGGAAAAGGATGGATATTCCTTCATGAAGATATAGGGTGAACTCTCTCTAATAAGCATACACTGAAATATTTGCTCTTATAGTCACTTTACATAATTTCTAAGATAGACCAAAAGAGAAACTGTGATCAGAGCATACTTTTGAAATCAGTGTAATTTGGAAGTAGAAACCAATTTGTAATTGCCATTGTATTTTAATATAAATAAATGAATGTGACATAATAATAAAGCAATTAGTCTTTTTTTCCTTTTTGTAGAGATGGGGTCTCACTCTGTTGCCGAGGCTGGAGTACAATCACACAATCCTCAAACTCCTGGGCTCAAACAATTCTCCCACCTCAGCCTCCTATGTATCTGGGACTACAGGTATGTATCTGTGTATCACCATGATGCCTGGCTTTGCTTTTTGTTTTGTTTTGTTGTTGTTGTTGTTTTTTAAACAACCACAGAAGAGGCAGCATTTGTTAAGAGAATATCAACTTGGGAAATTAACAAAGAGTTTAGAATTCTATTTCTTTTCCCTAGTGTATTTTAGAGAAGAAAGATAGATATACCAAGGTACTAAATTGGGAGAGTGAGAGAATATAAACGTCTTCAGGAAAGAAAGAAGTTTTTCTGCTAAGAACCATGAGAATGTAGGTAATGATCTGGCAATGGTCACTGTGGAAGGATTAATAGAAAAAGCATCTGCTGGGGCCAGGTGGTGGCCCAGCAGAAAGGGAAACAAAGACTTTTGGTGTAAAAAAAAAAAAGAAATCATAAATAAAAACACTCTTCATTCCACTCTTCTATTAAAAAAGAAATACTTGATGGTATTTCCATTTTCAGTGAGAATTGGGATTGTGCAAGGTTTTAGCCTTCATGTGTTATCCTTGTATAAAATTTTATTAGATCAGAAGTGTAGAGGCAGAACATGATATTATATGTAGCAGGCATTTCTAGGAGTTTTGGTGAAAAAATGTCACATTAAATAGAGATTTTTCAGAGGTTGTGACCAGGAAAAACTGAAAGAGCTATACGTGCAGGGGAAGAAGTTTCACACATCACTAGTAAACTATGAGAGAGAAAAGTTTCCCCTTAAAGGAACACACTGTCCACTGACATTCTTATGTCAAGAGTATTTCTGTCATTCTCTGGAACAAAAGTGAGCTCTTTTTATTCTGCTCATTGTTTTTTAGGCTTCACCACTGCCAAGGGCAAGTGCCCCGTGGTATCTTCCTCATCTCTTCTCCTATTACTACCCTCTTCAGGTAAAATTTTGATTACAGATTTTGCTATTCTCCCATTTTAATAATTTGATGCATGAAATGTAAAAGATAAATAAATGGATAGAAGAAACATGAAATCAATCAAAGGAGATGAAAGTTCTTTGTGTAACAGCATTGACAGTACAAATTGTAAAATTGTACCTTGGCACCTACTTTACTCTGCCAGGCCTGGGATGAGGTGACAGCTACCTTGAGTGAGTGTCTTGTAGCTTTGTGGATTTTTCTTTTACAAATGCTTGCTCATACCTTTTAATGCTGGTTCAATATAAATATATCCAGGATTCCAAATATTTCTGGGAATCCCTGGAGCTCTCTCAATTATGCCTGCTATTTATTTTTCCCTTTTATTCTGCATTACCCTCTTGTATCTGGGTATAACTGTAAGCATTCAACAAAAACCAAATAGACTCATTGGTAAGCTGAGCAGTCCATGGTCCTCAGCATTCCTTCTTTTACATTTGAAATCATGGCATTTATAGTCTATTTAAAACATAATCTTCCTTGTCAATCTTGCATAAGTGGTCTTCTAGGTATAGAAAATACAACACTGAGGAACACACACTGGGATGTCACTACCATCTTGGAACTTGTACATTGGTGGGAGGAGTGATTGGCTTATATAAAAAGCAAGGTGATTCAAATTAACAGAAGAGAGGCTGGGCATGGTGGCTTATGCCTGTAACCCTAGCACACTGGGTTTCCAAGGCAGGTGGATTCCTTGAGTTCAGGAGTTTGTGACCAGCCTGAGCAAGAGTGAGACCCTGTCTGTACTGAAAATAGAAAAGCTAGCAGTACGTGGTGGCACAAGCCTACAGTCCCAGCTACTCAGAAGGCTGAGGCAAGAGGATCATTTGAGCCCAAGAGTTTAAGGTTGCTGGGAGATATGATGACCCCACAACACTCTACACAGGGTGACAGAGTGAGACTCTGCCTCAAAAAAAATAATAAAAATTAATAGGAGAAAATTCAAATCTATATAGAGGGAATGCACGGGGCTAAATAAACATGATCGTTTATTTGGCCAAGTGGGATTCATATGTGTGTTTTCATTGTGAGCTAGGAAGCAAGATCATTCGCTACTAATGATCAGGGAGGTCATGCACACTTTCAACCACATGACTTTCTTCCCAATATTCTTCCTTCATCTGAGCTCTCTCAAGGTGCCCTTTGTGGGATGCACAATAGGCCCTAGATGTCCTTCTGTTGTAGCGTTGGGGGATCTGTGTTCTGCAATAGCTTGCAGACAGCCACAAAATTGGAAAAGTTGGATGGGACTTATTATAGTCAACTACAAAACTTTTAACATGAAGTGTTTTTTTTTTCCTTCCCTAGCCAGAAGTGCCTAACCCTCCTTAAATGTCCTTCACTGAAGCAATCAGATCTAGAATTCATATCTGTAGAAATGCAAGATCCTCTTTCTTTCTCTCCTCTTTTTCAAAGCGAGCCAGGAGCATAAGAAGCATTCTTGAAATAGCCAACTCGCTAAGCCCTCTGAAACTGGAACATTATTACTTGTGTCTTTTAACCTTTAAATGGTGATACTATCATTTTAATTAAACACCAAGTTTCTTCAGCATTCAGCTTACAAAGAGACTGCAAGGCCCTATTCTACAATAGAAAATAAATCCTTAGTCCATAAGTTAAAAAAAAAAAAAAAGTAGAGGTAGGCAGGGCTAGGAGGACTTCAAAATTAGATTATTAGAGATCACTAATCTCCCCTTACATAAGCATAACAAAGGGATGACGTCTAGAACTATGACAGTTATACCATTAAAACCCCTTTTTTGAAACAAAAAAGAAAATATAGAAAAGCTCAGATTTCAGAGCTATATGAGGAGTCACACAGACCAGGTAGGGAATCTGAGTCTATCTTTCTTTTATTAATTTCTGAGTTACATAAATAATTTATTTTATACACCCATTTTACATGGAGGATATGGAGATCTGAGAACCTTAATCCATATATTCATATAATAATGGAAAATAATATCATAGCATGTTTTATTTACATAAGTGTTGGTTTCACTACATCAGTGCTATTAACATTTGGAGCTGGATACTTCTCTGTTGTAGAAAATTATCTGTGCCTCAAAGAATGTTTAGCAGCATCCTTGGTCTCTGAACACTGGATGTCAGTAGCCCCCTTCTCTAAATTGTAAGAAACAAAGATGTCTTTGGACATTGACAGATGTCCTGAGGGGTGAGGATGGCAATATGCACATTCTCCCTGGTTCAGAACTACTGATACAGATAAAGTCCTCCATGTAGTGTCAGCTGTATATTTCTTGCCATGTTGAGAATATTTTATAGAAATAATGAAAGCAAGAACTTTTCCCTATTTCTTAATACATTGTGTGTGATTATGCATCACAGAACCATGCTAGCTCAATTCTCCCTCTTGTAGCTTCACTGATTTTATTGACTATGTGGTCTGTCTTCTATGGACACATTCACTGAGTCCTGTTGACTCTATTAAGGAAGCAACATATGTTATCTCAGTTCTCTTTTTAAAAGTTCCTAGGCTAGAAATGGTCCTCCCCTACACAAATGCCAGTCCTTGCTCAAAGAAAGACACTAGACTCTCAGATTGGAAAGCAAATTCCCTCTGGTGTCCAAATACTATTGAAATTCCATAAAAATAACTTGGTTGTTGCTTATAGGGTGCCTATAGGGGAAGAATGTGTGGAGAGTTCACCTGAACATTCCAGCGTACTCGGTAATTCTATGGGCATAGAAAAGTTTTAAAATTGGTGTTTTGTACCACGTATCAATCCTCTCAGACATAAATTAGTGCAAATGTCTCCCTGAAGGACTCATCATTTTTGGGCACGGTATTGCCATAGACCAAGTAGGCAGGGCCTGTATTTGGAGGCTTGTGCCTCTGGAGCCTTCATGCTTTAGAGCGTCTTCGTGAACAATACCAACACCAACAAAACCCCAGAAAATTAAGTCTCCTTTTTTGTTCGGAAGCCTCCAGGACTGGCAGTGAATTATTACATTGATTAATTAATTCAAACTATAATGGAAGGGCTGCCTTAACCTAATCCAGAACTCAAATTGAGTGCAGTGCTCAGGGTCTCGTATACTTTAGAGATGCTCTGAGTATATGACATGATTAAATATAAACCACTTCAACCACACACCTGCCCCCATTTCCCTTATGATGCTTCTTTGGGGTTTTGGTGGTTACAAATATTGCCTAGAGACACTAGACCAATTACTAACCTAAAAAACATATTAACAGATAGACATAACTGTCAACATTTATCAGATAAATAAACCAGGGCTTGTTTATCTAAGGAATACTATTAGCTTTAAGGTTGTCTCTGATGCCCCTGAACCAATTTGTATATGCATCCATATGTCAGTTATTCTTGAGAAAGTGTCTATAGATTTCCTAAGATTTTGAACTAAGCAGAAATACAATTCCCATGTTAGTGTTAGAAAAGAACTTGGATTTGAAGAAAGTGAATTTGGACTTGGTATCTATACCCTTATATATATGCTGGCCATACAGAGAGATTTATCTTCCAGGAATTTCTAGTGACTTTTAAATTTTTCTGCAAAGGCTTTTGACTTTTGCAAATAAGTGTAAATCACATGAAGATTCTGCATGTTTTAAGGTAAGTAGGACAGTTCAAGGTTGAAATGATATATTTTTTTATCTTGTTTAAACCCGAAAAAAAAAAAGCATTAGTCTATTTCTTTTTTTTTGAGACAGAATCTCACTTTGTCACCCTCAGTAGAGTGCCAGGGTGTCACAGCTCATAGCAACCTCTAACTCTTGGGCTTACGTAATTCTCTTGCCTCAGCCTCCCAAGTAGCTGGAACTACAGGCGCCCACCACAACACCGGCTATTTTTCGGTTGTAGTTGTCATTGTTGTTCGGCAGGCTCGGGCTGGATTTGAACCCTCCAGCTCTGGTGTATGTGGCTGATGCTCTAGCTGCTGAGCTACAGGTGCCGAGCCAGCATTAGTCTATTTCAGAAACATTTCTTGTCCCCTTGTTCCTGTCTGAAAATAGCTCACTTGCTATAGTTGGCTTTGGGGGTGAGGAAGAGACTGCATTTCTTCTTGTAAGCTGTTGGTGTTCTGTATCTCACATGCATTTTAAGTGGGTCAGACAGTATTACTTTCTTAAAATTCGAATGTTAACACTTTGTTGAAGGCAGTTAAAGTGATTATCATGGGCGTTTTGTGACAATTGGGTATTTGTACTACTTAATCCATGACATTCTCTTCCAGTATATGTGTTTGGGGGAAGACATGCTTTTCATATAGTCTTTATCTAACACATTTCAGATTTCATTAGTTTTCTTTACTGCATCCACTTATGAGCTTATTCACCAATTTTTAATAAAACATCACTCTGCTTTTCAGCCTGTGGATTGTGTGATCTTCAATGAACTACAGTTAAGGAAGAAATGAGATATCAAAGAATAAAAACTTGGGAGTCAGAAGGGAAACTAACATTTATAAAACATTGGCAATAGGCCACACAAAAATACCATTCATACTTTATGGCAATTATTTGTTGTAAGTACCAGCAATCCATTTTAAAGGTGCTAAAACTAAGGTCAGAGTAACACTTTACTGAGTGGTTCTAAATATAGAAGCAAAGTTTCAATCTGTATGTCAAAGCACAGATTTTTTTCCCTAGGTTGTTTTGAGATAATTCAAAAGAAAGAAGAAAATATTAAAAAGATTTTGTTGGTGAAATAAAGGTCAGGAACCATAGGACCATCTGGTTTGGACGTCTGAACCTATGGTATTTATTAAATAATAATTGACTTCTAATTTATTATTAATCAAAGTCATATGTAACCCATAAATTACAACTTTTTTTGTTTACATGAGAAAACCAAAGTCACCAGGACAAGCTCAAATATGATCATACATACTAAGAAAAATAGAAGGATGCTTTGGTTTGCCTAGGAGTTTCTCCTATTATTTTTATGATTCTTAATATATTTTTAAAAATCTACTTAGAAAATAAGCGAAAGACTCTCAATGTTATTTTCATAAAACTTTTAAAATTCAAAAACTTCATTTAGAAACAATGATTTGTTGACCTTCTATCTGTCTGAGAAAATGACCATGAATTTTATTTTCAGTAAATACCACACAACTAATTAAGACAGAGGTGGGATGAAAATCACCTTTAGATTAATATTCTGATGATCTCTATGTTCTTTTCCTTCTTCTTCCATAACCCAAGTACTGCCTTTCATTGAGTTAATTTTATTCTTTCAAATTCACTTTGAAATATATATACATATAGTATATATAAAAATAGAAAATATATAATAATATATAGCAACTTTATAATATAAAATAACTATATATACATACATATATATACCCTCCCCACAACAATAGATTTTAGTGTAAAATCTACAGGGTTGGTTAGAGAACTAAAGAAAGGAGAAAACTAGAAAAAGTACTCTAGATATTTTTTTACTCATTTTGCTTAAGACAATTTAACTTCAATGTCCTTCTCTAATAAATTACATCTTGTTTACTTAAGTTGTATAGCAATAAAAGAGAAAGGAAGAGATGGGGAGAGACTTATTGGCACCAAGACGTAGATGGAAATGGAAAGCCCTGGAAACATTATAAGGGAACTTGGATCCTGCCACTCTGAAGCAAACCATCCCTTAACTTTAAAGCATGGGAAGGTCACTTTTCTAGGTCAAAAATCAGTCTTCACATGTGGTTTCTGTTGTATGTGCTTCAAATTCTCTTGTATTGATAGATAACAAAGAGAATAAAGCTCCCTACCCCTAAATCCCTGAAGGAGAAAGGGGAAATAATTTGCATTTTAACAAGTACCACTTTGTACGAAGCATCTGGAATAAGACATTTTAAAACCCAGATGATTAATGTTCAGAATACCCATCTTCCTCAACTTTTAATCTTGTCCTTATGTTCACTCATCTCCATTTCTTCTTCTCTGTGTCCCTAAGCATCGAAACAGCTCCAGGAATTTAGAGTAGTTCAATAAGTTGGAGTCTCTTCCCTGAAGGAAAAAGAGACCAATAAGAAAATCAATGATTATAATGCAGAATAGTGAGTGCTTTGATGGAAGAAGTAGAACCTACTGGAGGCTCAAGAGGAGCCAGGCAGAATTTCCGGAAGATATCTGGGGGCTGTCCTCTACCACCTTTGTAAACTCCTATACATCCTTCTGAATGGGTAGAAATTGTAAGGCCATGTGGTTCATTTACCCAGGCCATTTTTCAGATTGTTTAATCAATTAGAAATTCCTGAAATGATAAAACACATTGCAGAGTGTGTTATGGGAGTTTATGCAGGACCTGGTCTTACTTTGGGCAAATAACACGCTTGCTCTCATTTGCTAAATGTGAAGGAAATTTGTCCTAAAAATAACACCCAACAATATAAAGATAGATGTACACAAGTAATTCACTACAGCCTTCTATATAATTTTTTGCAGCCTCTAATATGACTTTACATGAGGAGTGGTTGAAAAAATTGTGGTACATCCACAGATTGGAGTATTAGAAATTTATAAATTAAAAAAAATGAAAAATATTCTTGAACAAATATGGCAAAATAATCTAGGAGTAGGATATATATCCTTTTTTCCCCCTTTGTATTGTAAAAGAAGGGGAAGAATAGTCCACACATTGTCATTTACCTGCAGGTGGTAAGTGAGACCAAGGTGAAAAAGACAGAAATGTGATGAAGGGAGTGAATGATACTTGTCTGAACATGCTCTTTGGAACCAGGTGAATGTTTTAGACACTCTACAAATATATTTTTGAATAATTAATTGGCAAAAACCCCAGAACTATATATAAAACAAATGAATCAAATCATATTTCAAATGAATAATATAAACTCACTAAAAGGAGGGAAACAGAAAGTAATTTTTGAACATCATATTATAGAATTATAGATATATAAACAAATATTTAATTCTACTTAACAGGTTTGCTTTTCCCAGTGGTATAGGTTACGGCTGTGTTTTGTCTATGCCATTCTAAAATTCATGTTGAAACTTAATTACCATTGCGGTGATGCATATATGTGGTAAGAAGAAGGGTCTTTTGGAAGTGATTAAATCATGAGAATTTCACCCTCACAAGTGGCATCAGTGCTCTTATAAAAGAGGCTTCAGAGGTCTGTCTGTCCCTTCCTCTCTCTCCTGCTGCCAGGTGAGAACACAGCTCTCACCCCATGATGCCATGTGAGGGCACCAAGAAGCGCCGTCTGAGAAGCAATGACAGAAGCTGTAAGCAGCTTGCAGTCAAATGTATCAGAGTAAAATATATGAAAATGTGTGTGAGTGCATCTGTGTGTATGAATATGGGTACTGTTAAGGAAAATACAAATTTAAAACAAAAGTCTTAATACTCCTGATTGAGGAGAAGGGAAGAAACTTCCTCCTTCCCTTTTCCAAGAATATGTACTTTATAGAATGTTTAAGTTGCTCCTCTCTTTGAAATGTGTGTAAGTGTTTTTAAAAGTTAAACGCACCTCCCCTCTTTTCATCTTTATGATCCAGGAATGTTCTTGGGTTTTTGTTTGTTTTGTTTTGTGTTTCTCACAGAACTATGTTCCTGAAATGTAATCTTCAAGAAACAGAGTGCCTACATCTCATAGTTTTTTAGGTAGGTCAGGAGCCTAATTTTGGTGCTAACTTACCTCCATGTTGTAAAACTATCTTTTTTTCTTTTTTTTTTTTTTTATTAAATCATAGCTGTGTACACTAATGTAATCATAGGGCACAATCTGCTGATTTTATATACAATTTGAAATGTTTTCATCAAATTGGTTAACATAGCCTTCATGGCATATTCTTAGTCATTGTGTTAAGACATTTATATTCCACACCTAGTAAATTTCACATGTACCGGTGTAAGATGCTCCATATTTCTTATAATAAAGTTTATTTTTCCTTTGGGTAAAGTCAACTAGCTAACATCGATAGTCTACCCCATTATCAAGTGATTTTAGGATGAATTATATGTTAGAAAGAGTGCTGCTAAGTTCTCTTAATTGAAGACCACATAGTGTTTATCTGGAGACCAAGTTTGTAATGGATTATATCTGCTTGGCTGTACAAAAGGATGAGATTTCTTTTGGTCTAGGAAATCTCCTAATAATTTGCCTGTTATGTGGTACATTCTGATTTAATACTTAATTAACAATAAAGTTGTTTTTTAAATTTTTTGAAAATATGGACCTATGCTACAGATTCCTCCCTGTGGTACATTTATGTGAGGGCATGTGAGGGCACCACCTGGCTCTTCACATCCACTTAGGGAATTGGAGCTTGAGTAATCAGTGTGACTAGAGAGCCAGTACTATGACTATTTCAATGCAGGAAACATAATCATATCAATTGGAGCATGTGTATGTATATAAGTATATGTGTATAAGTATGTACAGTACATATCAATAGTTATATCAATGATATGTATATATAAGTATGTACATATATGTATGTACATATCAATTATTTGTACATATCAATAATCATATCAATGATATGTATATATAAGTATGTACATATGTATGTACACATAAGTATGTGCATATATGTATATACATCAATTATTTATACATACCCATAATCATACACATATGTGTATACTTATATACTTATATACATACACATGCTCCAATTGATATAATATACATATATAGATACATATAAATGAAGGGTTATGAGTGAACTGTAACCTCCCTCAGTAAAGCAGAAACAATGACAGAGAATAAGAAAGCAGGATTTTTCTAATATACTCTATGCTCCAAAGTAGACTGTAGGCTGTGGGTGCCAGTTACTGGACCTATAGTCAATGGTCTAGCTCTAGCAGACCATCCCACTCTATCTCACTGGAATCTGTGAGATATTCAGTAAGAAGATGAAGCAAGCACTCTAAGTTAGGCAGGGCAACAATACTGAATGGCCAAGTGGATATAACCCCATAAGTAGTATCAGGTAACCTTATCTTACACTTTAGCTTTAGTCATTGGCAATTATCTCATGCAGTGCTGACATTTTACTGAAGAGAAAACAATAGGAAGGTTAATAACTCAGTGAAGTTCAGCATAACTGTACTCTGTTCATGGGTAAATCATATCAATATTTTAATAGGTAGCTAGATTTTATAAAGAAAAGGAAAATGGTGATGATATGATTACCCATGGAAGAAACTGAGCACAGAGACAAGAAAAATACTGCTAAACCTCTCAAGGTTCCCACAGAATGGTAATAAAAAAATACATATGTTCTAGTTTAGGAAGCAAACTCAGAAGAAACATCAAGTCATTTGCCCAAGATTACACACTAATGATGGAAGAAGTTAGATTTGAATTCAAATCTGTATCAACAGAAAGACAGTGTCTAAAGCACACTTCACATTTCTATACTAGACTCTAGCACCATTCATATATTCTGCACATCCTGGGTAAAGTCCCTCCTTTTCCTTAAGTAGTTAAGAATAGCCTCAGCATATTGGGTTTCTGTACACAAGTGTATTTATTTGAAGCAGAATTTTTTCCCTTTAAGTAAGATGAAGATGCTTTCTAGTCTCACAAGTTTATCTGTAAGAGACACAGATAACCCTTGCTTATTACTAATTTGTGATCGTTGGGCTCAAAATGCTTTAGAATAGATGAAACTTGATGGTAGGTGTTTAGATGAGGAAGCAGAGAGTAAGTATAGTTGTCCCTGAGTATCCACTAGGGATTGGTTCCAGGACCACCACAGATATCAAAATCCATGTATTCTTAAGTCTGTTATATAAAATGGGATAGTATTTGCATAACCTATGACATCCTTCTGTGTACTTTAGATCATCTCTAGATTAGCTATAATACCTACTTCAATGTGAATGCTATGCAAATAGTTGTTATAGTATATTTTTTATTTGTGTCATTACTTGTTGGTTGGTTGAATTCACAAATACAGAACTTATAGTTATTGAGGACCAATTGTTTATTTTTATTATTTATATTTACTATTTACTATTATCATTACTTTCAGTTTCTGAAAGATTGCCATACCCATTTTTTCTCACAATGCTTTAAAAATAACTCTATGTTATTTTAACATAACAACTGTTTTAAATGGGACACCAATCTTATCTGCTTGTTCCGGGGAATCAGAATGTTACTTTCAGTAATCACACTTGTGAACACTTATACACATACACTCAGACACACTTAAACATCAGAATGTAGGAGAATACAGTATACTGACTTGTCATAAAGCTAGGTTGTGTGAGGAAAGAGAACGGAAAGTGGCATCTCTAACATTCACATGGTCCTCATTTTCTTGAAATACATGGGTCCTTTAATTCAGAGGTTGTGTCACTCTTTCTGGCCTGTCTCTTAGAGAAGACTTTAGTCTTCCGCTTCCCACATCAGCTCACTTTTTCTACTCTATTTTTTTCTATTTATCTTACTTATACTAATCACTGCTCAGGATGAATGGGCAAAATATGTTAATAAAAACTTGAATAGACATTTTTGGGACTTTAGGAAATCTTTTAGCCATGGTTGTGCTAAAAAAAGAAAAGTCACTCATAGAGCAACTCTAAAGATGAGAACCATGCATTTTTTTTGAATTTTTCTTTTTTTATTAAATGATAGCTGTGTACTTTAATGCAATCATGCAGTACAGTGTGGTGTATTCATATACAATTTAAAATATTTTCATCAAACTGGCTAACATAACCTTTATGTCATTTTCTTAGTTATTATGCTAAGACATATATATTCTACTTTTAGAAAGATTCACTTGTACCCTTGTGAGATAAACCATACAGGTAATCCCACCAATCACTCTACCTCCACCAATCACCCTCCTGATGGTGTATGTTCTTTGGAGCCTCTGATTGGAGATGCAGGGGAAAGAACTGCAGACGGAATGATAAAGGGAGGCCTGAGACTTGCTCTGGTCAGCGGGCCCGGCTAAACTTTACTGATTATCTTATATACTTTCAAACATTCAGTAAGAATTTAACACATATACAAAGGAGTGAAGTAACATTAGGAAGCTACCATTTAAGATTACAATTTAGTGTGAAGGCTGAGGAACATATATACAATTGATTTTGTTTAGGGTAAAAACATAAGAGAGACTAGCTTCCTGTCCTTGCTAGCCCAAACCTAAGCTAGGGATTATAATGTTAATGAAGGAAGAAGGCAGAGAATAGAACCCAATGCTCAGACCAGTATGTTCACCCCCAGCTGCGACCCTGGCTGATTCTCCACAATTCCTTAACAAAGAGAGTCTTTCTGCATATTTCTGCATATCTATAGGCAGATACAGAAGCTCGATCTTCAAAGAAATGTTTCTCAGAATCAATCTCAGGGGGAGCACATTGAAGCAAACTGCCATGTCTGAGCAAAGAGTGATTATCTCCTACACCATCCCTTCCCCATACACCCTCCTCCCCTCCCTTTCCTCTCCCCTTTCCCATATTCTCAGGGGGAGCACATTGAAGCAAACTGCCATGTCTGAGCAAAGAGTGATTATCTCCTACACCATCCCTTCCCCATACACCCTCCTCCCCTCCCTTTCCTCTCCCCTTTCCCATATTCTTAGACTATAATTAGGTTATAGCTTTCATATGAAAGCTATAATTAATTTCATAGTAGAGCTGTGTACATTGGATACTTTTTCTTCCATTCTTGAGATACTTTGCTAAGAAGAACATTTTTCAGCTCCATCCATGTAAACATGAAGGAGGTAAAGTCTCCATTTTTCTTTATGGCTACATAGTATTCCATGGTGTACATGTACCATAATTTATTGATCCATTCGAGGATCGATGGGCACTTGGGCTTCTTCCATGACCCAGCAATTATGAATTGGGCTGCAATAAACATTATGATACAAATATCTTTGTCATATTATGATTTTTGGTTTTCTGGATATATATCTAATAAAGGAATTTCAGGATCAAATGGCAGGTCTATTTTTAGTTCTCTAAATGTTCTCCAGATGTCTTTCCAAAAGGAACATATTAGTTTACATTCCCATCAGCAGTGTAGAAGTGTTCCCTTTTCTCCACATCCACTCCAGCATCTCTGGTTTTGGGATTTTGTGATGTGGGCTAATCTTATTGGAATTAGGTGGTATCTCAAAGTAGTTTTGATTTGCATTTCTCTGATGATTAAGGATGATGATTATTTTTTCATATATCTGTAGGCCATGCACCTGTTTTCTTCAGAAAAGTTTCTTTTCAAGTCCCTTGCCCACCCTGAGATGGGATCACTTGTTCTTTTCTTGCTGATATGTTGAGTTCTCTGTGGATTCTGGTTATTAAACCTTTTCAGATACATAACCTAAAAGCAATTTCTCCCATTCTGAGGGCTGCCTGCTTGCTTTATGTACTGTGTTCTTGGCTGTGCAAAAGCTTTTCAGTTTGATCACGTCCCAGTAGTGTATTTCTGATGTTGCTTTAATTGCCTGGTGTATCCTCCTCATAAAATTTTCGCCCATGCTGATTTCTTCAAGAGTTTTCCCTACACTTTCTTCTAGTATTTTTATAGTATCATGTCTTAAGTTTATATCTTTAATCCAGTGAGAATCTCTTAGTTAATGGTGAAAGGTGTGGGTCCAGTTTCAGCCTTCTATAGGTTGCCAGCCAGCTTGCCCAGCACCATTTAGGGAATATTTTCCCTACTCAATAACCAAAATTAGAGCAGAATTATATGAAATTGAAAACAAAGGATTTATGCAACAGATCAATAAATCAAAAAGTTGGTTTTTTTAAAAGATCAGTAAAATAGATAAACCGTTGGCCAACCTAAACAAGAAAAAAAAGAGTAAAATCTCTAATCTTATCATTCAGAAACAGTAAAGATGAAATAATAGCACACTCCTTAGAAATTAAAAAAATCCTTAATGTATATTACACGAAACTTTATTCCCAGAAATATGACAATCTGAAGGAAATCAACCAATACTTGGAAGCATGCCACTTCCCAAGAATAGCCAGAATCAAGTGGAAATGTTGAACAGGCCTATATCAAGTTCTGAAATAGCATCAACTATACAAAATCTCCTTAAAAAAAAAGTCCGGGACCAAATGGCTTCATGTCAGAATTCTACCAAACTTTCAAATAGGAACTAGCACCTATATTATTCAACCTTTTCCAATATATAGAAAAAGACAGATACTACCCAACACATTCTATGAAGCAAATATTACCTTGATCCTCAAACCAGGAAAAGACCCAACAAGAAAAGAAAATTATAGACCAATATCACTAATGAATATTGATGCAAAAATGCTCAACAAGATCCTCACAAACAGAATCCAGCAACACATCAAACAAATCACACACCACAACCAAGTGGGTTTTATCCCAGGATCTCAAGGGTGGTTCAACATACATAAATCTACAAATATAATTCATCATATGAACAAATTAAAAAACAAAGACCATATGATTCTCTCAATTGATGCAGTAAAAGCTTTTGATAATATCCAGCATCCCTTCATGATCAGAACACTTAAGAAAATTGGTATAGAAGAGATACTTCTTAAACTGATAGAAGCCATCTACAGAAAACCCACAGCCAATATTGTATTGAATGGAGTTAAGTTGAAATCATTTCCACTCAGATCAGGAACCAGGCAAGGTTGCCCATTGTCTCCATTGCTATTTAACATTGTGATGGAAGTTTTAGCCATCACAATAAGGGAAGAAAAAGTGATCAAGGGAATTCATATAGGGTCAGAAGAGATTAATCTTTCACTTTTTATAGATGATATGATTGTATATCTAGAAAACACCAGGGATTCTACTACAAAACTCTTAGAAGTGACCAAGAAATACAGCAGTGTCTCAGGTTACAAAATCAACACTCATAAATCAGTAGACTTTATATATACCAATAGCAGCCAAGCTGAAAAAAGAGTCAAGGACTCTATTCCATTCACAGTAGTGCCAAAAAAGATGAAATATTTGAGAGTTTACCTAACAGAGAATGTGAAAGATCTCTATAAAGAGAACTATGAAACTCTAAGAAAAGAAATCGCTGAAAATGTTAACAAATGGAAAAACATACCATGCTCATGGCTGGGAAGAATCAACATTGTTAAAATGTCCATACTACCCAAAGCATTATATAATTTAAATGCAATCTCTATTAAAGCTCCACTGTCATACTTTAAAGATCTAGAAAAAATAATACTTCATTTTATATGGAATCAGAAAAAATGTTGAATAGCCAAGACATTACTCAGAAATAAAAACAAAACAGGAGGAATCATACTACCAGACATCAGACTATACTATAAATCCATAGTGATTAAAACAGCCTTGTACTGGCAAAACAGGGAGGTAGATGTATGGAACAGAGTAGAGAGTCAACAGATGAATCCAGCTGCTTACCATTACCTGATCTTTGACAGAACCATGCATTTTGAAAAAAAATTTTATTACTCTAGTTCAGTGGTTCTCAACCTTCCTAATGCCACGACGATTTAATACAGTTCCCCAGGTTGTGGTGATGCCCAACCATAACATTATTGAAAATAATTGTATGGTTGGGGGTCACCACAACAAGAGGAATTGTACTAAAGGGTCACGGTATTAGAAAGGTTGAGAACCACTGCTCTAGTTTGTTACATGTACTCCTGGAGATTGGGTAGGAATGACAGGGCAGGGAGAAAATGCTGTGAATGCATGTGAGGAGAATTCAATTCTGTGTATTAAACTGCTATGTTCAATCCATTCAGTCCTCCAGACTCACTCTACTTAACCTACATACAGTGCATCCCTTGGCTTCTCATAGGAACAAAATCCCACATTAAATAGGAAGGGTAATAGAAGAGTGGAGTGTGGTGTTTATCCTCAGGTGCTTTCCTTGCTGTGTCACCTTGATCTATTTCCTTTTATTTATGGGCACAGATATTTTGGAAGGCCTTCAGTCTTCTCTCAGCATCCTGATGACCATCCTTTCCCTTGCCACTTCAAATCTAAAGACAGTAGTCTCTTCCCACTGTTAAGAGCCCTAGAGCATGATACCATTCCTTATTTAATTTTCTAAATGCTTTGTAGCCTTTTAAGATAGCCTCTTTTTTTTTTTAACATGTGTTTATTAGGTTACCACTTTTTGCCTTCATAAAATTAAAAAGGCTTAAAATTTAATAACAATAACAACGTTTAAGATAAAGACTAGAAACCAAAACCTTGTATAGCATGAATGAAGATAAATACATTCAGAAAAGAAATCAGACAATTGCTGCACCAAAATATTAAACAATACTATTACTACTAATAATAATGCAAAGAAAATAACATTCACATTGTCAAATAAAAGTGTGTCTATTATAGAATGCTTTGACTCAACTTTAGTATGGAATCATCAGTTAACTTCTTATTTTTTCCCCCAAAGTCTCAAAAAATAGACAACTAATATTTATAAATAAAAGTAAAAGATAATTTCAAATAACAGATCATGCCAAATCTTATAGACAACTGAAAAAGAAGAAATACTTCAAAATCATTCTACTTAATCTGGGTACATCTGCTATTAACATTAGAGAAAATATATTATTATAAAGGGGAAATTACAAATGTATTTCACTTATAAATAAGGATGCAATATCCTGAACAATATATTAACAAGTTGAATTAAAAATTAGTATTTAAGTAATGTACTTTGGTTAAAATTAAATCCAATTTTTGTGAGAATTAGTCACTATTTTTTTTTCTTTTTTTCCTTTCCATCCTTCTCTGTCTGGTCTCCTCTTCTCCCATGCCCCACTGTGTCATTAATTGTCATTAATTGTCCTCATATCAAAGTTGAATACATAGGATTCTTACTTCTCCATTCCTGTGATGCTTCACTAAGGATAATGTGTTCCACCTCCTTCCATGTTAGTACAGATGCTGCAAAATCTCCATTTTTTTAATGACTG
>NW_003852602.1:1398831-1401031 GCF_000181295.1 Otolemur garnettii | reverse complement strand
GCTGGGGTTAGATGATATCTCAGGGTGGTTTTAATTTGCATTTCTCTAATAATTAAGGATGATGAGCATTTTTCCATGTGTTTGCTAGCCATTTGTCTGTCATCTCTAGAGAAGATTCTATTCATCTCTTTTCCCCATTGATTTATGGGATTATTGGGTTTTTTCTTGTTGACTAATTGAAGTTCTGCATAGATCCTGGTTATTAAACTTTTGTCTGATTCAAAATATGCAAATATCCTTTCCCATTGGGTAGGCTGTCTATTTGCTTTGATTGTTGTCTTCTTGTCTGTACAGAAGTTTTTCAGTTTAATTTGTTTATTATTGCTGTTGTTGCTATTGCCACGGCAGTCTTCCTCATTAAGTCTGTCCCCAGGCCAATAGCTTCCAGTGTTTTTCCTATTCTCTCTTTGAGGATTTAGATCATTTCATACCTTAAATTTAAGTCCTTTATCCATCTTGAATCAATTTTTGTGAGTGGAGAAAGGTGTGGGTCTAGTTTCAGTCTTTTACATGTGGATAACCAATTCTCCCAGCACCATTTATTGAATAGGGAATCTTCTCCCCAGTGGATACTCTTGTTTGGTTTATCAAAGATTAGGTGGCTGTAAGTTGTTGGTTTCATTTCCTGGTTTTCTATTTGATTCCGAATGTCTATGTCTCTATTTTTGTGCCAGTATCATGCTGTCTTGACCACTATGGCCTTGTAATACAGCCTAAAATCTGGTATGCTGATACCCCCGGCTTTGTTTTTATTACTAAGAACTGTCTTAGCTATATAGGTTTTTTTCTGATTCTGTACAAAATGTAGAATACTTTTTTCCAAGTCTTGAAAGCAGGATGTTGGTATAGGTATGGCATTGAATTGGTAAATTGCTCTGGGAAGTATAAACATTTTAACAATGTTGATTCTTCCCAGCCATGAGCATGATATATTCTTTCATTTTGTTAATGTCCTCTGCTATTTCCTTTCTTAGGGTTTCATAATTTTCTTTATAGAGGTCCTTCACCTCTTTTGTTAGATATATTTCTAAGTACTTCATTTTCTTTGGGGCTATAGTGAAGGGAGTTGTGTCCTTAATTAACCTCTCATCTTGGCTGCTATTGGCATATACAAAGACAACTGACCTGAGGACATTGATTTTATATCCTGAGAGATTACTGTATTATTTCATGATTCCAAGATAAAATAGCCTCTTTTTATATCCCATTCAAATTGCACAGTTTATGAGTAATTTATAATTTTTATGTTGAGAATATAACCAATAGACTGAAAGTCATCCATACAAATGCAGTTTTAGGGAGATTGTAGTTCTCCCCAAGTCTAAGTTTGAATGGGTCTATTTAATTCCCTTCTCTTTCTCATAGTAATTTTCTTGACGCCAAGCAGTCACAATATACATATTAAAGAAATATTGAATAAGTAAATGAATCATGAATGACTGAAGGAAACGTGGATGAATAAGTTAATGAATACTTGGAATCATCCTATATTTATTCAACTTCTAATAGCAAATACATTTTCTGCTGATTAATCCTATGATTTATAACCTTAACGGCTGATGAATGATCATCCTCATCCGTATCTATACAGTTTTTACCCATTTTCCTTCCTAATGCTTAAGTGATTTGTACTTTTCCTTGAAGCTTCTGAAGTATTTGCATGCATGTTTTCAGACACTTGTTGCAAATGCAAATAGTTCAATATAATTAAAATAGGGTTGCTTTCAATTAATGCTATAAACCTCCAACTTGATTAAAGCAGGTTTTTTATATTTACGTATTCTAGAACATGAAGTTTGCTATTGATGTTAAACTAATTATTTGCTGTCATTAATATTATGACGATTAGTTACCTGAACTCATGTTTAGTATTGATGTGTAGATCAAATTGAAATAGAAAATTATAATATTTCCTTAAGAAAAGTGCCATAACATGTGGATTTACATATGAAGATAACACTGAATGTGGATTTACATATGAAGATAACACTGAATTAACATGCATAGTCATTTTACTAGAATAAACCATGAAAGGTAAGAAAACTAGTTAAGAAAACAAGCTATATTATTATATATTATTAAGCTTTATAATGTAACAGTTAAAGTAGGTGAGATCTGGGTTTAGTATCTGTGCATATACACACTTAGTGATGCAGTTGTGTGACTTAATATTGTCTCATTCAAGATTCCTTTTTTTTTT
>NW_003852602.1:1369602-1398265 GCF_000181295.1 Otolemur garnettii | reverse complement strand
CTGATACAAATATCTTTGTTGTAATGCGATTTTTGGTCATCTGGGAATATACCCAACAAAGGAATTGCAGGGTCAAATGGCAGGTCTATTTTTGGGTGTCAAATGGGAATAGCCACAGCTGCCCCTCAATCATTTTTGTAAAGATTAAAATAAATTGTTTACGTTGGTTAAGGTACTTAGCTATCTTCACGGAGAAGTTTCCTACTCATAAGCTTGTCATCGTCATCATCATTATTATTGGCACTGTTTAAAAAATTTCACAATGTCTTGTGCCCCTCATAAAATTTTCACTTTTGTTGGAGCTTTTATCCTATAAATTTAATTTATCACTTTAAAAGAATGCATAAAATTTGAACTATGTTTGCTTCATGCCAAAAAGGATGGGAATCCCATATATTTACCCCAAAAGGCCAGCAGTTCTTACTCTCAAAGGCTATAGTATGAGCATTACATTTAGTATCCTTAGCACCAAACACAGAACTTGGAACATGGAATGTATATAGTATTTTAAACCTTTAAGAAATATATTTATTCATTAATTTATCAAAATTTACTTTGTAGTAATTGATATTTGCTGCACAATGTGCTCATTGTAAATTTAGTTCTGAATATTGTGAACATAACACCATAATTCATGAACATTTGATTTTGATATTTTAATGCTTATATAAGTAAAAAGAAAAATTTCTAACTACTCATTCCATTTCCCCGTTTCAATTCTGCTTTATGTAAAACTTACCTAGTGTGATTAATATGAGCATTCCATTATCAGAGGAGGACTCTGAGGCTCAGACACATTGGATGCCTTGCATGTGATCACATACTTAGTAAAGGCAACCAGACATTTAGCCCCCAAATTTAATGTAATGGACGGCTTGCTCAGATATCAGTTTCTCATTTTGGATTTTGCATATATGCAGTCATCTTTATTAGTCAATGCATATGAATATACTTCATCTTTATAGGCTATATTTTATACTATTCTTTGATTGCCACATTTTGTAAAGTGGTGTAAAACTTGAAAATAATCTAAATGTTCATCCACAGAAAACAATTACAAGCAATGCTATAGTAAACATTCTTGGATGTGCGCAAAGATGTCTGCGGGGTACACTTGTATTTGTAGAATTACTAGCCCCAAGGTGCATGGACTTAAAGTTGGGCAAATACTTCCCAATCACCCTCTGAAAAGGTTGAGTAAGGATATATCATCAACAGTTGTATATTAGAAGTTATATTTCAGTTTATCTATTTTAACAAGTGAGTGACAGGTAACATATCAGTTGGATTAATTTGTATTGAATTATTTCTTTAATAAAATCTCATGGGAATACTGATTTAATAATTTAGTTAATAAGTAACTCTTCACAAGGGAGAAAAAATACATTGTATTTTTTTTTTCTATTAGACTTTGGGTTTATTTCTTAGGAGGAAAATCTTTGAGCTCTTCCACTGACCTGTTTATCTCTTGTCTGTAATTTTTCTTACTGGTAGAGCAAGAAGCAAGAAAATATCACTTAAACACCCCTTTTCAAATAAAGTAGCATAAAGTGGAAATAAATGAAGTTTCCTTTCAGACAGATGCAAGTTGTCCGCCCAGAAAATGACCTTTTCTCTAAACTTTCTTCTTAACGCTATCCCAGAGGGTGATATATGAAAGAGTAAAGATTCTGCAGAAGAGTGGTGAGGATCAGGGATCAGGGGTCGGATTCACAGCTAAGCTAGAAAGACACCAGGCAGCCTCTTTACAACTCAAAAATATAAGCTTCTAGCCATACATTTAAATTATAGTTATGAAAAAAAAATGCCTGGGAGCCACATTGATATCTAACTATGTCGTAGAGCTCCCTTATACCTTGTGACAAAGATGTATCTTAAGAATTGGAAAAACTAGTTACCACAAATTTGTTTTCCTCAGGACTTTCTCTGATTGCATTCATTCCTGAGTTACCTGAGAATGCTTGGTGAATTATATTATTTATATAGTTTAGAAAAATAAAAAAATAATATATCTACAACACAGACTATCATTATCTAATATCATTAACAATTGTTCCTTTCTAATTTATTTTAAGCTTTTCTAAATTTGGAAAGGAAAAGAATGGACGGGACAAGGGTTTTTTGGGGGAGATGTTTTTGGTAGAAAAATAAACATTTTTTGGTTCAGTATAATAATGTGAGACAGCCATCAAACCAAACCACATATAAAACTGAAGGCAGATGTCTGACTTTTGTACACTGGCTGTGGAGTAGGACATAGAAAAATCAAAATTGGACACCTGTTGTGGGCTAATGCTACAGGAGCAGAAGCCAAAATGTCCTTTTATCTCGGGCGGACTTTGACAGGTCTTGAATTTCCCTTTGCCCTTCAACTCTTTTAGTATCAGAATGGAACAATTTCAGGAACTGAAGTGTGGTAAGTAGCTGGGTCAAAGTCAAGAACAAGGGTCAAACTCAAGCACAGAGGGAAAGTCCTACATTTCTCCACTTTGTGAAGCCCAACCACCAGTGATCATAAGCCAAGTTTAAAGCAACAGAACCGCCTCACAGATAGGATGTCTACTATGGCTTCTTCAGCTTTAACATCTCTTATAAAACTGAGATTTCAAATATATATTTGAAAGTCAGTTTCAAATATTGTCAGATCTCAGCCATTTGGTATAAATACCTCGTCTGCTGTGGCTCTGGCTCCTTTGTACCCTTCTATATTCCAGCCTCAGTGGCTGCCTTCCCACATGGTCTGATACCACCATTATAAAAGGCATGTGTCCAAAGAAAAAGAGACTCATATTGAAGAAATAGAAATATTGATGCTACGTCACTGGTTTTGAAGTTGCTGTGAGTTTATATTCTCAGGCTTTACACTGAGCATCTAAGAACTATGATGTATCAACTCCCAAACAATGACCCTTTATAAAAGTCAGCTCTACAACTCTTTAGACTGTGTATCCATGGGGTAAATTTAGTTTTCTATACACTAGAGATGAGTCTACCCCATTAGAAATCATTAGAAACAATATAAATAATTAACATTTATCAAGAGCTTCCAATGTTGCCGGCAATAAGCTGAACTCTAAAAAGGGCTTCATAATTTTAATAATGTTCTGTGAGGCAGATGTTATATTATCCCCATTTTTTAAGTGAAGAAATGGAAGTTCAAGGAATTTCAAATGACTAAGTCTGAGTTACAATGACAATAAATGATTAAGATGACAGACAAACTCATTCCAAATATTAAGCTCAGAAACTACAACCCTAATCTAAAACTAGATGTTTTATCAGCTCAAATTCCAGGAAATTACCATGATTGTGCCAATAATCTGTATATGTATCTCTGGAACAACAGTTCCATGCTAATGTTTTTTTTTTTTGTTGTTGTTTGTTTGTTTATCTTTGGGCTGAAAGTGAAACAAAATCTACCATGGTTGTTCTCAAAGATATACTTTAATTTTTTTTTCCTTTTTAAAGTTTAAAAAAGATCAGATGTTTTCCATATTATCACTAATTGTGCTAATAGATACATGGAAACAAGGAGTATTAATAGATATGTAGAAACAATGTAATGGCTTCATGTAGTATTAATGTACTAATGGATGTGCCAAGCTATTATTGTCACTCAAATTGATAGAGTATTTTGTCTTTAATGGCTTTGAGAGTTCATCTTCTTGAGATGTTTCAGAAGTCATGCTGGCATTTTAATATAAGCCCTTCCTGTTGACTTAATGTTTCACAATTAAATGGGAAATGCTCTGTGACTAATGTCTTTAAAAGGTAGTGATCACTATCTTTTTGAATGGAATAAGTTAAAAGTTTGGTGCCTCCATGCTTGCTGTCTTGCAGTTGTCAAAGTGAGTAGTATTTCTTTAGAGAATGTATCTTGATCTATTCCATCCCTATTCCAGAGGAATGTAGAATTGCAATAATTCTTGAATAGTCCAGTTTTACTTACTTCATTTATTTATTTATTTTTAAATCATAGCTATGTACATTAATGCAATCATGGAGTACAATGTGCTGGTTTTATATACAATTTGAAATGCTTTCATCAAACTTGTTACCATAGCCTTCACGGCATTTTCTTGGTTATTGTATTGAGACATTTACATTCTACACTTAGTAAATTTCACACATACCCTTGTAAGATGCACGGTAGGTGTGGTCCCACCAATTACCACCCTCCTTCCATTTACTTTTTAAGTGAAACAAGTTGCAGAAGTATTGGAAGAAGAGATAGAAATAGAGACAGAAGCAGAAAAAAGTGAAAAAGAGACAGAGAAGTTATCACTAAATTGGTCATATGGTCTAATATTCTGGTATCTATCACCTAGAAGTAGATGGAAGTAGATTTAGGATCTTTGTTAAAACCTTTGAATGTGATCACATGTCTTCAAAACTTTCTACCAAATAACATTCATGCATGGCTCTGTGACATCTTCCCATGCCACGGTGATGTTCCAGATAGCATTTTGAATGTTAAAACCTTTCCAAAATGATTTCCATCCTAAATCTACTCTGTCAAGTGTACAGTATATTTATTTTTCTTGTTTTGACCCTATCATCTATGAAGACATATTTGTTAAGTTCAATATATTATCATCTATAATAGAATAATATGCTCTCTCTGTTTCACTTCACCTCTCGATGTCTTTCTCTCTCTCAACTGAGTTTCATTTTCCAAAGAAAATGTCTGAAATGTCTATTTCAGAAGGAACAATCAACATCACAGCTTGTTTTATAAAACTAAAATTACTTTAAAAATTCCGTACAATTACCAGCTATGTTATTATTTGAAAATATGAATAATCAAATATTTATATTTGTGTGTATTTATATACAGCTTGAAGTAACACTCAGGTAAACTGCACCTAAGTTTGATAATGTAAATTGGATACATATGAGTGATATAAAGTTTCCAAAACTTAGAATTTAAAACTTTTGGAAGTAATTCTCTCTAAACAAAGCATCTTGACTTTTAATAATTTTTCTCATGAAACTATCAAGTTTAAAAAGTATTATGGTCTATATATTGGTCTTATATTAGTATTGAGTACATTGGATACTTTTTTCCCCTCATTCTTGAGATACTTCAGTAAGAAGAATGCATTCCAACTCCATCTAGGTAACTACAAAAGATGTAAAGTCTCCATCTTTTCTTATCTAAATAGTATACCATGGTATAAACACCACAAATTGTTAATCTATCCATAAGTGGATGGGTACTTGCTTCCACATCCACACAAAAGAAAAAACACAAATATAGTCCAGCGAGTGGGAGGGTAGAGGACAAAAGAGGAAGGGGGAGAAGGGAAGGCGATTGGTGGGATCTCACCTAATGTGCTCAACTTGAGGGCATTCTGCACGCTCCTGAGTGAAGAGGTCAACTACAACTTGAACTTTACCTTAGAGATGAAAACAATATAACCTAAACATTTGTACCCTCATATTAATCTGAAATTTTAAAAAATAAAAAATATTGTCTGGATATTTAACATAACCATTGACATTCTCTTTAACATATAACAAGTTTTTTTTTTTTAATTTAACTTTTTAGAACACTGGAAACAAAATTATTTACCCCAACACATGCAAAAGTTAAAATTAACATTATTATAATGTTAATAAACAAAGATGATTAAAACATTCCTCGCTCTCATTATAAGCACCTCCATCTTTTTGCACTGCCAATTCAGAGCTATCTCTATTGTCAATCACTGTGGCATTTATTCTTCCCAAGAATTTAAACATTTAGTTTAGTTTTCAATGCCAAGAACCTTCCCCTGTCCACCCTACGTTAAGGTGCTGGGGATGCAGAGATAAAAGGTAAAGCTGTGTTCTTAGGGACTTTAACATCTGGCTGAGGAAGCCAACAAGGAAACTACTAATAACTTACTAGTGCAAACACTAGTCACTAAGTCAACAACAAATTTATAGAAAACACTCTAAAAGTATGCTCTAGAGTTTAGAGGAAATAAGTTCTGACTTTTTCATGTGCTTACCCTGAGGAGTGACCCAGTCAGGAAAGAGAATTGATGTTAGGTC
Organism: Otolemur garnettii; assembly: GCF_000181295.1. Lineage (NCBI taxonomy): Eukaryota > Metazoa > Chordata > Mammalia > Primates > Galagidae > Otolemur > Otolemur garnettii. Next base: position 1,392,226 of record NW_003852602.1, on the reverse strand, counting down.
AACAGGGCAAATTTAATATTCAAAACTGTTTAAGAAGGTGTTGAAAAAGCTGATAGGATAAAAGGGATCAATGGGGCAATGAAAAGATTGGTTTTATCAGGAATCCATTATCATTTTTAAAGCTTAGAAGACAAAAATAGAAGGTGGAGTTATCAGGGCTGAGTAGCTGGAGCCACTTGGCATCAATAGGAAAGAAAAGACTGTTGGGTGGGCAGTGGACCCACTGAAGGAACGCAGAGCCACTCCTGAAGATACCATACCTGGCATAGAAAAGGAAGAGAAAGGTGCTGGCCTTTTATTGCCATGTCTCACACTCCAAACTCCTGCAAGAGTCTCCCATTGTTCAGAACTCATTGGCACTCGGTTGGCAAGGACATCTCAGAGTACTCTCTGTCTCCAGGACAAAGTACAAGAAGATAGCAGAGAGCAGGTGGAAATTTGACTATAGCTGTGTAAGTAAATTATTAGACCTCTTAATTCTGATAAAGTCATCCAATGGGTCTTGGCACCTGGACCACAGTGGTTATGGCACCAGCCACATGCACTGAGAGGGTGGCGGGTTTGAACCTGACCCGGGCCAGCTAAACAACAATGACAACTGAAAAAAAAAATTAGCCAGGTGTTGTGGTGGGCACCTGTAGTCCCAGCTATTTGGGAGGTTGAGGCAAGAGAATCACTTAAGCCCAAGAGTTGGAGGTTGCTGTGAGCTGTGATGCCATAGCACTCTACCGAGGGCAATGTAATGAAACAAACAAACAAAAAGGCATCAAATGGCTTTCTATGACATGTTCTTTAAAACATAAATCACTTAGCTTGAGAAAAATTATTTTATATGTCCATGTTGCACAGATTTCTCCAGCATCTTCTCAGTATTCTTCCCTAAACTACAGAGCTCTAGACTTCATTCTCTTGTCAACTCCTTTTTGCTCAGAGCCTCCCTGTCTGCGCTTCCCTCCTCCTGGAGTGGAATTCCCCCAACCCCGGTTGGTTGATTACTTATTCTCATTAATGTCTCTGTTTAAATTGTATCTCCCCATAGGATTCTGGCCATCTGGTCTAAAGCAGCCAGATCCCTGTCCCCTCAGTCACTATCAATAACTTCCTCATATTTTAATTTTTGCATAGCTCTTTTGCTGTTTGACATCTAATCCTGAATTATGAAGCGATATTAAAACATGTGAAAACAAGAAAGTGTTTATATAACACAATAAGTGTTTATATAACATAATATAAATATCCTACAAGCAGGGACCTTACCTTTTCCACTCAATATTAAAAGAATACCTCTTCTGTAGTTCCCCCATTCTGTTTTTTTAAAGAACTAGATGAACCAGTGCTGCTATGAGAAATACCAACTGTGCAGATGAAAAAATTGATATTCAGAGACTTTCAATGCAGTAAGATATGTAGATTTATAGAGGAGGTGCTTTTTAAATGCAGATACTAAAGTAAAGAATTATGCATTCAGAAAATTTTATCCCCTCGTCATGCCAGGGCAAAAACGGAAAGCCAGACACCTATGTGTAAATCTGTCTTGATTTCCAGGGAGACAGTGGAGAAACACTCCTTTAAGGGTTTGAAAAATCTCTCAATGGAAACCAAATTTTATAAAAGTATTTCAGAGGAGGATTCTATTTTTTAATTACAGATTTATTAATCAGATAGATTTAGTTGATCCATTATATTATTAATATTTACTAAAATGATGCTGACCATTATGATTTATTTAGGTAGGGTGTTTATATTTTAGGGGGTTACATGGCATAATGTGGGGTTTCTCCTGAATATTCACCAATTGCCAGATTGAAGAAGTTACTGTTCCCCAGATATGAAATCCCATTTTCTTCTACAGTCTCACTTTTTATCTTTGGTTTCCTCAGTTTTTTTTTTTTTTTTTTTTTTTTGCACAGAACTGATCTTTATTGGTTTCTTTCTTTTTCCCTTTGGATGACATGCCTATTCTTTACATTTTAAAATATTATATTGTACTTCTATTTTAGAAATGGGAGGTAATCAGATAGATCACTGCTGTTTAAGAACCTGGCTCTGGAGTCAGATGAAGTGAGTCAGAATTCCAGTTCTTAAACTTTTGTTAGGTTTATAACTTTGAAAAACATACATTATCTTTTTTTTTTTTTTTTTTTAATTGAGACAGAGTCTCACTTTGTTGCCCTCAGTAGAGTGCCACGGCATTATAACTCACAGCACCCTCAAACTCTTTGGCTCAAGCAATTCTCTTGCCTCAGCCTCCCTACTGCTGGGAGTATAGGCGCCCACAACATCTGGCTATTTTTTTGTTTGTTTGTTTTTAGCATGTCTGTGCTGGGTTCAAACCCATAAGCCCCAGTGCATGTGGCCAGTACCTAACCCCTGTGCTATGGGTGTGCAGCCACATCATCTGTTTAAGACTAATTTTCTCATCTCTACTTTTATCTTAGTGCAGATATGAGGCTTAACAGAGAAGAAAACACATAAAACTCTTCAAAGAGAACTTGCCACATAATAATAACCACCACCAAAACATAATAACAGAAATAAAAATCATACTTTTGCTCTTTAAAAAAATTGCATAAAAAACACATAACATGAAATCTACGCCCCTTAACAAAATTTGAGGTGTACATTACAGTGTTGCTAACAAAGTTGTACAGAATTTCCCTTCAACACTGCAACTTGTAAGACTAAAACTCTGTGTATATTGAGCATCAATCTCCCCTTTCTCCTGTCCTCAAACCCTAGCAACCAAAATTATACTTTCTCCTTCTATAAATTTGACTACTTTAAATATTGCATATAAGTGAAATTATGAAGTATTTGTTCTTCTCTGATTGGTTTTGATCACTTAGCATAATGTCCTCAAAGTTCATCCATGCTGTGGCATATAAAAGAATTTCCTTCTTTCTAAAGACTGAATAGTATTCTACAATACTATGTTTTCTTTATCCATTTATACACCAGTGGAATTATATGTTATTTCTATATCATGGCTATTATAAATAATACTGAAATTAACATTTGTCTCCAAGAAACCCAATGTTACTTCTTTTGGATATAGAACTAGAAATGGTATTAAAGGATCATATGAGAGCTCTATTTTAACATTTATTTTTAACAATTAATTAACATATAATTATAATATATTATATATATTTTATTATATTTATTCCTTTTTTTTTAGGAACCTCCATACTGTTTCTCATAGGGGCTACACCATTTTATATCCTCACCAACAATGTGAGGGGTCCAGTTTCTCCATATCTGTACCCATACTTGTTATTTTCTGTTAATTATTTTTTTGGTCTTATTTTTTTCCTTCCCTCCCTTCCTCCTACCTTCCTTCTTTCTCTCCCTCTCTCCTTCCATTCCCTCCACTTTCCTTCCTTTTATTCCTTCTTTTTTGTCTTTCCTTCATTTTGTTTTTCTTGTTTTCATGCCTTCTTGCATTTTTTTTCTTGCTTGATTTCTTTCTTGTTTTCACACTCTCTTGTTTTTTCTTTATTTTTGAATAATGGACATCCTAACAGGTGTGAACTGGCATCTTAATTACTGTTAGGATTTTCATTTCCTTCATAATTAGGGATGTTAAGAATCTTTTTTATACATCTCTTTGCTATGTGTATGTCTTTTTAGGAGAAATGTCTATCCAAGATCTTTGCCCAATTTTTAATTGGGTTATTTGGTTTTCTGCTATTGAACTGTAGTTGGATATTAACCTGCTATCAGATATATAGTTTGCAATTATTTTCTTCCATTTCATAGTTTGATTTTTTTCCTGTGCTGTGCAGAGGCTGTTTGGTTTGATGTAGTCTCATTTGCCTATTTCTTCCTTTGTAGTGTGTGCTTTTGACGTTAAAGAAACCATGGCCAAGACCAATGTTAGGAAGTGTTTCCTCTATACATTCTTCTATCTTTTTTTTAAAAAATAGTTTTAGATTTTGCCTTCAAATTTTTAGTTCATTTTGAGTTGAGTTTCATGTATGGGGTAACAAAGATTTAATTTCAATCTTTTACCTGTGGAGAGCCAATTATTTTCTTTTTTTTTTTCCCTGTAGCATTTGTTGAAGAGACTATCTTTGCCCTGTTTTATCATCTTTGGCGCACTTGTCAAAATTCATTTCACTGTATTTGTATAGGTATATTGTTGAGCTCTGTTTTGTTCCATTGACCTACATGTCTTTACAACATTAATATATTATTGTAAGTACTATAGTTTTTAAATACATTTTGAAATAAGAAATATAAGGCTTTGAGATTTGTTCATTTTTCTCAAAATAGTGTTATTCAGGTTGTTTATGGTCCTATATAAATTTTAAGATTTATTTTTTTCTTTATCTATAGAAAAGCGCCAATGGGGTTTTGATAGAAAATGGGTTAAATGTGTTGATTTGTGTATGTGTAGACAGTGTACACACACACATTTTGTGAATATATATATTGTTTAAATTCTTATTTATGAAAAATACTCAATTGAAGTAAATATAAGGGTATGCACATTTTTCAGGGAACAATACTTTGAAGTGAAGTTTTTGAGCTTCTGTGCATATATGTAAAGTACCTCAAATAATATAAGAGATTTTTAATATCACCTCAAATGGTCTCAATTACAATAATGTATTTTTATAATTTTAATCATGCATTGATGACATCAAATGTCAGATGGTTTAGAGTTAAACTCAACTACTTAAAAAACAAAACAAAACAAAACGCAGACCCTTGAAATCCAAATACAAGACTCTCTATTGTACCCAGTGTTCTATGGGATGCAGTCTGCATAATGGCACAATGTAGAATCCCAACAAAAGAGGTCTATAATTAGCAGAGTAGAAGGAATACTTATTCAAGAGTAACATTAGCCCAGGATCATTGGAATTCAGTATCTAGATCATACCATAGTAAAGTGATGGTGAAAGACTAGCTTGAAAATGAGAAAGACTAAGCATGCCAAATTTGCCATCTTTAAGACTATACACAAACCATCCTTTAGCTTGTCTGACTTTTAGTCTTTATTGGTAGAGTTAATTAATTAATTAGTTTTGATGAGGCAAGGGAGAGGTGTTTAAGAAAGACAGACTTCAAACTTGTCTTCACATATTGTACACTTTGGAAACGAATTCCAAGTCCTCTCCTATCATAGAAATAATTATATGTAGGTGGCTCCATTACGTTGGCCACTACTACCCTAGTTACGCACACTCTCTGTGTTTCACACACTGATGCATGAATGAAGCCATCTTGAACATCACAGGCTCACAGCTGACTGAAGCCACGGGAGTGATCTCAAGTGGAGTATCAGTTAGTGAAGCTGAACAGCCCAATTAAATCCAGAAAATCTACAGAATTCTGATAAATAATAAAACATTATTTCAGATCACTAAATGTGGCTTATTATATAGAAATGGGTAACTGAAGCTCTGGAGCTGTTCACATTCTCCGGGTGTAGATGGGACAGACATGGGATGGAGCTGAGATTGGGGTAAAGCCTTTCACATCTAAAAGCAGAAACTCTGACAGACTATTTTCTTCATTAGAACTCCTTCTCTTTGGTGGGGGGAGGAATCCTCAGACTTTAAATCACATAAAGAATTTTACCAAAATGTACTGTGGCAGTTCAACTAATATAATTTGTGGTGTCATAATTTCTTTCATAAAATACACACTCTATTAAATAGGCTTTACTTGACATCTGCATGGTGAAAATTAAATGATAAAATCTGAATGACCTTTATTACTTTGCACGGAGATGCTCTCATCATCTTATCTCAGTTTTTCAAAAGGTCATCAGCAGTTGTACTATGGGTTCACTTAATAATATATTAATATTTGCTTTGTAGTCTAAGGAATTATCCACAAATCAAAACACATAAACATTATAAAAATAGCATCTAAAACTATTTGAAGCAAGTTGGGTGAAATGGGTGTGTTATTTTTATACAGGTTTATTCCTTATCACTAAGTACAGGAGATATGAATATAAAATGCTATCTTTTTAATGCATAAGCCACATTGAATAATGTGGTATGGTGTGTGGTGGTAATGATGAAAGTGACACTTAACAAATACTTAGGCAGCCTGGATGTGAGTGCAATTTCTAACATTGATTGTATAACTGGAAACACACATCTGGGCCTTTGGGAGTTTAACATCCTTATCTACAAATGAGAATAAACGTTCCTTGCTTGAAAATTGTGTTACCATGAAAATCAATTGCAATACTGTTCAGAATGTTTGTGGCAAAGTTCTATTTAAAAACTTTCTCAAGCCTAATGACTATTCTTAGTTCACTTGAAGTTATTTCAATGTCCCTCTTAATGTTTTTAATGGACATAATGTGTGTGTAAGGTGATGAGGCCAGACAGAGTTGGGATTGAACTTGTCCCCACCAATTCCTGCTTGTCACATTTCACCCTGAGTTGTGATTTTCTAAACTGCAATACGAGATAATCTTATGGGTGTGGTAGGGTCTAAATGGGGTAAAATATCATGCAATTCTTCTCTATTTCCCCTAAATACTCACAGTCCCTTCTCTGCCTTGCCCTTTACTGCTCTATGCCCCAGAAGGCTGACCTCTATAAAACTCCATAGGATGGGTTGAGTCCAATAATGGGAAACAACTACAGGAGATAGTAGAGTAGGAAAGAGAGGTCATTTGTTATTCTCTGGCAGTGTTTGAGTTCCTCTGAGGCTAAGACTCCTGATGGGCAGCCTCTTTGCATCACTCCAGCTCTCACTGGCCTCCAATACCTGCAACCTTTGTTCTTCAGTCTCGGAGTGTTAAGGGCTCTTTACACCTGTGTCAGTCCCTTAGTGTCTACCATCTTTTGTTCATCCCTTCAAACGTTCAAATTTCTTTAACTTTTGTAAACAGTTCCTTTATTTTGAGACAAACCCTTTTGAGTATTCCATCTGTTTCCTTGACAGGACCTTTAAAGCATCCAATCTTAGAATGGTTCCTCTCACAGATTAATCTCGAAAAGCTGTTGACATATATGCTTATAATTATAATAATTTTGGTTAAAAAACACGTGACACTTAACAAATATATCCTTGCATTTATGTTCCTTCTTATGTGTGTGTTGTTTATTTTGGTGGGAGCATCAGATATCTGAAACAATCTTGAAAAAGAAAAACAGAAGGCTGAATGTTTGGAATACAAGTGTGTAAGAAAGAGCTGGAGAGGGACATTTGTCTTCAAGGAAAATGTTAGAGATGTTGATCCTAAAACAAGCGATTGATGTGAATGATTAATAATATGTATTACTATAATACAAATATACTGAATAGCTTGATTGAAACCCAAGTTCTTTTTCATCCATATCAACTCTAGACTAAGGATCTGGGCAGAGACATATCAGAAACCAAATTCTATCATTATAATGCCTCACATTTCGTTTAATTTTTATATTGCCCTAAATTAATTATTCCACTTATTTCTCAAAAATAGTGATTCTCTTCATAAGGACCCACATTCATCAGGTATAAATATAAAATTTAGACAAGCTATCTAGATACATAATAAATAAATAGAAGGAATTCAACTAACTAGTTGATTAGATGTATTTATGTATAGATAGATAGACAGACAGATGTAGATAGTTCATAAATAGATAACTGGGCCTCTAGGTAAGATTATGATGAGGTGGTATATCTTCTTTCTGAATATTGAAAAATGTACTTCAATTCAAATGGCTTTGTATCACAAATCTATTAAGGAAGAAATAAACCTCCTATCTCTATTAATTTTTTTTCTAGACCACTATGCTACTTTTACTGTGGGTTATTCACTCAATCCTTTTTGTGGAGCATATAATTTTCAGTATATCCATCCCCACACCCCAACCTTCCTCCAAATCCCCATTAAACATCATCCAAATGCTTTACTTTGACCCACCCATATTTTGGCTCTTTTCTTTTTGTTTGCATCTGAAATGGAGCAGACATCTTGTTTACTAGACACTGCAGGAAAGTAAATTCACTTATTGATTGACATTATCAAGCAGGCAGACAGACACTGTATCAGGTAAAATTGCTTTTTTTGTATTGTTGTCTGCCAAACTTTAGCAGAGAAAGTGATGTGCTTTCACCAGGCAGGGCTACTACACAATCAGGTAATGGGTCTTAAAAATGCTGCAAACCTTAATGGTGTTAGATCAATAATATTACTACCACAGGTAAAATGCTATTACATATATTATTAAGACATTGCTCAAAATGGAGTGACTCAGAAGACTTGGAGAATGCATGAGTAATTGCTGTATCATTGGTACAATAAAATGCTAATGGAAGTTTTGTCATACAACACGCTGGGTGTATTTTTTTTTTCTGCAAGATTTCAGAGTAGTTTTGTATTAATGCATGACACAGACCCCCAATTGCGCATCACTGTCTCATCTCCCTCCTAAATAAGAGCAATTCACAAGGCAGAAGATGCTATTATTTCTCTATTTCTGCATTTATTTTTCCAATGTAGCTCGCAAACTGAAACCCAAACAACATGAGCACTGCTTATTACCCTCTATTTTTCCTAAACATTTAATATACAAATCAAAAAGCAGAGGTTTTGATACCTTCTTTGATGTGGATGAACTATCAAATATTAGCTCCAAAGAGCTTTTTAAATTACCACGAAACCCTTTATTTACGATTTGATTCCAGAAATAAGTGACGATTTTCTTTCAATGACATTAGTAAAACATGAGTTAGACTAGTTTAGTGTATTAAAAGTGTTCCTCACAGTCTGTTGTTTAAATTAATTTAGTCCCTTCATGTTTTATTTAGATAACATAAATATATTGATAAATATGAAATTAGAAAGATGATTAAAGATATGGATATGAAGGAAACTCTTGGATTCAAATCACGTAGCTCATTTTCTCTAAGTCTTTGTGTATTTCCTTGCTAATATTTATTACTATTAGTCATTGGGTTTGATTTTATTTTTGTTAATTGAAATTATGTCTTTTCCTAAAGGAAAAGGTATAGGCAAAGAAACAAAAGAAGAAGAAAAGAAAAGGAAGAAAGAAGGGAAGACAGCAGAAAGAAAGCAAAAGGAAGCCAAGAAGAGGAAAGAAAAGAGGAAGAATGAAAGAGGAAGGGAAAAAAAGGAAAAAGAAAGTTAGATAGGAAGTTTAATTAAGGAGAAAAAAATCACTTCTATGAATACAGAAAGATAGGCCAGATATGGGTGAGATAGTCTATGGGCGTTCAGGAAGAATGCTTTCACCCTAACTTATATTCAATTCTATTTTTAGCCCAAGCAACTTGAGCACAGTATTTCTGGTATCAATTTTAGCTTGTGCAAAATACAGCTGTCTAATTGCTAAGAAGGGAAAATATATTTTTTCCCCTCAAATTTCAGATGATTTCTATTGGTTTCTAATCCTGTCACATCTTTATTTAAAAAGTGCACCCCTTTTGTCTTTCCTAATAACTGGATGAATTTGTTATTGAAATAGATCCCTATTATTTGAGTATTCTAAATGATGGAGCTTATAACACAAAGGAAATATACTGCTGGTTGGTGGAAATGGAAAATGATTTTTCAACTTTTCAAAGGTCTCATTTTATAAAATATCAATATGCATGTGTGTCTCATCTGACTAAAAGACAAAAGCATGAAAATATGTATTACTATGTGCAGTAAGCATAGCCAGCATCCTAACGTGATGAAGGGCTCCATTTCAGAACTGATGGATTGTCCCATGTACACACCAATGTCATGTAAGGTAAAAACCAAGTTAACTACAGAGATGCCCCAACCTAAGCAAGTGAAACACATCGTGTCAGCTGCCAACAGATATCCAGATCACATAGTTATCACGTTTAAGGAAGGAGCAGTGAGAAAATATTCAGGGAGAGAACAATGGTCAAGCAAACTATAAGTTCAAATAGGTTGGGAAGTGAACTAAACAGCTGGGTGTCAAGGGCAGCCAGCATGTCACATAAATTTATATAGTATTTACAGCAGCTGGAGTAGCCAGATCATCTTTGGAGACATTTGAACATATACATGAAGATTAGGCACGCTATTCTTTTTTTTTTTTTTGTCATTTTCTCTCTTTTATTAAATTGGCCTGTTTGCTTTTGTATTTGTTTGTATGTATATTATCTTAGCTCCTATCAATTTCTGGAATTTATAAATCTTTCTAGATTTTATAAAAATAAACCAAATTTATAAATCTTTCTAGATTTTATAAAAATAAAACTATATAACTTAGTCATTAACAAAAATGGGAAAATGTGGAAGATTCCTAGAGGAGAAAGAAAATGATGAAGACTGGTGGTTTGGATTTAGCAGATATTACTTTGGAGGCACTGGCTGGCCACAGGGAAACACGACGTACACAGAGCTTTGTACATAAAGCAGAGGAAATAAACTGGGCCACCAAGACAATTAATTTTTTTCCAGTTTTAATCTTGTTAAAACATGGATTCAAGGATGAAAAATACCTTATCAAATTCCGGTATACTATTACCAATTTTAAAATATGTTCCTTGACTATGTGCTTAATAAATTAATAATTAACAATCATTATTTTTAGGCTATTGGCACTTTGTGTGAACTATTTTATTTAAATTTTAAATCAAGTCAGTGAGAGAGGTTTGAAGGAATCCTCATGTTTACAAGTAGGGGAAAGCCTTCTACCTAAGGTCATCTTCTGTCTGACTGTGAAGAGCTGAAATTCAAACATAAGCTTGGCTAACACAAAAGCATAAAGACTTTACATTATACTTCACATGCTCAATACAAAAAGTATTTATTTTTATCAGTGTAGAAGAAAGTGATTTGAAATTGTGGGGTTAGGTGGCCAGCCCAATGTGTAGATTCAATTTATCGATCTGTTCTAAGACGAAGAAATTACCTCTACTTGTTTTAGAAACACAATAGTATTTTTATATTTTGAAAAATAACTTTTGTTGCATGATTCAACTATAACATATTTAATAAATTAATACATACAGATTATTTCTTGAAAACAATTCAGAATATTATCTGGGAAATGAATATCCTTTCTTCTCTACTTAACATGGGGCCAGTTTAAAACCAATAATGCATTTAAGTGTTTGTAATTATTAATTGCATCCAGGGACAATTGCCATTTCACACGATTGCTCTCTTTCTACTATCATCTAAATATTGCTAGTCTCATTACATTAATTATTTTTGTAATTGATGCCTAAATTTTACTATTAGGTAATTTAATTAGTGATTCCATTGATAACTTTATGGTTGTTAAAATACTTTTAAAAACAACTTTTCAGTTTTGGTTAATAAACTCTGGATTTGAAATTTTATTGTTAATAATTATGAAATTTATATGTAGAATACAACAGTGACCCTGGGGAGATTTCCTGTTATTGAAAAGTAAATAGCATCGGAAGAACTCTGAGCATTGATCAAGTGGAATAGTTCTCCTGTGATTAAAACATCAATGAAGATAATTCTTAACCCCTCTTCTAATGGGTAAAAAGGAGAATAAAAATAATTACAGTCAAAAGAGTAATCCTAACCATTAATTAGTTTCCATTTCTAAGTAGGTTTATATCTGGGGGGAGGAGGCTATCAGCCATTGTTTTCTTTTAAAGCATGAACTGTGATTAGGTCAATCTCTTGCTTAAAACCATTGAATGAATTGCCATTGCATCAATGCTTAGTTACCTGATAAGACTCTGCCTCTCCTGCCTACCTATTACACTGGTGCTCTCTCTCTTCTTTCTAGTTGCAGATTCCTTCCATCCTTCATTCACAACATTACTTCTTCCTTTCATAGAAAACCCAGTCTGTCTATGGGCTAAAAAGCCTAGTCTTCTTGGTCTCACAGTTTATTACATGGGTCAATTCAGCACTTCAACCAAATGTACCTAATCAGTGAAGTTCTGTGAACTGAATAGATTATTAATTACCTCATCCAAAACACATTTATTGAGCACATATTATAACACATTCTCTGCTGAATTTTAAAGCTGAGCTTTTAAGACAATTACCTGCCTTTATAAAGCTTTTTTGATCCTATACTAACTATAATATTACCCTAGCGACCAATAGATTTAATACATTTAACCAAAATGAGACACACTGATGCTATAATGCAAAATGATAGCACTTCACACATACATGAAGGAATACGCATTGCATACTACCCCTTTGTTGAGTATTAAAACTATTTTCATTTTTTTAACTTTTGGCATCTCAAGGCTTATTAAATTAACTGAGATTCAAAAACTTGACTGTGTTGCTATGCTCCCACAATATTTTAATCACTATTATTAGAAATTTACTTAACCAGAACAGGAGATTTTATTCGGTTCCTCTTGATTGAGGGCTATACCATGATTCAGTAACCATTTATAATCATGATAAATAATGCGAATAATTTCCAACCTGCTACTGGAAATGGAGTGACCAAGATTCGCAGTACAAAAATGGCAAACTACACATAGACTGGCAACTTCTAACCTTAGAATCTTAAGTAGTTGATCTTCCTATAACATGCTCTGAATAGAAGGGAGAAAGTCAATATGGTGAGGAGATTACGACATTTGCAGTTGATTTTACAGACTGAAACTTTTTATTTTAGATACATATTTATTACATAAGTATGTATTATTTTATTGTTTTGAATATAAAATGATTGTGCCATCAATCTTAGACTATACTTACGGGACATTGTGATATATTTATATAATATCAGGCAAAGTGCAAAGCGATATCTGAGCCTTTAAACACAGCATTTAAAGTGAGATTAAGAAAAGGAAACATTGGCTGTTCAATTAATTGTTCCAGACACTTAGTAAGAACCACCAACAATCATTAGACATGCACATTATTTTTCTTAATTTTCTAGGTAAGGAAATTGAAACCCAAAGACAATAAGTAACTTGCATAAACAGCATGGTTAATTAACTGTACAGCTATTTATTTATTATAGGTTTCTCTAGATAAGAATTATGCTTATATGAAGGTAGAAACTGTTTAAATCATCAATAAATTGAGAAGTTGCGGTAGCAAGTAGCAACCAAAGAGGTCCTGGCCTTCATTTCCTCACAGAAACAGTGGTGTGCAGATCAAAGTACCTTTATGAAATATCCATATTCCAATTGCAATACTCTTGGTGAGCATAAAGCTGAAAACAATAGCATTGAGATAGGTAAGAATAACAATTTTACTTTACCTACATTGGCTTCCCCCCAAGCTGGAAAAGTTCAGGGCCAAGAGAGATCACCTTGGCCCATGACTTCTTCCTCAGGGGAAATGAGAGGGTGAAGCCTGTGTGCAACATCCCTGGCCAGATCCTTTCTTGGTTCTTATGGGACACTGTTGGAGTTGGCATAGCTCACATATGTTGGGGTGGCTAGGAACAAACAAAAGGAACAAGAGGTCTGCATAACTCAGTGAGATTGGGAGAAGGCTTAGCACTTAAAGCTTTTCTCTGGGGAAAAAGGAGAGGAGTAGAACATGCTTCCAATGTCCTTGTCCACTGTACCATAGTCAGATGAAAAGGGAACAAGAGATTATGTACTCCTGGAAGCTAAAGAAAGAAATAGTAAATTCTTCTAATGAGGAATCTATACTGACAGGTTCAGAAAATGTTCATTCATAGAAATGGGTTGACAGGATCCTACAGTGTCTAGCCTGACTGATAATAAAAGTCTTTTCTTGGCTTGGTGCCTGTGGCTCAAGTGGCTAAGGCGCCAGCCACATACACCTAAGGTGGCGGGTTCGAATCCCCAGCCTGGGCCCGCCAAACAACAATGATGGCTGCAACTAAAAAATGGCCGGGTGTTGTGGTAGGTGCCTGTGGTCCTAGCTACTTGGGAGGCTGAGTCAGGAGACTCGCTTGAGCCCAGGAGTTGGAGGTTGCTATGAGCAGTGATGCCATGGCACTCTACCCAGGGGGATAGCTTGAGGCTCCGTCTCAAAAAAAAAAAAAAAAAAAGTCTTTTCTTCACAAAGTGAGTTAGTAAAGACAGAAAGGGAGCTGTTTCTTCAAATGCACACATACTATTAAAAAGCTACAGTGAACATAAAGATCAGGGAAACATGACTCAATCAAAGCAATGAAATGGATATTCATACTCAAACCTAAAGGAATGGAGATCAAATTAAATGGAAAATAATTCACAACAATAGACTTCAAAAAGCTCAAGGAGTCACTAGAAACACAGATTTACACTGAAACAAACCAAAAACACTATACATAAACAAAATGATAATATCGGTAAAAGAATAGAAACTATCAAAAAGGAACTAAACAAATTCTGGCCCTGAAGGATACAATAACTGAACTGAAAAGTTTACTAAAGGAGTTCAAAAGCACATGTGATCAAGAGGAAGAACATATCAGGGGCTCTTTTACAACTAGAACTTTACTCTAGAAGTGAGAACAATATAATCTAAAACTTTGTATCTTCATGTTAATTTGAAATAAAAAAGATTTAAAAAATCAGTAAAATAATTTAAAATTATCTAGTAGAGGTACCAAAACAAACAAACAAACAGAGACAAAAATTGACGAAAGGAAAAAGTGTAAAGAAAGTAAAGGAAGTCCAGAGGACTCATGGGAAACCACCAAATGAACCAAGATATGCACTATGAAAGTTATAGAAAAGAGCAGAGAGAAAAATCCAGAAAGCCTCCCAAAATAATGTCTGGACCTGGTGTGGTGGCTCATGCCTAATATCCTGTCACTCTGGGAGACTGAGGTGAGCTAATTGAGCTCAGGAGTTTGAGACCAGCCTGAGCAAGAGCAAGACCCTGTCTCTAAAAGATAGATGGATAGTTATTAATAATAGTTGTTGTGGGTGCTTGTAGTCCCAGCTACTTGAGAGCTTGAGGCAACAGGATCAGTTGAGCCCAAGAGTTTGAGATTGTTGTGAGCTGTGATGCCATGGCACTCTATCAAAGTTGAACAAAATGAGACTCTGTGTCAAAAAAAAAGAAGAAGAAGAAGAAGAAAGATAGAAAAGAATAATGTCTGAAAAATTTCCAAATTTGGGAAGTAAAATGGAAATTCAGATTCATGACTCCCAAGGACCCCAAATATGATGATGCCAAATAAATCTATTCTGAGAAGAATTACAATCAAATTGTCAAATTCAGAGACCAAGAGCATGCTGAAAGCAGAAAAGGAACAACAATTCATTATGCACTAGTGAATGTTCACAAAATTGTCAGTAGATTTCTTAGCAGAAATCTTGCAGGCCAGATGAGAGAGGGACGATACATTCAAAGTATTGAAAGAGAAAAAAAAGTCAATTAAGAATACCATATTTGGTAAAAATATCATTTAAAATTCTGACGAAGGTTTGATAACCAGAATCCACAGAGAACTCAAACTTATTAATAAGAAAAGAACAAGTGATCCCATTTCACTATGGGCAAGAGACCTGAACAGAAGTTTCTCCGAAGAAGACAGGTGCATGGTATATAGACATATGAAAAACTGCTTGTCTTCTTTAATCATCAGAGAAATACAAATCAAAACCACCTTGAGATACCATCTAACTCCAGTAAGAGTAACCCATATAACAAAATCCCAAAACTACAGATGTTGGCGTGGATACGGAGAAAAGGGAACACTTCTGCACTGCTGGTGGGAATGCAAGCTAATATGTTCCTTTTGGAAAGAAGTTTGGAGAACACCCAGGGTTCTAAAAATTGATCTGCTGTTGGATCCTGCAATTCCTCTACTAGTAGTATATCCAAAAGACCAAAAATCACTTTGCAAAAAAGATATTTGCACCATATTATTCACTGAAGCTCAATTCATAATAGCCAAGTCATGGAAGAAGCCCAAGTGCCCATCAACCCATGAATGGATTAATAAGTTATGGTATATGTATACCATAGAATACTATGCGGCCTTAAAAAAGACGGAGCCTTTACCTCTTTTATGTTTACATGGAGGGATCTGGAACATGTGAAATTTACTAGGTGTAGAACACCTAGGTGTAGAATATAAATGTACTCAGTACTTCTATGAACCTACTTACATTTACTCACACTTTCTTATGAAAAATAGAACACAACTATAACCCAGGATTAAGGAGAGAAATGGAGTGGGAAGGGAGGGAGGGGGAAGGTTTGATAGAGGGAGGGTAAAAGGTGGGACCACACCTATGGAGCATATGACAAGAGTACAAGTCAAATCTGTCAAGCGTAGAACATAAATGTCTTAGCACAATAATCAAATAATTGAGGTGAAAGCTATGTTGATTTGTTTGATCTAACCAGGTCAGATTGTATAAAAAAAAAATCAGCACATTGTACCCCACATATGCATAAATGTATTCATGAAAATATCTACTAATTAATCAATTGAATTAATTAAGCTCTCCATTGAAATTTAAAAATGAAAATATAAAAGAAAAAGATGAAATAAAAAGAAATCTTGACACACACACACACAAATTGAAGTAGGCAGACTTTTTCCAACACAAAAGCTGAGGAAGTTCATGACCTCATAGACCTTCTTTACAAGAAATACTAAGGAGATACCTTCCAGATAAAATGAAGGAATCTCAAACAGTAACACAAAAACATATCAATATAAAACTCATTGGTAAATATATGTACATAAACTAATATAGAATATTATAATGGTAGTATATAAATCACTTTTAATTATAGTATAAAAGCTAAAGAAAAGGTTCAAGAGTAACTATACCCATACAATTATGTTATTATTAGCAATATAAAAAGATGTAGGCTGTGCCATCAATAACAAAATGCATGTTTTCACATTATAGTAAAAATGGGGTTTTCACATTCAATTGAAAGTGATATAAGTTTAAAAAAGACTGTTACAAGATTTTTCTTGTAATTCTCATGGTAATTCCAAAGAAATCACTTATAGAAATAAGCACAAGATAATGGGAAAGGAAACAAAGCACGTCATCATAAAAAAATCAATGAATCACAAATTAAGACAAGGAAAGAAGAAGTGAGAGACAAAACAATTATAACACAGGCAAAAAACAATTAACAAAATGGCAATAATAAGTCCTTTCCTACAATTAATTAATTTAAATGTAAGTGAATTTAACTCCCAAGTAAATAGACATAGAGTGACTGAATTCATTAAAAAAAACAAGGTTCAATATTATATTGTCCATAGGAAGTTCACTTTAGAATTAGAGTACATTTTTAGGCTGAAAGTAAAGGGACAGAAAATATATTCCACAGAAATGGTAACAAAAGGAGAGTAAGAAAGGGTACACTTATAATGAACAAACTAGATTTAAGTTTTAAAAGGTTACAAGAAACAAATGTCATTAAATAATGATAAATGGGCCAATTGATTAGAAAGATAACAAATATAAACATGTAAATATATAAACCAAACATTAACAGAACGGAAGGAGAAAATAGGCAGCAATACTGTAATGGTGGAGGATTTCAATATCCCACCTTTCCTAATACATAGAACAGCTGCAGAATAACACTCTCTCTAAATATACCTGGAAAGTTTTTATCCTTAACAATTTTTCAGGAGAGATCACATGTTAGGTCCCCCAAACATCTCTTAACAAATGTAAGAAATCTAAAAATTATTCCAGGTATCTTTTCCATTCTATCATCCATGATAGAATGAAATGCAAATTATTTAACAGAGAGAAAACTTAAATTCACAAACATGGAAATTCCACAATGTACTGTTGCACAACCCATGAATCATAGAAGAAATAAAAAGAGAAATTATAAAATCTCTGAAACAACCCTTGAGTCATAGAAGAAATCAAAAGGGAAATTATTAAATCTCTGAAACAACCCTTCAGTCATAGAAGAAATCAAAAGGGAAATTATAAAACAGAAATGAAAACACAACATACCAAAACTTACAGCATGCAACAATGCATCACTATGGAGGATATTCATAACAATAAATATCTACTTTTAAAAAGAAGATAAATCTAAAAACAAAATTTAAAAGCCACTGAGTGTAAATTTCAAAGAATTAGAAAGAGAAGAAACCAAATTTAGCAGAATGGAGAAGGTGATAGAGTAGAATAAATACTAAAGAAGAACAAAAGAGGAAAAAAAACACAAATAAGAATTTTTTTTAAAAAAATCAACAGAATTGACAAAGTTTAACTAGACTAAGAAAAAGAGAGATGAAGCAAATAGACAAAATCAGAGATCAACAAGGAGACCTTACAACTGAGATCACTAAAACTGAAGAAAAATATTATCAGAGACTATTATGAACAATTATATGCTGTGAAATTAGATAACTAAGAAGAGTGGTTATCCACTCTTCCTGGAAACATACAATCTACCAAGACTGAATCATGGGGAATATAAAAACTACATGGATCAATAAAAATGTTAGGCATTCTGAATCAGCAATAGCCTTCCAAAATCTACCTCCTGATAAAGAAAAGCCTACAATCAAATGCCTTCGTTGGTGAATTCTACAAAGCATTTAAAGAAGAATGAACAAAATTCCTTCTCCATTTCTTCCAAAAAACCAAAGAATAGGGAACACTTCCAAACTTTTTAATGAAGTCAGTATGACTCTGATATCAAGCTAGACAAGGACACAGTAAGAAACAAAAGTACTGACTGATGTCCCTGATGAACAGATGCACAAATCCTCAACAAAATGCAAGGAACCAAATTTATACATTAAAAGGATCATTTCTCATGGTCAAGTGGTACTGATCCTGGGAATGGATGCAAAAATGGTTCAATATATATGACTCTATTAACATAATAAGACACATTAACAAAATGTAGGAGTAAAATCACATGATTTTCTCAATAGAGGAAGAAAATTCCAGCCTTTCATGATAAAATTCCCACTTAACTAGGTATAGAGCAGATTTATATTCACATAGTAAAGTCCATATGTAAGACCAACATCTAACATGATTCTCAAGAGTAAAACACTAAAAGCTTTTTCTCCAAGATGAGAAACAAATTAAGAATGCCCTTTCTCTTCACTTTTATTCAACATAGTAATAAAAGTTTTAGCCAGAAAAAATCAGGCAAGAATAGAAGTGAGTGGCTTCAAACTAGATGTAAGGAAGATAGGAAATTACCTCTGTTTGCAGTTGACATGCATGACCTGATATGGTAGTAAACTCTAAACACAACTCAAAATACTTAGAAATAAACTTAATCAAAGAAGCAAAATAGTTAGACACTACAAGCTACAAAACATCAATAAAATAAATTAAATAAAACATATTAAATCAAAAGATGTCCTATGTCAATAAAGAGGAAGACTTAATGTTGTTAAAATGTCCATACCACCATCAAAAAATATTTAGATTCAATGCAATCCCTATAAAAATCCTACTGGTTAGCCAGGTGTTGTGGCAGGTGCCTGTAGTTCCAGCTACATGGGAGGCTGAGGCAAGAGAATCGCTTATGTCCACGAGTTTGAGGTTGCTGTGAGCTGTGACACCACAGCACTCTACTACAGATAACATAATGAGACTCTGTCTCAAAACAAAAAAGAAAAAAAAAATCCTAATGGCATGTTGATAGAAGTAGACAAAAAGAAAAAAACTCATAAATTTTATGTTAAACCACCAAAAACACAGAGTAGCCAAAGCAATAGTAAGAATAAACAAAGCTGTACGCTTTACACTTATTGATTTCAGCATATACAAAACTAGGTATTTTTCTATTACAAAACTATGTTGAGTAAAACCTATAGTGCATCTTACAAGGGTACATGTGAAACTTACTAAATGTAGAATATAAATGTCTTAACACAATAACTAAGAAAATGCCATGAAAGCTATGTTAACCAGTTTGATGAAAATATTTCAAATTGTATATAAAACCAGCACATTGTACCACATGATTGCATTAATGTACATAGTGATGATTTAATTAAAAAAAAAAGAAGTTAACATCCACAATATATACAAAACTCCTACAACTCAGTAGCAAATACACACCCCCCAAATAACTGGATTAAAAAACGAACCAACTACCTGGCTAAAAATTTCTCTGATGAAGATGTAAAAATGGCCAAGGATATACGAAAAGATACATCATTAAATATAAAAAGGGAAACATAAATCAAAACCACGATGAGATATCATCTCACGCCTGTTAGGATGACTTTTATAAATACCACAAAAGATACAAGTCTTGGTTAGGAAGTTGAGATAATTTACCTCATATGCCTTGTTGGTGGAATGTAAAATGTTGTGAGCAGGATAAAAAACAATGTAGAGATGGCTCAAAAAATTAAAATTGGTAGTGCTACATAATCCAGCAATCCCATTTCTGGTAAATCTCAAAAGAGATATTTGCATTTCTATGTTCATTACAGAATTATTTACAATAATTAAGATACAGAAGCAACATAAATGTCCAATAACTGGTAAATATATAAGCAAAATGTGCTACACATATACAATAAAATATTATTTTTTCTTGAAATAAAAGAAAATCTAGTCATATGTTTCAATACAGCTGAACATGGAGGACATTATGGTTTGTGAAATATGCTAGTCACATAAGGATGTGGTTCCCCTTAGAGGAGAAACAGCCACAGAAAGAAATAATGGAATAGTGTTGTCAGAGGCTTGCAAATAAGGGAAATGGGGATTTCTGGTCAACAAATATATATATATTTTCAGTTATTTACTGTACTATACTGTGCCTATAGTTTACAATTATGTGTACACTTAAAAATTTGTTGAGATGGTAGATATGTTATTTACTCTTATCATAATTACATAAATAAATATTCTCAGAATCTAAATGCCAAAAAAACCTAAATGGATGCTTAATATAAAATTATGATTATAAAATAACATTTAATGAATTTAAATGGGTTGCATTGCTTTAAAAATATCAATGAATACTTTTATATTAATTTTACTCTTTTAAAACTGTTAGGTCAATAATTTTCTGTGTAAAATTGTCATAATTAAAAAAGAAATTACACACTATTTTACTTAATATGTTTTATTAAATCTATTAATTAATCAATTGAATTAATTAAGCTCTCCATTGAAAACTTTTTTAAATTTCATGATTTGCAACCAGGTGGGCCTAACTTGAAAACACATTGGTCTTCCTACCTTTTCCTAATGTTTTCATTTTCTTACACCTATAAGCTTCCTTAGATTTATGCTACAGTCACATTAAAAAATAATAAACTAGAAAGTTAGCCAATTTGGCTGTTTCTTCTCTAGTGATTAAACTGTATAATATCATGCTTTTCATTTCTAAATAGGTCTTTTGAGCACCAGAAGTTATGATTATATAACTTCTATAGGATGTTGTGTAATAGAACCAGTTGCTGGTATCTGGATGTATTATATCTATTTTTTATGTTATTTTTTATTAAATTTAGCTGTGTACATTAATGTAATCATGGGGTATAATGTGTTCGTTTTATATACAATTTAAAATGTTTTCCTCAAACTGGTTAACTTCATGGCATTTTCTTAGTTATTATATTAAGACATTTATATTCTACAGCTAGTAAATTTCACATGTACCCTCCTTGTAAGATTCACTGTAGGCATGGTCCCACCAATTACTTTTCCTCCACCCATCTTCCCCCCTCCCCTCCCATCCCTCTCTCCTTTCCCCTTCTGCTTGGGCTATAATTAGGTTATAGCTTTCATAAAAAGTTATAAATTGGTTTCATAGTAAGACTATGGATACATAGAGGACATTGGATACCTTTTTCCCCATTCTTGAGATACTTTGCTAAGAAGAATATGTTCCCACTCCATCCATATAAACATTTAAGAGGGAAAGTCTACATATTTCCTTAAGATGAAGATGACCATGACCAAGTGGGGTTTTTCCCCAGGGTCTCAAGGCTGGTTCAATATACGTAAATTTATAAATATAATTCATATAATCCATACTACCCAAAGAAAGATATAATTTTAATGCAATCCCTGTTGAAGTGCCACTGTCATACTTTAAAGATCTTGAAAAAATAATACTTCATTTTATATGGAATCAGTAAAAAGCCTTGAATAGCCAGGACATTACTCAGAAATAAAAACAAAGCAGGAGGAATCATGCTACCAAACATCAGACTATACTATAAATCAATAGTGATCAAAACAGCATGGTACTGGCACAAAAATAGAGAGGTAGACGCATGGAACAGAATAGAGAACCAAAAGATGAACTCAGCTACTTATGGTTATATGATCTTTGACAAGCCAATTAAAAACATTGAGTGGGGAAAAGATTCCCTTTAACAAATGGTGCTGGGTAAACTGTCTGGCGACCTGTAGAAGGCTGAAACTGGACCCACACCTTTCACCATTAACTAAGATAGATTCTCACTGAATTACAGATTTAAACTTAAGACGTGATACTATAAAAATACTAGAAGAAAGTGTAGGGAAAACTCTTGAAGAAATCGGCATGGGCGAAAATTTTATGAGGAGGATACACCAGGCAATTAAAGCAACATCAGAAATACACTACTGTGACGTGATCAAACTTAAAAGCTTCTGCACAGCCAAGAACACAGTACATAAAGCAAGCAGGCAGCCCTCAGAATGGGAGAAATTACTTATAGGTTATGTATCTGAAAAGGTTTAATAACCAGAATCCACAGAGAACTCAACATATCAGCAAGAAAAGAACAAGTGATCCCATCTCAGGGTGGGCAAGGGACTTGAA
>NW_003852602.1:1344828-1368756 GCF_000181295.1 Otolemur garnettii | reverse complement strand
AAAAAAAAAAAAGTCTCTTAATGCTAATTTGGTTAAATTGTTTGTTACACAATTGATTTTACTAGTTCTTATAAGGGTATTGCTTTGTACATGCAAATAAGCATGTTAAACATGGAAACAAAGATGACTAGAGAACTTGATATATCTTGTGGTTGACGGAGTTTGGTCATCATGCTTAGAGCAAACAGTGCTCAGCCTCAATAGTGCAGAAGGTGTTCTTTGAAATGTCATGGGAGTGTATCACTTGCCTACTCATTATGACTATTTGAATGACTGTATCTGTACACTCATGTGTCAGGCCCTGTACTAGCTACGGATTGAATGCATGGACTCAAAATAATGTAAGGAATGTAAGGAATGCTTACTCACTGTAATCTTTCACACTCTGCCCCCAGATCCTTCTGGTTTTTCCCTGCAATGCCCGAGCTCTCACAGGGTTTAAGACTAAGGACCAGAGACAGGGCTCCCAATTCAATCCTGTCTACATTTCTAGGGTGTTTAGTTTTTATATATGTCATATATTGATTGACATAAAATTGCATTTGGGCTTAAAAGAAGTGGACACCTAAATGTTAAAAAAAAAAAAAAAGCTACAAAATCAACAGAATGTTGAGGTGAAATATTAACTAGGCAAAACCCTGGAGGTGTAACTCATAACGTGACAATTTTGATATATAAAGGAATGTCCACACAGATGTTTAAGGTAAAAATTTCCAGGTTTTCAGATGAGGAATTAAAGGTCCAAGGCAGTTAATGACAAGCTGTGTGGCACAGGGAGTCCACGTCTGCCTTACAGAACCATTTTTAATGTTAAAAGTTAATACTGAAGCTATGCATCAAGGGAAGTTGGGAATTACTAAGCAATCTCCTCACTGAGGTCCTCAAGAAGCTCAGATACCTTTAAGGAAGACCATAGGGTGAGAACAGGTCTGTTGCTACAGAGTGATCTGATGTCAACCCTGTTTGTGATGAGAGATATGAAGATTGGCATAACTCAGAACAGCTACAGCATATGTCTGATATGGTGCTTAATAGCATGAGCTTCTGAGACCAAGTTAAAGAATTTGAATCTCAGTTTTGCTCTTTATTAATATAATGAATCAAGAAAAAATACTTCCCTTCATGATATTCAATTTTCTTACCTTACTGTCTAGACAGTAATAGCTACCTTATAGGGCTATTTGTAGGGGGGAAAGTTAATGTTATTAATAAAAAGCCTGGTATAGTAACTGGAAAACAGATGCAAGTATGGGCATATCTACTTCAATTTTTTTGCTACCAACTGATAAATTAGGAGCAATGATGATTTCCAACAGTACAGAAATATTTATGTAAGTCATGATTCATTTTGCATGTCTTCAAGGAATGTCATGGCAATAGATATTTCTATTTATCAAAAGGAATTTAAAAGCACAGTTTTATGGTTATAATATAATATATGGATGGGTTAAACTTTAGGCCTATGACCCCTATTAGATTTCATTAATATCAACCTAAGGTAGCTCAGATCTCAGAAAAAGGCCCAAATAATGACACATTGGCCTAGATAAGTAATAGGGCCAGATCCACAATCTGTATGAAAAAACACCATAAAAAATTACGGCTGTCAAAAGATATAGTGAGAAGACTTGTGGCCATATTTGCCAACAATGTGCCACTCAGAAAAATTAACAATCATAACATCTATTATGTAGATTTTTGAGGATTAAGCAAAATAACACTCAAAAAGAAGATAGGATAGGGTACAACATTGGGTCTACCATTCATAAAATGTTGATAGCTTCACTTTGAGCTAATGTTGATAATGAGATATTAAAAATTTTTTTTATTTTAGGTTAATTTTAGGGTACAAAGAAATGGGTTATAATGTTTGCATTTGTTAGGTAGAGTCCCTCTTATAATTGCATCCTGCCCATACCCTAACATTCTGCCCATTAAGTGGGAGCACACCCTCTTTAACAGGGAAAGACAAGCATGATAAAATTGCCTTTCTATGTTTAAATAATCTTTAAATGTCACAACCTTCCAGCTTTCTAGTTTTGGCCTTTGAAGGCAAAGTGACAAAGTAAATTTTAAATCAATATAATAAATTAAAGCCTATAATTATAGAAACATATGTGCTTACTTTAATATATACACATACACATATATGTGTATCTGTGTGTGTGTGTGTGTGTGTATGTGTGTGTTTTAAGAGACAGAGTCTTGCAGCATCACCCAGGCTGAGAGACCAGAGATCATGACAGTTATAACTCACTGCAGCTTCTAGCTCCTAGAATCAAAGGATCTTCCTGTCTCAACTGCTCAAGTAGCTAGGACTATAGACAGGCTTGCCACCACCGTCATACCCAGCTAATTTTTAAGAATGTTTTCTGTAGACATAGGTCTCACTATGTTGCCTAGGCTGGTCTTAAACTCATGGCCTCAAACAATCATCCCACCTTGGCCTTTCAAAATGCAGGGATCACAGGCATGAGCCATGGACCCAGCCAAATTATCTTTTTAATTGGACAGAGAATGCACTTAAATGACTGTAGAATTTATTTTTCCTCCTTGAATGTAACTTAATACAAATTTGAATGTGACTTTAGGTTCTGAGGAAATTATATATACACAGGAGGAAGTGAAGGAACAATTTAGGACAAGCTGCCTGGGGAAACCTGACTCCTTACTTATTTCAACTTGTCCTATCTTACACCTCCTCACCTGAGGAGATGTTTGGAAGAATAAGAATGGATTGGAAGTAGGATGAGCATAATTCCTTAGTGTTGTTATGCAAGTGAAGTAGAAAAACTAGGAATATTTCCTATGGATAGAGTAGAAAAATATTATTATTCTGCAAAGACCAAGGTGCCTTTTATTTTCAAATTTGGAAAAGTAGCAATGGAAGGGAAGCATTTACTAGGTACTGATTCATGAATAAAGCCAATACCTTTCAATTTTCCTATCTAGAAACTTGACAGACATGGTTAAAAGCCAATATGCAATGCTTTTTTCTGAACATGAAGCATCAAATTAAATATAAGCCCACGGCCTGCAACGATAGGATATTAACATCTGACTCAGGCCTACAAAAACTGACCCATTGCCATGACAGACATCACTGTCTAAATGCAGTTCATATACTATGGATGCATGGATTAAAGTCTGGAATTTTTATTATAAGAATGTTAAGTGATTAATCCAGTGGCCCTCTTTCTCATGTTGCCTTTGCAAATTCATTCCCCCTTAAGTTTTATTTACTAAAGCTACGTTGTGAACTTTTCTTACCTTTTCTGAGAATTTAGATCAATAATCTCTTTCAATGTTAACTGTCATGACCCGTTGGGCTCCTACAGCCCTGGTCTCAGTTAGCGCAGGAAGGAACCAGGGGAGAGGCGGATTAGAAGTACAAGCTTGTGGAAGGCGGGCTAGCCCTTACTTTCCCAAGCAACCTCTGCACCAGCCTTTTATTGCACCAGAATGATACAGGTGAGAGGAGTAATTAACAATGACTACGTGCTGAGGGCACGGGCTCCTTCTCCATAAGGAGCACCTGTGGACAAGTCACCCAAGAGTTCCCCCCCCCAGCTGTAAATCATCTTGCTTAGAGGTCGTTTGTCTCTTGGCGTCCTCTACAGTTAACTGAATGAATTTTCCCTCAATCATGAAGTGACTAGTCACACAAAACGTGCTTATAATCTCCTAATAATGAATCATCTTCATTATGCCCCAGTTCTAAGAAGTGTTTTGTTTAAGAAAAACAAACAAACAAACAAAAAACCCTACACAGTACATGTGTTTTGTATTTTGAAAACTCCATTGAGGTTAAAGTAAAGCTCTCAGTGGTGGTGGTGAGAGGAGTTTGATGTCATGTACCTAAATAAAATCATAAGGCAGAATTCTTTATTAATTCCTGTAAGAGAAATAATATTAGCTGTGTTATTTAGGAATCATAGGCCTTGCTATGCATTATACAATAACTAAAAATATTTCTCTATGCAAAGCCCCATTAAAATTAATGATGCAAGGAAGCAGCCTCATAAAATTATGCACTCATATTCTCATAAAGAGCAATGGCAATTGTGATCATGTTTACCAGGCAGTTTCTAGGGCATAATTTGAGATATTGTGGGGAATTTGTTCAGTGGATGTCTCTGCAGAATACCCTATGCTAAAATTTTTCTTTTGTATATTAATTTTCCTCTCCATATCAATAAGTACCTTCTCTTTAATATGACATACATATGGTCTTATACCAGTCTCAAAACTCATTAAATAACTTAAAAAATCTGCTTCAATCTGTTAATAAGCATTTGACCCTTAAGTAATGAGTTGCCAGTCTTCAGTGGATAACAACAACAACAATGACATTGAAAGCTCTGCCCAGTATAAGATATTTTTCTCTCTCTTCTGTATAAAACAAATAAAATGGAATTTAAATGATTATTTATGTACCTGAAGAATTCAAGCATGGATTCCTAACACGTAACAAATTTGTGATCCCGTGGAAGGAAGAAAAGGATTAGTCAGTGCCCATACAAATGGATTTTAGTTTTGAGTTCTTAACAGAAGGCTCAGTGATTTGTAAACTTTGGGTGAAAAAGTGGTCCTTTAGAAAGATCTTGAAGGTCATCTCCCAGTATAAAATTGAAATAATGAGAGAGAAAGGACTAATGAAATCACCTGTTTTAATCATGATTAAAAAATCAAGGAAATGATGCAGCAGTTGTCAAATTAGTGCCTTCCCTACAAAAAGCCAATTTAATTTGATTCAGAGTTACAAAGTTATTCCTGCTAGGTTCAAATGATTATTTTTTTTTGTGGGTATTTTTTTAGACAGAGGCTCACTCTGTTGCCCTGGGTAGCTGGGTAGAATGCCCTGGTGTCATCATAGCTCCATTGACTTCCCTCATCCTCCCAAGTACTTGGGACTACCGGCACTGGCTACAATGCTTGGCTAGTTTTTCTATATTTTTAGTAGAGGCCTAGGGTTGGGTGTGGTGATGCACATCTATAATCCTAGTACTCTGGGAGGCTGAGGCAGGTGGATTGCTTGAGCTCAGGAGTTTGAGACCACCCTGACCATGAGTGAGGCCCCATAAATAATGACTGTTTTGATTAGAACAATTCAAATAAGAAAATCATGGTTTTATTTATAACCTACTATATGCCAAGCATATCTTTCTTGGGATACCAAGAAGATGGTGAAGTATTTCCTGACATCAAACTCATAACATTCTCATGGCAAAGCATGTTCAGAGAAGTATTCCCAAAGTCATGTTCCCTTGCTAGTCTATGAAGTGTGTGTCTTATATTTAGTGTCACTTGTAACAACTGTAACTCAAAAGAATTTTCTAATATAGTCAGTCCTCCATATTTATGATTCTAGAGTCACAGATTGAACCAAATTCAGATGAAAACATTAAAAAAAATATTTTGGCATAAAAATAGAGGCACAGACAAAGAAGATTAAATAGAAAACCAGGAGATGAAACCATCTGATCTTTAACAAACCAAACAAAATCATACACTGGGGAAAAGAATCCCTATTCAATAAATGATGTTGGAAGAAATGGATAACCACATGAAAAAAACGGAAACTGGACCCACACATTTCACCACTTACAAAAATTGACTCAAGATGAATAAAATATTTACATCTAAGACATGAATTGATACAAATTCTAGAAGAAAGTGTGGGAAAAACTCTTGAGGATATCAGCCTGGGGAAAGATTTTGTGAAGAAGATTTCAGTGGCAATTGCAACAACAACAAAAATAAACAAATGGGATTTAATTAAACTGGAAAGCTTCTGCACAGCTAAGGATACAACAATCAAAGCAAAAAGACAGCCTTCAGAATGGGAAAAGATATTTGCATGTTATGAATCTGACAAAAGTTTGATAACTATGATCTATAGTGAACTCAAATTAATTAACAAAAAAAGAGCAA
Organism: Otolemur garnettii; assembly: GCF_000181295.1. NCBI lineage: Eukaryota > Metazoa > Chordata > Mammalia > Primates > Galagidae > Otolemur > Otolemur garnettii. Next base: position 1,362,822 of record NW_003852602.1, on the reverse strand, counting down.
ACAATCCCATGTATCTCCGGGCAAGAGATATGAACAGAACCTTCTCTGAGAAGACAGACAAAATGCTAATAAACATTTGGAAAAATGCATATCAAAACCATCCTGAGATATCACTCAACCCCAGTAAGATTGTCACCTATCACAAAGTCCCAAATTTGCATGCTCATGTGGATGTGGAGAGGGGAACATTTTTACACTGTTGGTGGGACTGCAAACTAATACAGCCTTTTTGGAAAGAAGTATGTAGAATCCTCAAAGAACTCAAAGAGAACCTCCCGTTTGATCCTGCAATACCCACTATTAGGCATCTACCCAGAAGGAAAAAAAAAATCATTTTATCATAAAGATGTTTAGATACTAGATTGTTTATTGCAGTTCAATTTACAATTGCCAAAACATGGAAAACAACCTAAATGCCCATCAATCCATTAATGGATTAACAAGCTTTATGTATGTGATGGAATACTATTTACCCATAAAAGGTGACTTTATGTCTTTTGTATTAACCCAGATGAAGTTGAAGCCATTCTTCTTAGCATCACAAGAATGGAAAAGCAAATATCCAATATACTGTATACTTACATGAAGCCAGTAGATGACCTAATTCACACTGCATAAGAGAAAAAATTTGATTCAAGTTGGGGGGAGGAGGAATGATGAGGGAGGGGGAAGAAGAGGGGATTGGTGTGCTCCCACTTAATGGGCACAATGTAGGGGTGTATGGCACACCTCTTGGGTGCAGAATGTAACTATAGGAGGGACTCTACCTAACATATTCAAATATCGTGACCTGGCTGTTTGTACCCTCACATTAACCTAAAATTAAAAAAAAAATAACAATATAACATTACAAACTTAAAAACAACACTGTATAACAACTATTTATGTACTACTTACATTGCATTATGTATCATAAGCAATCCAGAGATGATTTCAAGTATACAGGAGGATGCGTGTAAATTATATGCAAATACCACACCATTTTACATAAGAGACTTGAGCATTTGGTATCCACTGTATGTGGGTGGGGGGGGGGCAATGTGCTGGAAGCAACTCCCTGTGTATACCATGAGACCACTGCATTCTGACTGGTCTTCATGAATTTCAAGTAAATCTGTATATTGAGTTAGGCACAATGGCTCAGGCCTGTAATTCTAGCACTCTGGGAGGCCATGGAGACAGGATTGCTTGAGCTCAGGAGTTTAAGACCAGCCCGAGCAAGAGCAAGACCCTTTCTCTACTAAAAAAAAGAAGAAAAAGTCTGTATAGTGACTACGAAAGACACTCAGATTAAAACAAAAATTCTTTTTGATATTGTTCCTGCCTCTAAAAAATATTCATGGTAAGTAGCAAATATTTTAGACATGAATTAAAAAAAAAAATCTTGTGTCTCATTCTCCTTACAGATCCCAAGGGAATAACTTTTTATATATTATATATACTAATTATTTTTAAAATGGTATTTTCCTCCCTTGTACCATATTCCTTTTTATTTTTGGAATAATACAAATGGGTTTCTATTAGGTAAACCAGACTTCTAGCATGGGTTTGAAATAAGTGAATAAATCTTTCATCTACCCTTTCTGTTCAGCACAGGTAAGCATTAAGTATGCTACCCCTTGGCCTTTCTCTAACTATTCAGGTGAAAATGGAAGAAGATAGAAAAGGGGGAGGATCCTGATGAGATGAGATGTGGTATAGTCAGGCGAAGAGCAAAGGCATGTAATTTTATTCAACTCTTTTTATCATGTTATTGTGACATTATGGGCATTACCTGGCATACCGGTCAACCTGGTGACCCAGCAACGGTGTTTCATTAGCCCTGATAACTAACTGCCTGTCTTCCAAGGCCTAGTTCTGACATCTTGCTCCTTAACACAGATATCTAGGGAGAGGAGGCTAAGACAAATTATCTTTACAAGGGACCTCAAGCGTCCTGCCTTACCTTAGGACTCAACTCTTCTGCTAGATAGCACATAACATTTTTAACCAACAGATGTTCGAGGTGCATTCTTCATCTCCAAAATCTCTGTTGTCAGGGCTCAGAAATTTATAATGTTAAAGTGACTTGAGAGATTTTAATAATAAGTTGAAATTTGTTACTGTAGGTTTTTGTTTTGTCTTTTTTTTAGAGACAGAGTCTCACTCTGTCGCCCTGGGTAGAGTGCTGTAGCATCATCATAGTTCACAGCAACCTCAAACTCTTGGGCTCAAGCAATCCTCTTGCCTCAGCCTCATGAGTAGCTGGGACTACAGGCACCTGCCACGATGCCCAGTTAGTTTTTTTCTATTGTTGGTAAAGATAAGGTCTTGCTTTTGCTTAGGCTGGTGTTACCCTCCAGAGCATAAGTAATCCTCCTGCCTTGGTCTTCTAGAAAGCTAGGATTACAGGAGTGAGCCACCACTTCTGGCTTGTTACTATAGTTTAAATTAAAAATAATTTCAAGGGAATTAGGCTGAGTACAAAAAGCCAATCTAAAAAGGTTACATAATTCAGGATTCTATTTACATAACATTCTTGAAATAACAAAATCATAGAGATGGAGAACAGATGAGTGATTTTTAGGGAGGTCTAGATAGAGGAGAGGGTCTGCCTATACAATTCTTATGTCTCATTTTCCTTACCAGATATCAAGGGAATAACTTATTGCACATTATATATGCTAATCATTAAAAAATAAGGCTTCATCCAAGATTCTCTTATAATTGATAATTTGAATTACTATAGTATATTTGCCACAATTAATGAATCAAAATTAATTCTTAAATAATAACTATTATTAAATAAAGTTCCTATTTTTAAATATATTTAACATCATTATCCAATACCCTTTTTCTGTTTGAGGATTTCATCCAGAATACATTAGATTTAGTTATTAAGCCCCAGAGTAGCACAAGGCAGGCTGCTGCTGATAGAATAGTTGTGTATCTGAATTGGGATATTGGTTACATGGATCAATGCATGCAGTAAAATTATACAGAAATACTCACAAACATGCAAGTGCTAATAAAAATGTTGAAATATGAGTAAACTCCTTGGATTACCCTAATATTTATTTCCTGGCTTAGATTTTATACAGTACCATAGCGAGATATTTCCATTGAGTGAAGGGTATTGTATGTACATCTCTTATCTCTCTGTCAATCAATAATTATTTCAAAATAAAAAGCAAAAACAAAATAAAATCAAAAATACTCATTTCAAAGAGGTATAAGTAATAAAAATAAATAAAAAGCAATCATCCTTGTTATTACTTATTTCTATGAGTAGGCAACCAACTTAAATGAGGGCTACAATGTCCACTGGACATAAATTAAATTATTATATGTATACCTATTCATGCTATAATCTTGAAATTCCCCAGTGGTGTTGACATCTTGTAGAACTCATTTATTCAGGTCATGGTCTGTTAATAACTATTCAACTCATACTAATGCTACAGAATAAAATTCTATGGAAATAAAAGTATGCAATTTATGACCCAGTCTTAGACAGATGGTCTGAATGATTATTCCCAAAAGGTTTAGCTCTCTGACAAGATCAATTGCTATAGTGAATAAATATGGTGTTTCACATCTCATTCAGCTCTACTGTGCAAAAATGATAATGGAAAAAAACCATTTAATATTAAATATATCCCATGCTTGCCCCCATTACAAATGGATCTCAATACTCAATGATGTGGTCTCCTCTCTGAATTCAGAAGGATAAAGAGAGCTTAATTAATGGCACAAGAAGTGTGAAAATATTGCTGGGTGACAGGAAGCACATGGAGTTTTCAACTGTGCAACCAAAGAATTGGCAGGGTTTTCCCACGTCCATTGCCAGCAGTTCCCTTCCTCTGTTCCCCCAGATTTTGCCAGCTGGAAAGCACAGGCCTAATGCTGCCTTTCTGCTTTTCCCAAGTGGTGAAACTGGCTCTGCTGTTGGACACCCATACAAATTCACAAAAGTAAATTTTGCCTGGGTTCCAAAACATCAATAATTCAGTGTGTTGAAAATGGTTAAAAGCAATATATAGAAATAAAGCAATAGAAACTTGTTATTAATTTATTTAAGCACCTTTCACTAGGTGGTCTGTGCAGCAGGGTAATAGACCTACTCAGCACCCCTGCAGAAGAGTTTCACAGTAGTTAACAGTTTTATTACTTAGTGTTAACTTTTGATCAGTAATTTCTCCCCCAACATCTTAACCTTTCTTCAGGATTTGATGCAGTTGTTTACCTGTTTCTTCTTTAAATGAATTCTTGTTTGTGCTTGGTGACATGAAACTTCTTAGGGAACATCTTGTACTTTCATAAACTCTCTTAATTTCTTTATTTAAAAACTATTTGATTTTACAATACTTTTAGATTTGCAGAAAAATGAAGAAAAAATTAAGACAACAATAGAAAATTCTCGAATGTCAGACACCCAGCTTATCCTATAATTAATACTTTGCATTAATATAATATATTCATCACAATAAATAAGTCAACATTGATATACCGATATTAAATAAAGTTCATAGTTTTTTTAGATTCTTAAAAGTTTTTCCTAGATGTTCTTTTTCAGGATCTCATCCAGAATCCAGCATTAAATTTAGTCACTAAGTCTCTTTAGATCCCTCTTGGCTGTGACAGTTTCTCAGATATTCTTTGTTTCTGGTAACTTTAACAGTTTTGAGGCGTACCAGTCAGGCATTTTGTAGAAATCCCCTACATTAAAATTTGTCTGATGTTTTCCTAAGGAATAGATAGTGGTTATGGGTTTAGGAGAGGAAAATCATGATGATAATCTGCATTCTTCTCACAACATGTCAACGGCACATTCTATCAACATGACTTACGACTATTACCACTGACTTTGATCATCTGCTTGAGACAGTGACTGACTCTCAAGTTTCTCTTCTGTAAACTTCCTTCCTTCCCTTTCCATGCTATAGTCTTTGGAAAGACTTCACTCTGCACACTCCAGACTTAAGGAGTGGGGGATTGTGTTTTACCTCCTTGAGGAAGGAGCTTCTCCATAAATTGTTTGAAATTATTTTTCATAGGAGATTTTTATATTCTCCCCCATATATTTATTTATTCAATCAATATAGACTTAGAAATGTTTTTTATACATGGATACATATATTCCATGTATATACATTTTATGCTTGCATACTTTAATATATATTGTAATGTTTCATAATATTTTGTAATTTATTGGGTTATAAGCTGATAGTACTTTATTTTGTTGCTTAAATTATTACAGCTTTAGGCAGTGGGAACTCTTTAGGTCCACTCTTGTTTACTTTTTTTTTTTAATTTTTTTTTGATACAGAGCCTCAAGCTGTCACCCTGGGTAGGTTGCCATGGCATCACAGCTCACAGCAACCTCCAACCCCTGGGCTTAAGCGATTCTCTTGCCTCCACCTCCCAAGTATCTGGGACTACAGGCACCTGCCACAACACCTGGCTATTTTTTGATTGCAGCTGTCATTGTTGTTTGGAGGACCCGGGCTGGATTCGAACCTGCCCCCTCTGGTGTATGTGGCTGGTGCCTTAGCCGCTTGAGCCGCAGATGCCAAGCCAAACTCTTATTTACTTTTGACAAAACCCCATCATCATTGTTGTTTTAGAGTACTTCTTTGAAGCCTCCTGGCTTGTTTGTATATTTTCTGCCTCAGCTCTAGAATCGGTCATTTTTTTCAATGAATCTTTTTTCTTTATAGAATAATGATATTAGCAAATAAGATGCATGCTCTAGGTATATGGGGAGTAGGAGGATTTTTAGTTTTACCTCCTGTCAGCTACATGGAAATATATGTATATATACCAACCCACTCATATACATATATATATATATATTTCTATATACAGCCAAGTAAATTCATAATATTAACACAAGTTTATTGTGATGTCTGCACCTGAAATTCATAATAAGAGGGATCATGTTAGCTTCCATTCCTTGTTTATTTATAACTTTTCAGTGAAACAGTAAGAAACCTGGCTCCCTACAATACTACCCTACATCCATTTACTTAATAGTTCAATTATAGCATATGTAATACACATATGTGTATACATAATATATGTATGTGTTTGTGTATACTGACTTCAGAATTGCCAACCCATACTCTAGTGGAAACAGTATTATCAACTAGAACACAGCATTTATGCAGTTCCTCAGTTCCTTATGGCTTTTGTCTTGCAGATTGCATTCATTTACAAAATTACTTAGGGCAGGCCTTTTCCAACCACTCTCTTCAGTGAGGTTTCTCAGACATATTTAATTCAATTAGATATGTCTGTCCAATTAAAAAAAAAAGAAAAAAAAAGATATGTCTGTCACATTCTGCATTTTGTTCTGCTTCCTCTTGTCTCCAAAATGGTTTTAAAAATTTATATACATAAATCACTACTTTTTTTTTTTTCCAGTTTTTGGCTGGGACCGGGTATGAACCTGCCACCTCCGGTATATGGGGCCAGTGCCCTACTCCTTGAGCCGCCCCACTACTCTTTTTAATGTAGAGTTCTATAGGTTTCAATAAAAGCCTTGTGTCATGTTTTACCATTAAGAGAATAATTTCATCACATTAACTATACTGTGCTCCACAAATTCAAATCACTGCCAAAAACTCTGGCAACTGCTGGTATGTTTATTGTCTAAAGGGTTGCTTTTTTTTGAATGTCATATAAATGGAATCTTACATCTTATAGTGTATAGCCTGTTTAAACCAGCTTCTTTTTTAATAGCAATATGCAGTTAATATTTATCTTTCTTTCTTTGATAGCTCATATCTTTTTATCTAATGATAATAATGTTATCCTATTGTATGAAAGCACCAAAAGTTGTTTATTAATTCATCTATTGAAAGATATTATTGCTTAATTTATGGTGATTAGAAACATAGGCACTATTAATGTTCACAGGAAGGTTTTGTGCAGAATTGACTTTTCAAACAAGACGTCCAAAGACATATGAGTATCGTTGCTGGATTGTACAGAAAACCATGCTTTTCTTTGTAGAAACTGTCAAACTGTGTCCCAAAGTTTCTGTGCCATTTCCTTCTCTATCATCAGTGAGAAAGAATTCCTATTGTTTATGTTCTCAACAGCCAATTGGTCTCAAAGACCAATTCTACTGGTCTTTTAAAACAGCCATTCTAGGAAGTATGCAGTGATATCTCATTTTTTAAAGTTCATATTCCTCTACTGTGATATGACACTGAGCATCTTTTCATATGCTTATTTGCCACTTGTATTTATTTATTTTGGAGGAGGAAGTGAATTTTCAGATATTTGTTAATTTTTAAGTTGAACATTTGCTTTATTGTCAAGTTTTAAAAGCTTGTTGTGTCCATTGGGGCCTTTAAAATGTTAAACACAGGTATTTTAAATTATTTCTCTGATAATTCCAACAACTGCATCACATCTGAGCATGGTTCTAATGATTGCCCTTTCTCTTTGGACTCTTTTTTTTCTTGCCTTGGCGTGGCTTTCAAAAGTTTTGGTGATATTTGACAAACTATATTGAGTATCTGTATGTGATCTAGCTGAGATTAGCAACGAGTATGAAATTTTCTGTGACCATCAGTCTTTTACTAGTTTTTGGTACCATGTTGATGTTTGCCTCATAGAACATGTAGGGGAGGATTCCTTCCTTCTCAATGTTTTGGAATAAGATCTAAATTATAGATATGAGCTCCTCTTTGAAGGTTGGGTAGAATTCTGTTGTAAAACTGTCTGGCTCACGATTTTTCTTTTATGGAAGATTTATAATTGATGTTGCCATTTCTATGTTTGATATTGGCCTATTCAAAATTTCTTCTTTCTGCTTGAGTTTAAGGAAGTGTTGTGATTCTAGGTATTGGTCCATTTCCTCCACACTTTCAAATTTCTAGGCATTGAGTTTTTTGTAGTAGTCAGTGACAACCTTTTGTATCTCTGTGGTATCTGTTGTTATTTCCTTTTTTGTATAATGATAATTTTGGTAACCCCTATTTATTCTAGGCTTTCCTAAATATTCCTTTATAAATTTAACTTCCTCCTTGTAGGTCTTTCTTCTGTAATCCACTGTTAATATATTCGATCCCTACTGGTATGTTTTTAACATGCTAGAAATGGGGGCCATTCTTTAATGATCAAATTCAATCTTCGTCTTTCAGTGGGTCTGTCTTACAGTCATAACCTTTAAAGTGTCACAACAACAGTGCAGCTTTTTTTTTTCTCTCTCTTATTCATTTTCCTGACTGCAGTATTCCCCATAATTTTGTTGATGTCCTTACATCTGCTGAAGAAAGATTTGGTCATATGTTACAATGATTTCTCTTTCCATTCCCACCTTCGTCTCCTCCAGCCCTTAAGAAATTTGTGGTGTTTCTGAAAGTCTGTAAAAGGCAAGAACCCCCTAACACTGTGGACTCAAGGGGTTCTCATTCTCCTGCTAGTCCGCACACATCCTGCAACAATTCATCAACATTATTATTTAATTGTACCCACTGGTTTATGACTTTAGTGACTTCTTCCTGAAGTAAGTAGATCTCAGTTATGTCTCTCTGGATCCACTTGCCTCTCCAGATTTATGGTTAGCAATTTGCCCTGCAACCTCAGATTCTCTGAACAGTACAAAATAAGTTGTTTATATTTACTTTATCTACCTTTTTTTCCTTCCTGTAGGAATAGGAGTGATAAATTTCAGGATTTTACATGTTGAGACAGAAATTAGAATTCTATTCTCATTCTTTTTTTTAAACTTCTATTTCTTTTTACATGTAGGATTTGATGCATTTCATACTTACTCCATAGAGATGTTTCCTATCCAATCTTTTACCTTGACCTATCTTGCCTGCAAAAGTGTGCTGCTGTGTCCTGCAATCTCTGATCATCAGTTACCTGTTAAAAGAATACATGAGTGTTGATCAAGTAGTTCCAATTTACTACTGAGGACACACAATGTTTATTTTTTCCATTCTTGCAATATTTCCCTTAGAAGAATGGTCTCCAGTTCCTTCCAGGTGATTACAATGATAGTAGATTACCATTTTCTCTTTTAATGGATGAGTGAAGGAAATCCCACAGACACTTTTTAGTCTAATGTCTAAAAGTAGGTACATCTATTCCACTTTTTAAACTTTTCTTCTTTCCATCTTATTTGTATTAAACAACATATAGTTTTTCCTAAGGCTCATGTTCTGATCTTTAGTATCCTAATTGGATATGGGTTACAACAGAAAGAAAGGAGTCAATTTACAATCTAGCCCTGTAGATAAATACCATCATCAGTGCAATAATTCTGCAGGTATTATGAATTCCTTTTTTCTATTTCTAACTTCCTATTTTAATCTCCAGTCTTTAATTTAGGCAGATTATCCTTCTGTCACATTAGTTTCTCTGGTTTTCATTGTCTCTTTATTCCAAACTGTTCTTAGACTACTTGCATGGAAACCATCAAAGTTCTAAAGTAGAAAGTGAGTGGTTGGAGCTATGGAATCAAAAATTGGCATTCTACTGTTTAGAATTTCAATTTTTTAAATCTCCCTCACCATTGCTACTCTTCAAGGATTTCATAACCATAGACAGTTGATCTAGAACAAACAAATTGTTTGATTTTGCATACTCTCCACCCTCCCTGGCTTTTTACCTGTTCTTGCCTTTTCCTTTAGTCATATCAACTTCCCCATTCATATGCAGAAATCTTATCCTTCTTTAACACCAATTTCAAATACCTTCCTATGTGAGGACTTTCCCAAGCATCCACTGAAGAAAATATTTCTATGTCTTCAGATTTTTGCATCTCTTAATGTTATTTTGTAACACATTTTAATTACTTGTCTTCTTTCTTTCACATATGGTAGTTTCTTGGGACTACAAAGTATATTTTATGGATCTGTGCAATATATAACCTTACAGTTCCACAGCATCTTCAGTGCTAATACTGTTTCCTGCACATTGTACACACTCAAAACAAAACAAATGACATTTTCAGAGACACATCAGTTATTAAAATTTCACTTTTCTTAATGTACAACCAAATTTGAAATTATATAGAATAGTCATTTATAAATAAGATATTTGAAACAAAGAAGCAACAATGAGATTAAAAAAAAAACCCATAAAACAAAACCCACGGGATTTCCAACCATGAATTCGTTAGCCAAATTGCCTAAACTCAAGTTGTATTTATAAGCTAACTTTCAAAATGTTTAGACTTTTTAAATCCTTTGATACACAAGCAAAATAAGATGTCAACTCTCTGACGGTGCTAATGATGACAACTTGTCTTCAAACAAAATCAAGTGTTTGAAGGTCTATATGAGACCATCTACATTTAGCAGTGATGTTGCAGAGGAGAAAGAATATATATACATAAACTGCAAAGATGTATTTAAAAATCTTCAAAGAATATCTCTCATTATGAAGAATGCATGCAATTCTAGCAAATTCTTGGAGGATAGCAGCAAGTCTATAAAACTCCTGCTATGAGTAAGACAATGATCTGTGATTTTCTCATTAACTTGTCTCAACAACCTTGACTCCAGGAGCAAATGTCAGTGACATGAAGAAACTTCCTTGCTCAGTCTTCAACTTAGAAGTGAGAAAAATCCTTGCAATATTCTCAAACAACTTTAAAAATTTTTTTTTTATTTTATTAAGTCAAATACACATAGATCATGAATACATTCATGCATATTCTCAAACAACTTTTAAGGAGTGGTATGGCCTTAATGTCGAGTCAGTTTCATATTCTATTTATTTAAGTAGGGTTGATGAAACTTGGGAATATCCATGGTTTTATCAAATGTGTTCTTATAAGTAACAACCACTGGTTATTATCAATAAACTTGTCCACAGATTTGCATCTAGGTTAGCATATCTTAAAACTTTTTATCATCCTAAAATAAATTAGAATAATTAAATCTAGTTATAGGAAATGGAAATGGCATCCTCTATAGAAATCATGCCCTTGGCAATGACATTCTTCACATATAATTTATCCCCAGAATTGTACAAAGGTTATTTACTTGTCTAACAAATAAGTGATTCTTCCTGAAAGAAATATATGCATATTTAAAAATTCCATGTTTTGAAAATAGCATTTTCAAAATATGACCTTAATATTAACAAATCAGGCAAAATTTTCTAAAACAGCAATATACACAAAATATGTACTACGAAACTCTAAAAGCATATCAGATTCATCAGAAGTAGGAAGCTGTGAGTACCATGGTATAAGCAGGTGTGAGAATAAACAAAGTTGAATATTTTTGTTCCCATGACTTAGGTATAAAAGATGACTTCTAGCTCGATGCAGGGAGTATCAAACCCTGCCAAGGCGAATGCAGATATATGAGGCATTGTGAAATTGCACTCGTATATTTTTCCATGCCTGTGATTATTTGCTGATTTACTGTTGTCAAACTCCGGTGCTCATTCATTTAATCACAAGTCCCTTCACAACATAATTTAAGGTGATCACTCATGAGAATCTGGGTTGTGCCAGGAGCCTGAGGAACCACAGTGAGTTAGTGTTCTTGTGGATTCCTTGAGGAGCCATGAATTTTACTCCTCAAATGGGTCCAACATGAAATTGAGGCTGGTAGCCATGTGTGCTTACAGATTTCCAAACACCCAGATACAATTTGGCAGAACGGTTTGGATTTCTTCTCAAGAGACTCCTGGAACTAGTATCAGCAACTTCATGAAATCAAAGACCAGGAAGATTCTGTAGGCTTGTGGCCAGTGTATTGGCAGAGGCTATCCCTTTGCTATGACAAGTGTCCTCAGGCATCAGATTCCTCTGTACATCATCATCGTTTCAAGAATCTTTTAAAATTGATTCTATCTTCCAACGATGAGTCTCAACTACTTGTGAATTTAAATTTCCAGGCAAGTTGTCATCAAAATATAGCATAAAAAGACCAAAGTTTTAAAACTTCTTAATCTGATATTTATCACTAAGGAATGATGGTGTTTCTGGAAACTTGGATTGCAGAATATAGCATTTATGTATATTTTTAAGAATCCATGCTGCTTACAGCATTGTATTATTGCTGGTTCTGATCATTTTCATACAAAATCAATTCTCTCAACATTCTCAAAGTCTCTGTAGGAACCACAGACCCAGTGATAGCCTACCCAATGTCTTTGGCTCATACTTTTAGCATTTCTTATAAACTCCCTCACTCATCACTTTAGAAAGAATGTTACACAGAATTTAAAATGCAGGGGATATTTGGGAGACATTGAATTAACAAAGCTAAAGAATTACTTTTAAACACTTTAAATATATCTTGTGAAAATGTTTAATATGATAATATAACTTGTATATATCTAAGAGGAAAAGGATGAAACATGCTTGAGAAACGCTGTATGTAATTTGGAACTTTGTAGGACTAAGTATTCTAGTCTTAATAGCCTTCTCCAAGGATATTAAGCCATAATTTCTTCTCTACAGCTTAATGGACCATTAACTCATTAAATGAGATAAAATATGCAAAATCACTAAGTGCTCAGTAACTGTTAGTTATTATTATATGGTAAACCTATGTATTTTCACCTTTTAAAAACATGTTTAATCTTTCTGATTTCAAACTTAATAGAAAAAAATTTATAATCCTTAACTGTTCTTCGGCCCCACTTCCTCTCTAATTTCTTGCACCTCCCTCCCCTTCTCTCTTCTCTCTAGTCATACTGCATTTCTGTAAACCTCTATGGCACCCCTCTCCTTCCTCACTTACGGTTTTCACACCTACTCTGCTTTCAGCCTATAGCGACCCATCACCCTCCCTCTCCTCTTTGGCTGATTAATCCGTATTGATAACTCAACACATAGGCTGCTTTTCCTGAACCCAGCACTTTACCATGTGCACCATGCAATTCTTCATATCATTATGTGAGTTACTACAAAATAAGTAATTATGGTTTTTATGTGCATTTTTTCTTATTAGCTCCCCAAGGAAAGACAGGGTTTTGTTTTGTTGATCACTATATTTTTAAGGCAGACAGAACAACTAATGCATAGTGATTGCTTTATGAACATTTATTGAATTACAGAAAATAGATGTCATTAAAATGGTCAGCAGGAATGCTCTAAAATAATTCTAACCCTCGATTACCGACAGCTCAATTCATAGACTCTCCAGACTATCTGAGGGCTATAAAGCCAATATTCCAAACAAGATCTATATTGATAAAAGAAATTGCCATTGTGACAATATTTGAAAGATATTAAGTGCCATTCAGAAGCTTTCACTTTAACTTAATCGAACATTATTTTGGTTCCCCCAAAGGGACTTTTTCTAGCACTTTCAATGTTTGGTACCTTACTGGGCATCTGCCTATATTTTGTCAGTTCTGCTTGTCAGTTGGCAGACTGATTTCTGATATATTCCATACATTTTACTTCCATTAACATTTTTCAAGTGAAATGTGTCTTTTTTATTTGTGATGACCTTGACTTCTCATTTACTCTTTCAATTGTCTTGCAAAAAGCTCAGGGAAATCTATATTTTCTATTTCAAAAGATATTTTTATCCATTTAGATAAAAATTCCTTTCCACATCTCCCATAGAAAACCCCATGTTTCTTTCAATTTTGCACTTTTTTTTCTTGCCCTTGAATCTTTTCTGCCAAAAGCACTGCAGAACTAAACCTTCTCTTGTTTAGGAAGTGACAAAGATATTTTTCAACTCTTCTGAAGTCTGTTTTGCTGAAACTTGACAACTGTTTGTATCACCGATTAAAAATGTGTCTTTGCCCTTATGTGGGGAAAATATCCTAAGGTCATGCCATCTAATTCACAAAGTTTCAGATTCAGTTTCCCCATGAAAGCTGATAGAGTTCATGTGGGGCATTTATATAGATGAAAATGGGGAAACAATTCAAATACTGTGTGGACAGTCTCAGACTCCTAGAGTAAGTCTCTGCAGTACAAATGGGTTCATGTATATAATTACAAGGAAAATATAAATGGTGTTTCACTTTGGCCATGTTCGTGAGGAAACATTATTCCTTTGCTGATTCTGGGTTTTTAGAATGAATTCATGGCAAGTGACCTGCTAGCTGCTGACCAGTATTAACAGTTTATGTTCCTATACACTTCATCACTGTTGAACCATAATAGATTCTCACTGGGAAAGGCTTCTTGGTTATAAATTAGAAAAATTATGCCGAAGGATATAGCTTTAGGTGAGAGGCCATAATAAATAACAAGAAAATTTCATCAAAACAAAATTTGTCATAGCTAGACTGTAGTTTTTGTAAGGAAGTATGGTAACATTTGCTCATTTGAATTGGTAATATTTGTCTCAGGTATAAAGAATTTTCACACATACACATAAAAGCCAGGAGTGGTGGCTCACGCCTATAATCCTAGCACTCTGGGAGGCTGAAGCTGGTAGATTGCTTGAGCTCAGGAGTTTGAGACCAGCCTTAGCACGAACAAGACCCTGCCCCCAAAATAACTGAGCATTGTGGTGGGTGCCTGTAGTGCCAGCTACTGGGGAGGCTGAGGCAAGAGGATTACTTTAGCCCAAGAGTTTGAGGTTGCTGTGAGCTATGATACTATGGCACTTTATGGAGGGCAACAAAGTGAGACTCTGGCAAAAAAAAAAAAAAAAAGCCCTTTGCAGACAATTATTAAAGAAAATACTTTAGGACAAAATTGATGTGTTATCATTGCAGATGATATGAAAATAAATATACATTTACTTAAGGATATAAACCATATCACCTAAAATCTCCTCATCTACCCATAAGAATTTCATCAAAATAACAATTTTCTTTTTCAAAGTGTATTTCCCCTTTTCTCCCCCCCCCCCCACAGGCCATACTGTATGTGTGTTTTATATCATTTTTCTTTTTTTCAAAAGAATATTTTAACTGAGAAAATGACATGAAGGCTGTGTTGACCAGTTGATGGAAGTATTTCAGATTGCATGTGAAAACCCCACACTGTACCCCAGAAGTGCATTAATGTACATAGTTACCGTTCAATAAAAAAAGAAAAAAAAAAAAGAATATTTTATTGTGAATTATTGTTTTTTAGATCAAATATCTCACAAAGTTTTGAATCAAAAATACATCAGCATGCCACCAAATATCTCAATGTATGTCCCCTGCTCCTCATCTACCTTTTCTTTATTTTCTTATAACCTAATTATTTATTAAATTTAAGAGATTTACCACATTATCAGTTTGTTTTTTTTTTTTTTTTTTTGTAGAGACAAAGTCTTACTTTATTGCCCTTGGTAGAGTGCCGTGGCCTCACACAGCTCACAGCAACCTCCAACTCCTAGGCTTAGGCGATTCTCTTGCTTCAGCCTCCCCAGTAGCTGGGACTACAGGCACCCGCCACAATGCCCGGATATTTTTTTTTGTTGTTGTTGTTGTTGCAGTTTGGCTGGGGCTGGGTTTGAACCTGCCACCTTTGGTATATGGGGCTGGTGCCGCACCAACTGAGCCACAGGTGCTGCTCTACCATCAGGATTATATGGAAAAAGCACTCTTTACTATGATCATTGTTTCCCGCAGCTATTGAAATAAATGGCATCCCCCAAATAATTTGCAGAAATTATAAAATAAGTTCCTATAGGTGTGAAGTAAAGATTAATATTTAATATTTTTCAGGTAAAGAGGGTTTCGGTATATAATAAATACAAGTTGTTACACCTATACAGTTTTCTATACATGTCTAAATGTTTAAACCAGGTTTTCCATATGAGACAAACATAAATGTCTACATTTCTTAGTGCTTACTTACAAAAAGTAAAAAGTAACAGGTTTCATTAATTTTAATACTATTTAACCCAATGCACAAAAAATTCTATCATCTCAGCATGTAATCAATATTAAAAATTACTATTGAGATAATTTTTGAATGAAGTCTTCGATTAACATCGTTTTTCCTACATTTATCACAAATCTCAATTTCAACTGGTCAAAATTCAAGTGCTCAATAGCACCTATGGCTAATGGCCAGCAAATTGGATATTGCACATACACAAATTCTTTTCTTTTACATGGAGAAACTAATTCACTGGGAAACATTAACTTCTATTTCAGGAAAAATATTGGAAGTTTGAGAAATAAAATATTTTTTGATGTTTCCATAGTTTTCTTCTAAAGAATAGTCCTTTTTTAATATATAATTTTAATTACTGTGTTGCCCAAGCTCAGTTTCGTAATGCTTGAGAAAAGTAAATTATCTTTCACACATTAAAGATCTGATATAGTGTTTTATTGTTTATAATAGTACCCTTTAAATATTTGATGTCTTTCATACTTGTTAAAAACATAGATCATGCTCTGATTGTGCAAATATTTTGTATTATTAAAATCATACAGTTCTGTGAAATGCCAAAATGCTAATGCCAAAATAAAATGCCAAACTTTTAAATACAAAGACAAAGAATCACCAAGGAATTAAGGAATATATATTTAGATTTTAATAAAAACTAGTCTGTCAAAAACAAGCAACACTATTATCTTTGATTGTTTTACTAAAATTTGCAAAAGTGAAGATTGAAAATTAAGGAAGAAGGTCTGTGCCTTTTCTTTAATTGAAGAGAAGAAAGAATTTAAAAGCAATTATCAAAATAGTAATCCATATGAAATGTTATTAGTTTTATGCTTATTAAGTTCAACAATTTTACATGAACTGGGTGTCTAATTCACAAAATTTCTCTATTCCTATTTTTGTCATTTATGAATATGGCTGCTTTTTTCTGCCTAGTTCACAAGTAGTTGCAGAAATGGTGTACATAATTATGTTTACTTATATTCTGAGGTTCAGTTTCCTTCTCTGCCAACTGGAAAGATCATATTTGTGAATATATCTTTTTTTCATGTATATAACCTGAATCTTTACTAAGTGCCTATTAACATCTTGATTAAATTTTAAAAATGAAATTCAAAATGCCACACTTTTTTACCTGAAATTCAGAAGACATTCTCCATTTTCTTTCTCTCCACTTTAACTAAAAAAGAAATAGTGTCACTTGCTCCTGATCCAATGCTGGATGCTACTTGGTATGGGGATTTAACAAGAAGATGCAACAGAAACCTCTTTTAGACATGCACAATGTTGTGCAAACATGAGGATTATCTTTGTGAAAAATGTGTTCTGCCATTTGGAGACCAAGAAATAGTATCAGCCTTCTGCCTTTATCCTTAGTTTGCCTTTCATTGGGCATCCTGAGCTAGAAAGTATTATGTATATTTCACCCAAAGAGAACAACCAGAAAGTGATTCCATGTTCCCTGGATGGGTTTTACACTTCCCTGAGGCTAACACTGAACAACGTGGCTGTACCAAGGGCCTGCTACAACTGATCAGTGCTAAGGCTTGATTAAATAAAAATGTACGCAACGGATTTTAACATCACCTATTAAATATGTGTAAAATTTTTTGGAAAGAAAGATTGGTCAGTCTTAAGAGGAACTTTTCAGCTTGGGAATGATGGCTTAACTGAGATCTTCACTGAAGTTACATGTATTTACAAAGTTTGTTTTTAACGTTGCCTGAGTGTACAGAGTGAGCAGGGGGAACCTGAGCGCTCATCTGTGTATGTTTACAGTACCCAGCCGATTTGCATTAATAAAGAATTAAAACTAGTAAATTCATTTGTAAGGTGATTTATTTGAGTGAAAGTCTTTAAACACCCTCTGGAGAGCTATTATGAAATCACTGAATGCGGGGCACTATATTTACGTGTGTTGTGGCTCTGATAGCTCAGCACAGTATTAGGTCTCTTCTGAGATAAGCACTGACTCCTTGTGGAATTCCACTGGGAAGAGAAATGAGAAGGTCCCTATGAGACAATGACATATCTCAATGGTAAGTTAAAGAGTGGTTGGTCCTAACAAAGATCTCTCCATTTATTTTGTTCAAGAAATATTTAATGTGTATCTATTACATCTTTGTTCATCTTCTAGGTTCTGGTAATACAATAAAATCAAAATATGATATATTTTGATTATATAATGTATTTAATATATTAAATATAGTAAAATATATAATATATAC
>NW_003852602.1:1331598-1344419 GCF_000181295.1 Otolemur garnettii | reverse complement strand
TTATAAAAATTTTATATATTTTATAATATATTTTATATATTTTAATATATATAATATGTAATATATTTTGATTATTATGATATTCCATGGCCTTATCCCTATGGAATTTATATTTGAAGAGATATTCAAATGAATAAAATGATTTTGGAGACTGAGGTTTGTAAAGAAGAAAACAAAGAGATGATGATCAAATAGGTTAATGAAAAAGATTTTATATTTTTAATTGGTGTTGCCAATTAAGACATTACAGAGGAGATTTGAATGTTATAAGAAGCCAGCCAGCCAAACGAGAAGCCTGGGAAGAGTGTTACCTTTAGGGAACCCACAAATTAACTGGGGTAAGAAAACATTTTGTATATTTGATGATCAACTGATAAGACAATCATTTTGGTCATAGATGAGAGTCTGAACTTTAAATAAAAATTGAATATAATATAAACTGATGTTTTTTAAGTAAAAAATCAACGTTATCGACATTCTTTATGGGCTATTTGTTGAATGACTTAAAGACAGGCAAGAGTGGGAGAGGAAGGTCCCCTAGGTGATTATTATAATGCTCTGGATGGGTGACTGTGGTAGCTTGGACTGGAGTAGTAGCAATGAGCGTGGAACAGACTGGATCATTTCAAAATGTGACTGGAATGAACGTGAGGAAATAGATGTGAGGAGGCGAAGAAAGGAAGGAATCAAACAACTCTCAGACATCTTCACTTTAACAAGTAATTGGTAATGTATGCACTGGGTGAAGACTGACGGAATTGGAGAGTAGAAATACAGTACTGCTTTAGACGGCGATTTTGAGATAACTATGCTATCTTCAAGTTCCTACCGGATATCTAGGTTCAGCACTCAGCGAAGAAGATACCAGCAGAGATAGAGGATGTGGACGTGAGTCAATGTTCACTGGAGAAGGATGGGAATGCCTCCTGACTTCCGTTAGCTGTTTGGGTAGACTTCAGTGCATGAGTTCTGAGTGCTGGATCAATACTAAACTATTTATGGGCAATTGAAGATTTCAGTTCAGGAGGAGGACAACACTTTCTTGAGGACGATACCAGGAATGAGATGGTCTCTCCCTTGCTGCTGCCACCCCATGCTCTGGCTCAGTTCCTGACTTACTATAGTTACTGAGCAGCTATCCATGAAACAGGACAGACAGTGAAGTTTGAACCATAAAGTTTTTCTCTTACAGCTTTCATAGGAAAGCTATAACCCAATTTTAGCCCAGGAATATGGGGAGAGGGGAGAGGGAGGAGAGGGGATGGGGGAGGATGGGTGGGGGGAGGTGGAGGGAGGGTGATTGGTGGGATCACGCCTATGGTTCATCCTGTAAGGGTACATGTGAATCTCTCTAAATGTAATATGAATGTCTTAACACAATAACTAAGAAAAAGACTATGTTAACCAGTTGGATGAAAGTATTTCAAATTGTATACAGAAACAGTACACTGTACCCCATGATAGAATTAATGTACACAGCTATGATTTAATTTTAAAAAAAGTATTAAAACTAACTCACACATCTCAACCTCCTTCTCTTTAATGTCAAAGATTAACATGAAAGAGTAAGTAAAAGAAATCAGTAAGATGAATACTATTGTCTACCAAGTAACATCCCTAATGTTCTTCTCCTGGAGTGGAGAGTTAGGGATTTCCTGAACATTGCTAAGAAGAAAAGGGCCGGGAGGGCTTTTACTTCCTTAAATCTGTCTCTCTTCAGAAGAACATCTCTCAGATGTAGCTGGTTGCTACCAAAAGTCCCCATGTTGTCAATGTGATTAGTCTTCAGAAAACAAAATTAAATATTTTTTTTCCTGCTTTGATGGTGATTCCCTCTAAACGATATTTACTTAGTCCAACAGAACTGCCTCATCTCAGAGAACATTGGGAAATTTCTTTCCGTTCCAGTTCGTGGGCTTTTTTTTATCTGTTTATAGTGACATTGCATTTTGTCACCACAGAAAATCATCCCCCAAATTGACCAAAAATCACATTATTCACCCACATGAGGCAGCTGAGGTTTTGTTCTTCCCAAAGATTATTAAGTTAACTGCTCATCACCAGAAAGGGTGTTTATTAGAAGATTCACGGATTCTGAAGGCAGTGACACAGATCTCTGTCATGTGCAATTTGTTCACCTATGCAGTGGAGACGTTTGAGTCATGTAAATGTTCAGTACCATTCAGTAAATGTTCAGAACATTCAGTACCAATGTTCTAAATTTCCAGAGCCCCTAAGAACCTACCTTGGGTAATCAACTGTGTCAACTGTTAACTAATCGTGAGAAGAGGATGTAAATTTTCCAGAAAAATCACAAAGATGTTTTGAGAAGAATATTGGAATGACTATGTATCGACCAATGAGATTATTTGAGGAAAAGAGCATAATTTTAATATGTTCATTCTGGAATCTTACTTTTTTAAGTCTTTTATTTTGCTATTCATTTATTTTTTTCATTTAAAATTATTGGGCTCTTAATAAATGCAGGCAGTCGACAAGAAGAATCTTGAGGACCCTGATATCACGGCTCCTTCTTTGCTGCAACTCCCACTCAGCATAATAGAATGCCTTATACTCCCCGCTCCTTAAAAGCCAAGCGCAAGCTCTGTTGCTGTTATTATTATTAGCAGTACAGGCTTATATCTGGGTGTAATAAAAATCACACCCAAATACAGCAGTCTGTGACAGTCTAATTGCATTTCTGCTATCCCAGAGAAGGTATTTGTTGTCACTTATAATGATGCCATAAATTAACAATCAACTGGAAAGAGACAGTTCTAAATGCAACCTCTTCACAATTTAAAGCAGGTCTTTGGTACTAAACACATTACCAGGACAGCTACGTGTTCCTAGAAAGTAAATGCCTTTCTCCTTCTTGCTTGATACTGCTGCACGCTACGGTCAAGAAGAGAATTGCAAAGCAACATGGGCTCCTCGGAAGCACCCACAGTGGGAACGTGTCCACTGGCATTATTTGCACTCCCCACCTTTTTTTTCCTTTCTTGCTTTTGCTTTTGCTTTGCTTTGCTTTGCTTTGCTTTTCTTTTCTTTTCTTTTCTTTTCTTTTCTTTTCTTTTCTTTTCTTTTCTTTTCTTTTCTTTTCTTTTCTTTCCCTTCCCTTCCCTTCCCTTCCCTTCCCTTCCCTTCCCTTCCCTTCCTTCCTTTCTTCCTTTCTTCCTTTCTTTTTTTTGCTGTTAGTTTCCTCTGTGACTGTGGAGAATAGAATGCCCAGGAAGAGTGAGAAAGAGAGCAGCTCAAAAATTATTCTTTCACATCTTTTTCAGGAATCCTCAAACTATGGCCCTTGGGCCACATGCAGCCTAGTGAGGACATTTATCTGGCCTACCGGGTGTTTTTGCCACTGATGCCTGTCCTGCTTAGCAGCCAACTCGTCCTGGGGCCTGCAGTCCGACCCTCCAACGGTCTGAGGGACAGTGAACTGGCCCCCTGTTTAAAAAGTTTGAGGACCCCTGTGTGATGCACTACAGGGCTGTGGTTAAGAACCTGGACTTAGGAAGTTCTATCAGTTTGTCTCCAATCAGTCCCTTTCTACAGCTGTATGTTTCAATGGACAAACTAGTAGCTACGTGTTTAAATTAAACAGCTATAGCTGTTTAAATTAAAATTAATTAAAATCAAACAAAATTTAAAAGAGCGAGTTCCACAGGCATGCTGATTATATTTCAAGAGCTCAGATGTAGAACATTTCCATTGCCACGGAGCGTGCCATTGATGGTGCTGCTCTACAGTGGTCATCCTCACTCCCACAGCTGTCATTGCATCCCCTTCCACCACTTCACTGCCCGCCGGTGTTAGAGCAATTGCCTCCCTGTCTCCACCATTGCCTCCCTACAATTTCTTCTCTGCTCAGAGCTATTACCATCATTTTGAAACTTAAATCAGACAGTGATATTCTCTTCTAGAATTTCTCCTTATATTTAGTAAGATCTAAGCTGATTTCTATGGCCCTCAAAACTGTACAGGATGTGGATCATAAATACCTTTCTTACTTCATATCCTACCATTCCACATTTCATCCCCATTCCTTCTTCTTCCTTGCTACTCCCAAGCCACAGTGTCCTCTTCCTAGTCTTTCAACATGCCAAGGCTCCCTCCATTCGGGGATTTTGGCCCAAATATTTCTGTCACTTGAAGTGTTCTCTCCCTTTATCGTCCTCTGACTTATACCTTCTGTTCAGTCAACTCTCAAATTAAATTTCTCCTGAAAACCTTGCATGACCACTTGCTTGTACTCTATCCTCTTTTTTTAAACAGTACCTGCTAATTTTGATTATTTGTGTATTTTCTTATTTATCCTTACACACAATGATGTCATCTCCATAAAAGCAGCTTTTTTGTATCCTTTGCCCTATCTGGAACCCTGGGTGTGTTAGGAAATTGTCTGGCACTCATGGGTGTTCAATAAATAATTTTGAATTATGGAATAGAACAGGCAACATTGAGCACATTATTTTATTTCCCAGAACCACGGAAAATCTTAGATGCATTTGCTGATTTAATCGTCACAATTTGCCTTTGAAGAAGGTATTAATAATGTCTTTATTTTTTTAGACAAAGTGCTTAGGCAACGTTTAGCTTCATTTACAATTTTAATAAACGGCAGTGAGTAATGATTTCCATGAACCCTCTGGCCAATATTGCCACTGGAAACTTTGTGAAACAAAGTATCTGGCAATGCTAAGGAGGCAGTAATGAAATGAACATTAAGAGTAGCCTTATTAACATGTCCTCACCATGAATTACCCACTCCTCCCCTCTGCCTCATTCATCACATGCCAAATTATATCCACATGGTTCTTTCTGTCACACAATTTCCCCAGGCATGACCTGGGTTCAATAGTCCAAGCCCAGCTAAGTTGATTTGGGAGCTTATTTAGAAGAGAGCATTAAATTTTTAGGTTGAAATCACAGTAGACAACTGTATAGGAGTAACAATATGAGGTAAAAAATTGAGCTAAACTCTTCAAAGAATTCTCTCCTTATAAACTTCTATTCCTAAATGATTACATGTAAGTAGTTTGATGGCTAGATGGAAGTTAGGTAAGTTACTTCAACATTCTGAGCCGCTGAAAAATGCTGTGTGTATTAGCTTGGGCACTCTACAGTGAGATAACCAAGCTCATTACTTAGTCTTTAAAACACATGAATATTTTCAACACAAAAAAACCCCTCATGTTTGACTATTTATATGAGACAGCAAGGAGAACACAGATAGTCTTTTTAAGAATATCATATAATATATTGAAGATTAATGATCTATGTGTCTAATTTTCATCTGCATAAGACAAAGGATCACCCACCCACATTTAGAATGCTGATTTGGGGCATGGAGGGAGTTGTTTTGGACACGATTTGCTTGATTTATCTAAACTAGCTGGTCATTCTGGCTCAAGGAATCCATGCACAAGAAAGGAAATGACAAATTCATCAGTCCACCCAACTTGAACAAGAAAGAGGATAGAATTGACCTTGGAGTGGTTTGGTTGGTTGAACACAGAATTCAGTTCTGCTATAAGTTTACCTGGAGGAGCATTAACTATATGAGGTCACCTAAACAATGTCTCACATTTTTGAATATTTAAGGCCCAGAGAAGGCACGCCAACAATGACAGTGAGAAAACACATACCGGAAAATAAATTAATGGACTGGTGGTTGAATGATTTTTTTTTCCTTTTCCTTTTTTTTTTTAAATTAAATCATAAATTGGCAGATCATGTATACATTAATGCATTTATGGGGCATGATGTGCTAATTTCATATACAATTTGGAAGGCTTACATTGTACTAGTTAATATATGCCTCACCTCATTTACTTAATTATTGTGTTAAGACATTTATACTCTATACTTAATAGATCTGACATGTACTCTTGCAATACGCACTATAGGTGTGATCCCACCATGGAAATATATGTGTGCATGGAAGGATCAGAGCTGTATAGAACATTATTTTTGTATATACACCCCACATCTTTATCCACTCATGCATTGATGGGCATTTAGGTTGATTTGATACATTTGCAATTGTGAATTGTGTGGAGATAAACATTTGAGTTCAGGAGATAATTGTGTGGACATAAACATTTGATAAACATTTGAACTCCCTTTTGAGTAGATACCAGGAGTGCAATTACTAGATTGAATGATAGGTCTACTTTTAGCTCATTGAGGAATCCCCATATAATTTTCCAAGAGGTTGTACTATTATGCAATACCACCAACAATGTACACATATACGGATCCCTTTTTCACTGGGCCCACACCAGGTGGTTTGTGACTTTTTTAGTAATGATCATTCTGACAGGATGAGGTGTTATCTCATTGTGGTTTCGATTTTCATTTCACTGATGTTAGTGATGCTGAACATTCTTTTGTATGTCTGTTTTCCACTTGTCTACCTTCCTCTGAATTATGATCACGTCTTTGCTCACTTTTTGATTTTTTTGTTTGTTTCTTTGTTGTTGTTGGTGTTCCTTGCTATTTTGTTTGAGTTCTTTGTAAATTCTGGAAATAAGTTCTTGTTAGATGTAGACTTAGCATCTGTTTTCTCCTATTCTGTAGGTTGCCTGGTTAATTCTGTTAATTATTTCTTTTACTGCATAGAAGCTTTTCAGCGTAACTAAGCCCCACTTATTAATTGTTGCTGGTGTTGTTTTTGTCTTTTGGGTGTCATAAATTCTTTTCCTAGGCCAACATCTAGAAAAAGTTTGCCTATGTTTTCTTCCAGGATGTTTAGTTTTATGTTGAATAAAAGTGATAAGGTGGGAACCTTATCTTGTTCCAGTTCTTAGGAGGATGCTTTCAACATTTCCCCATTCCATATGATGTTGACTGTGGATGTGTCATATATGGCTTCTGTAATTTCTTAATACGTTCTTACTATACCTAGTTTGTTGAGGGTTTTCAACACAAAAGGGTGCTAGATTTCATCTAAAGCTTTTTCGACACCTATTAAGATGATTGTACAATCTTTGTTTTTGCTTTTGTTTATGTGGTGAATCACATTTTTTGATTTGTACATATTGAATCACCATTACATCCCTGGGATGAAACCTATTTATTTGATGATGGTGAATTATCATTTTGCTGTACTTCTGAATTGGTCTATTAGTACCTTTTTTAGGATTTTTTTTACCATGTTCATAAGGGATATTTATCTGTAGCTTTCTTTTACTGTTGGGCCCTTTCTTAACCCTTGTGTGAATGAAATATTGGCTTTGTGGAATGAGTTAGGAATAATTCCTTCCCTTTTGATGTTCTGGAATAATTTATCTGAGGTTAGGTGTCCATTCTTCCTTGTAGGTCTCATAGAATTTGGCTATGAATCCATCTTGTCTGGTAGTTATTGTTCTGTTCAAGTTGTCTCTTTATTTCTGGTTCAGACTGGGGAGGTTCTCTCAAGAATTTATTCATTTCCTCTAGGGATTTTAGTTTGTGTGCATAGAATTTTTATAGTATTCATGGCGATATTTTGCACTTTTGTGGTCGTAGTTGTAATGTCTCCCATTTTATTCCTGATTGGGGTTATTTGATTCTTTTTTTTTTTCTATTTCTATTTAATCTGGCCAGTCATCAGTGGTTTATCAATTTTGTTTATCTTCTCAAGTATCCAACTTTTGGTTTCACTGGTCCTTTGCATTTTCTTTTTTTTTCTTCTTTTTTTTCAGTTTCCATTTTATTTATTTCTATTGTGAGCTTTGTTGTTCATTTTCTTCTTTGCCTTTGGATTCAGTTTCTTATTTTTTTTTTATTTACTTGAGATGTCATAACAGGCTCATAATTTGTGATTTTTCTATCTTTTTGATGTGAGCATTTCAGGCTGTAAAATTTTCCCCTTTATTGTATTCCATAGATTTTGAAACCTGTGCCCACTTTGTCATTGAGTTCAAAGAATCTGTTATGTCTTTCTTAATTTCATCATTGGCCCAAAGATTACTCATCTTATTTGCCATCCATGGCCTGAATTCCATTTCTGACATTTTGATGGTTTCCTTATTTTTGAGGTCCATTGCTATAGCTTTATTTAATGTGGAACTAGATTGTATTTTCATGTTGCCACAGTTCTCTTTATGGATTCTTCTCATCCAAAATCTATCCTCTCAATGTATGGCAGGTAGCTGTGTGGCTCTCCTGTTCTCCTTTTCTGGGGACTATCTTGTATAAAGAGAAAGAGATTTCCCTAGAAATCTAGGCACTTTTATATCCTATTTTAAAGACCAGTCTGGAAGTAGAAGGGCAGATGCTCTGCAATTCTGTAACATGACTGTTCTACCTCGTGTTCCCCTGTGGTTGTCACAGTCCAGGTGGGTGCCAGGGAGTCTTTGGGTGGAATGGTGGCTTGGTCCCTAGGCTTCACTGTTATAATGTTGAGCAGGCAGCTGGGTGAGTCTCTTTCTAGAGAGGCAGGCATTACTGGAGGTTGCTCTGCCCAGGTCTCCCTATGGAAGTGGCAGTGTCTGCTCGGGAAGGCTAACTGTGGATGGTCACAGATGTCAGGGATGAAGATGTGTACTCCATTCAGTTGTAGGTGTAAAGGTAATTTGCAGATGCAGGTGTGTGTGGCTAGCCATGAGCCAAAAAGATAAGTCAAATTTCAATCTTTAGGGAAAGGGAAAAGAGTAGTACTTTCTGTTCCAGAAAATTAAAATCAGTAAATCTTCCTCCAGCTTTCTGTAGTTTGTTGGTAGTATTGCAGTGGCAGTTCTTTGGTAGTATTTCACTGACTTATTCAACAATTACCAACTGCCTACTATATACTATGTTCATATATTCGTAAGCCTTATAGTACCAGCAAATAGTTATTATATCCATAAGAGCTTATAGATTCTTTATATCATGGAGGACATTTGATTTTTATTGCCTATTCTACTGACATTCAATAAACATATTAGGAGCCCAATGTTTATTGAATTAAAAAAAGTATGATCCATCAGTTTCAAAGTGATTCTTGAAACTGAAGGAACTCTAGGGCACCTTTTGACAAAAAAAAAGAAACATCCCAAACTTACTACAAATGATGGCCAAAAGGCACGCTTCATTTTCAAGAAATATTGAATGTGTGTCACACATTTGGAAAAATCTCAGACATCAGGAAAGTGACTCACTGTCTGACATCTCCCCTGGAGGTTTAAGCAAAGGCAAATTGATTTCAGTATTCAGCCAAATACTGGAATTCCTGCAGGGTAGGAGGAGCTGAGGCCTTTGGGTAGATTTTGATCAGCATGAAAATCTCCTCAGGAAGGGACATAGGGAGGAGATAATGTTTGTAAGGCAGTTTATGGATGGATGGGCAGCCAAATGTCTTGATGGCACAAGAGGAAATAGCTCTAAGGCTACTGTTCCTGAAAAATAAATTTTCCCATCCATATGACAAGACTGGGCTACTTTCCAGTCATTTGGCTTACCAGGCTATATGTCCCTTGATTCATGAATGGAAAAGATATAAATGCTAAGACTGGAATTATATTAATATATAGATTAAGTCATAAATATAGCTATATTTATAGATGTAGGTAGAGATATTGCTGATATTGATGAGTTCTCTCTGGACCAGTCATCGGCATGCATTGGGGTACACCACAGTTATGTGAGGCTTGCAATATATATATATCATACTGATATATCACAAAAATTAATTGATGTTTAAAATCCATAAAATGAACATCCCTAGGAAGCATTTCTTCTGACTACCCTGAAATTCTTGGATATTATTTTAACAAGCATCCATTGAAGTGATTTCAGTTTTCTTTTTCAATTTCTCTTACCAAATAATGTTTGAAATAAAGTGAATTATCTAAAAGGAAATAATTTCCTCATGTTCAAGTGTTTCAAACTTTTTTAGAGGATAAAAAATTATACTTTATATTGATCAATATATTATAGGAGCCCAATTATATTAGGAGCCCAATGTTTATTAAATTTAAAAAAGTATGATCTATCAGTTTCAAAGTGATTCTTGAAACTGAAGGAACTCTAGGGCACCTCTTGACAAAAAAATGAAACATACTAAGTGAACATCCATTGCCCTTTATTATAAAAAAGTAGTGATCCTGTTATATATGATTGCGTGGGGCCATCCACCTCCTTGCTGAACAGATCACTCACACCCATTCATATGTGAACACACACATAAATGTATATATCAATACATAGTTCTCTTTGATGTCTCCAAAGAGAACTGATGTATACACACACATATGCTTTTTAAATATATTATGAAATATTTATCTTATTAACTAAACTGTATCTCTAAGTAAACCATGCTTATTGACTTTAGTAATTCACTTTTTAATTTTATTTAAAATAAGTTCATTTTTTTTCTTTCAGAAGATAACATGTAAAATATTATAGATACTGCCCAACTCTTCCTCAAATTATCTTCTCTTCTCTGGATTACACATCTTCAGTATACTATGGAAGGAGATACTATGTGAAGGTAGATGAAGTTGTGAATATTTGATATTTTTTATTACTTTCAAAGGCAACAATTCCTATGGTTCATCCTAACACTTATAGCATGTGTAGCCATCTATTACATTCAGATGTTCAAGTCATGCTACACATACAACCCCAAGATGCTCATTTTGATGAATGGTTGGGTTAGGGCTGAGACACCACTATCGAGTAGGTTTAGAATAATAGTAGTACAGTATTTACAAGATATATACTTGGCAACATTCATTCTTTCAGTATTGGGGAGGTGGTTATAGAATACTTAATAGAAATATCAAAATAGGACTATGAAGAGTGAGTAAGAGTTTACCGGGGTGTGAAGGGCAAGAAAGAATGACATTCTAGCCAAAGTAAATAATACGTACAAACAAGGCCTAACTGAAAGGTGAATTTAGTAACTAAAAGCAGTTTACTTTTACTGTAGCTTAAAGAGGCGTGTGTGTGTGGGGGGGGGGGTTTAGAATAGTAAAATATGGAGAGATAGTCTTTGGCCAGATTTTGTAAGGTTTTTATGTCATACTAAGAAGCATCATTTGATGTGGTTTGTATAGATTTTATCCAACTGGAGTCATAAAATAGTCTAATGACTGCACTCTGAGAATAAGTTAAGATGACGGTGTTAGATAAAGAGTAATTTATTAGAGAATTTTCCATACAGTTCACAGCACCATTATTCTTTCCTGTTGAAGTAGCATGAGAGAAGGGAAGAGAAGTGATGGGTTTAAGTAATAAATGGAAAGTAAAGTCAGCAGAACTTGGGAATCGATTAGATATCAGGAATGAAAGTGGGAGTAGACCTAGGTAACTATGTACTATTTAAGTGACTCAGAAAAATGGTGCTGCCATTCCGTGAATAAAGAACCTCACAGACATGAGGAAGCAAGTGCATTGGCAAGGTGAGTCCATCTAGGTCTTCAGGACCAGCATCCAGGGAAGCTATTTTCACACCCACAAGGTTTCCATGAAGGGAAACGTTGGAAAGATCCCTTCATATAGATTTAGATCTTAAACTTGTAGTTTTAAATAAACATCAGTATTTGCAGGGACAAAGTTGCAATTTTGTTCACTATGTACATTTAAGTGTTGATTGACTAGTTCCAACTCAGTGAACATTCTTGCCATAGTTCACTTAGAATAATAGTCTCCAGTTCATCTGGGTTGTTACAAAAGTTACTAGAGTGTGTGTATATATATTATGACATTTTATTAATCTATTCATGTATTAGGGGGAAGTTGGATTATTTCCACATCTTTGCAATTGTGAGCTGTGTTGCTGTAAACATTTGAGTGCATATATCTTTTGGATAAAATGATTTTTTTTCCTCTTGAAAAATACTTTGTAGTGAGATTTCTGGATGAAATGGTATATCTGCCCTCAGTTCTTTGAGGTATCTCCATACCACTTTCCATAGAGGGAGTAAAACTCAAGGAAAATATAGCATGTGGGAGTGGGGAGTAGATTTTCTAAATATTTAAAAAATATATAAAATTTTAAATGTTAACAGTTACATATTTTCTCAATGATCAAAATTTCTTCCATAAAAAGGAACCTATTTTATGAGGTGAGGATTTACTTATAAAGACAAGCATATAAAAGTCAAATTATTATTGTCGGTATAAACTTCATTCCTTCCATTTTTAAAATGGTACATGAGAATAACATTGACTTTTTCTTACAATCATTCAAAATACAAATCTTGCTTATTTTTTCTTGGGATGTAGAGAAAAATGGGTTGGTTAACATTTTTGGAGGGCTTATTGCAAATTTCTAATAATTCATTATAAAAATATTTCAGGATCAAGGAACATTGATATTTAAAAGACAGAGGATGAAGAAAAGTAATATTCATTAGTCACTTACTATAAATCTTCAGTTTCACACAGAAAACCTGCATAAACTCAAAAAATGCTAAAAATTATAGATATTTTACGTATTAAAACAACACTATTGAAAATGATTTTTTATGCTGGGCACAGTGGCTCACACCTATAATCTAGGAGACTAAGGTGGGTAGATTGCTTCAGCTCAGGAGTTCTAGACAAGCCTGAGCAAGAATGAGACACTGTCTCTAAAACAATAGCTGGACATTGTGGCGGGCACCTGTAGTCCCAGCTTCTCAGGAGGCTGAGGCAGGAGGATCACTTGAGCCCAAGAATTTAAGGTTGCTGTGAGCTATGATGCCATAGCACTCTACTGGGGGCCAAAAAGTTAAACTCTGTCTTAAAAAAAAAAAAAAAACTTCATTATGAAATTTTACAAAATATTCACACACAATATTCTCTACATGTTGGCCACCTCTTTGTAAAATTTCATAATAAATACTTTGTAAATAAAAGTATAATTAGCT
>NW_003852602.1:1305175-1331578 GCF_000181295.1 Otolemur garnettii | reverse complement strand
AAAACTCAATGCTAAAAAAATTTTTTAAAAACCATTTTTAAAGTGCTTTTTAGATCTCCACTGCCATTTATTGTACATATTTTATGTGTTGTGTGCATTGTGTCATGGTTGGCCGTCTCTAAAATGGACTGGTCATTTCTATCTTCAAGAAATCTCTTGCTATTAAGTGGGAACTGACCTTAACAAACCTATAATTAATAGAATACGGCAGAAGTGATTTTTGACATCAGATTACATAAAGACTGTTATTTTATCTAGAACACTCTGTGCATTTTCTTGGTCTCACTTGTCTCCTTCTTTCTCTCTTGAATTACTCATTCTGGAAGAATCTAGTTGCCCAGTTTTGAGTAGCTTTATGGAGAAACATCCATGATGAGAAGCTGGGGCCTCCTTCCAACAGCAAGGAGATCAGATTGTTTCTTGCCAGCGGTCACATAACTGTGCTTGGAAGCGGGTTCTCTATCTCAGGTTCCAGTGTCAGATGCTTGCAGCCCTCCTGGACAGCTTAACTCTAAGGGCATGAAAGCTCCCAACTGAGAAAATATCTAAGCCACCCCTAGATTTCAGGCCCTCAAAATATCGTGAGATAATAAATGATTGCAATTTTAAGATGATAACGTTGGAACATTTTTTATGCAGCAATACATTTTTAACACACATTCACCAGATCATTTTAGCTTTACACATATTTGGTACAGATAGTAACACCCCCATTTTACAGAAGTCACTGAGACTCGTAGAGTTGAAACCGTTATTGAAATCTGAACTCTCTTCAGTTTGGTTTCTTCCTAAGTCTTTCCATCACACCCACACGCCTTCCAGAAATTTAGGGCTCTCTCTAGGACTAATTGTGGTAATTTTCACATTTATACAACATTTCCTTCCATGGTTTTATTCCTGACCATTTTCTGATCACTCTTGCACAGACAATCCAGTTAAAAGCACGGTACAGCTGTTTCAAACCACCTGCTGCTTCGGCTGCAGCTGGGAACAACTAACTTTCCCAGCAAGCTCCGATTAGCATTTTGATGGTGACAAGTGCTTTCCTCTCTGAACGCCACTGCAGGAGTGATTATTGTCACCATCACACCTTAGGCTTCTACTGTACACATATTCTGTGGCTTGCCTTTGCTTACTGAAAACACAATCTATTGCTGACACACTGTAAATGTGAGCTATTTCTTCTGACTTTTAGATATGCACCCCTTGAGGGGGAAGTAACCACACGCAAATTGTGCTAGGTACGGATTTAGAAAGTGTCTGGGTTAGGAATGAGGGTAGAGGGTTGAAACTGGCATTTGCTTTTGTGGGTTTGGTACTTATGATACATCGTTTCATACCACCTAACAAACTTTGTGATTGACTACTGTTGATGGGGAAGGCTGAGAAAGTTGAGTGGTGGGGCTACAATTCCCAGGCCATTTAGAGCAGACTTCTCATGTCTTTGACGGGTAGATACTCACTATTTATTGAGCACTTACCATGTCCGAATTACTTTATTTTCAGTCCTCACATCAGCTCTTTAAGATGACATGTACAGTTTTCAGACTGCAAAACAGGCGAGGACTTAGATAAATGTGTCACAGGCGTAGATAATCAGTAGCAGCCATTGGCCATCAAAATTGTTTCCTGGACACAAAGACAGAATCCTGTTCACTACATTCATCTGGTTCTTATGAATAATAGTAATAATAATCAGAAAGGATGCCTGTGCTTGAGTGTTTATAGCAGCAAAATCCACAACTGCAAAGATGTGGAAATAACCCAAGCACCCAAGAATACCTGAATGGATTAAGAAAATGTGATGTATGCATGCCATGGAGTACTACTCAGCCATATAAAAATTGATCTAGTATATTTTGACAACCTGGAGGGAAACTGGAAACCATTCTTTTAAGTGACACATCCTAAGAATGGAGAAACAAACGCATGTACTCAATACCAAACTGGAGCTAATTGATCAATACTTAAGTGCACATGTAAATCTCAACAAAAATAAGCCGTGGGGTGGGGAGAAGGGATGGGAACATTCATTTCTATTGGGTACAGTGCATGCTATCTGGGTAAGGAGCACACTTAAGACTTTGACTCAATTTGTATAAAAACACATGTAGCCCCTAATATTCTGAAATTAAGAAAAGAAAAAAAATCAGAAAGGATGAAGTCAGCATAAAGAAGGTAATCAAAAAGAATAAACCCAGGAGAAACCTATTTTAATAAAGTGAAAGCAGAAAGAGAGAGAGAGGTACTTTGCTTTTAGGGTTGTTGCAAGGATTATAGGAGATAATCTGTACTAAGCATTGCCTTTATGTCTGTTTTATATATGACACAACTCAGGCTTAGAGCAGCTAAATCATTTGCCAGAACCACACACTTTTGTGCTTTGAAATAGGAAGGGTATAGACTTGGCAAGTAATCTGACTCCTGGGCTGTAACTGCAATCACTGCTTTCTGTCCTATGCTCATGTTTCTCATCAAGGTATGTTTTAAGAAGACAATAGCTTGGAGCTTGGTACTAAAGCAAGTGGAATCAAAAGATCTGCATTTGAGTCCTGTAACTCTATGTGTAGGGTTGCCGGATGACATACAGGATTACCCGTTAAATTTGAATTTCACATAAATATTGGATATTTTTGTTTGATTTAGTTGTAACAACATACTCATAAGCCACAAGGCATGCTTGCCCTAAATTATTATTTATTGTTCATCTAAAATTCAAATTTTAAATGGGCATTCTCTGTTTTTATTTGCTAAATGTGAGTTTTGGGAAGTTCTTGGACCAGACCTTTTCAACTGAATGATGTAGATAAATAATACTTTTTTGCCTTCACTGCCTAGAGGATCACAAAAGAAAGTGACTGTAAAGTCCTCATCAACTTCTGCCATTTGTGACAGGGGTTGTATCAGCAATTTTTTTGAACTGATTTTATATAAATCTAATATCCTAATATGTTAAACAATACATTAACTAATCCTTGCTTTTGACAATGGCATTCTTTGTGCAGCTGATCTAACCTTCCACTTAATTTAGATAAGTGTTTCTTCGTTGTTCACTTGTATATTATTATCAGATGCATCAAAATGATAAAGATCGGATTAAAAAGATACTCATCCTTTATGAATGCCAAATTCTACTGTGTCTAAGAAATTCTGGTGGGTATCAAAGTAACTCTACCACTTAAAAATGGTTTCTGCTCAAAGGAAATGCTTGTAACTGTTTGTCTTGTGATAGTAACATCAGTGATAAAATGTGTGCGTCAATTAAGAGATACGGGGAGAAGATACCTGTTCAATGATGCAGGATTAGCAGGTACCTGGTAAACGCAAGTTTATAGACAAAGGGAAAAATAGTGGGGCCTAATTCCGATATGCTGAATTAGCTCATTGTTTCTATTAAATCCTGGGGAAAGTTGGAGTGGAGGGTGAGTCAGTCAGTCTGAGATGTTGAGTCATCTACACTTTTAAAAGTGATAGCTTAACCTACTTATAGCTTCTCCACTCATGTATGGAGAAGTGAGGGGGCAGACGGACAGATTAAACTCAGTTTTGCATGGTGGTGTAGCTGGCAAGTATTTACATACATGGAATCGCTGCTGCAAATGTCAGCAAAATGACTCTCAGACCTGTACTTCTCATGGAAATCCGGGTTCTTTTTCCAATTTCCATTTCTAATAGTTACAATAAAATTCTGTCAATGTGAACTATTTCACATAAAGTTTAGATTTAATTTTAAAGACTTTTCATTAGAAAATGCAGGTCAGGCTCGGCGCCTATAGCTCAACCGGCTAAGGCACCAGCCACGTACACCTAAGGTGGCGGGTTCGAATCCCCAGCCCGGACCCGCCAAAACAACAATGACGGCTGCAACCAAAAAAATAACCGGGCGTTGTGGCGGGCGCCTGTGGTCCCAGCTACTCGGGAGGCGGAGGCAGGAGACTCGCTTGAGCCCAGGAGTTGGAGGTTGCTGTGAGCGTGATGCCATGGCACTCTACCCAGGGGGACAGCTTGAGGCTCTGTTTCAAAAAAAAAAAAAAGAAAAAGAAAATGCAGGTCAATTGACCTTTGAATATTGAAAAACAATAAGACCCAGATTTGAAATAAGAGTTTAAGTTAGTTTTCCAGAAGACCTTGAGACAATTTAAATAATTGAACGTTATCATACATTGGTGAGCAATAAACTACTTGCTTGTCAGCTGAAATTTATTTGGCAAGTAGGGCAAAAGATAAAAAAAAATTGTATTCATAGCTGTACCCATTTGAACATTTTTACAGCATATTTGTAAAACTACAGAGCTAATTTAATAATTTATTCAAATTATCAAAAGTTCAGCAAATCATATTGCATTTAGATTCTGATATACACTAGGTTTCCTTTTTGTACAAGTCAGCAGCTTTGTGACTATAACCATTTGAATTTCAAATGATAAATTTATATCTAGCATAGCCCTGGAATGCATAAAACATAAGAGGGCACCCTTTAGAGAAATTTAAAAAGAATTGTGCGTTTCATAATTTGATATATGTAACATGATCCCTTATATGCCAGGGTTTATATTGTGCCAACAAACATAAAAGGGAATCAAGACTCCTGTCTGTGCCCAGCACAAGGCACACAGAGACACGGTGCCTTGAGTTGTGAACCACTGGCTCCCTGGTACGCAAAGCTCTCTACTCTCTATCAGAAAGAGTGCATACGTAACACACCGAAAGACTCTGTGGGCTTAATTACTATGTTAGAGTTTGGCAGAATGAGAAAGAAAAGATGCCAGAGTGAGAAAAAGAACTCTGTAGCCATCTCCACAGGGCTAGAGAATTCAGAGAAATATTTATTCCACAGCCAAGGCATAGGCTCTATATTCTGTCCTTTGGAATACGTTCTTTCCATTTGTGTTTTTATTTTTTTCCCCAAACCTATTACCTACTCATATACATTTTTTTCCCAAAAGTAATTACTGTTTTTATCTGAATTATCATTGAATTGTTTCTGTCATGGTCCAATAACAAAAACCATGTATAAACAGATATTGCTAATGGGATTCTTTTCCAGCTCTGCTAAGTATTGAGCAGAGGCTAATTCTCATTCGCGTGGAATCTCAATGACTGTGAAAATGGCAAGGGTTAATAATCACAGAATGGTGGTTGTGGGACCACAAATTTGGGGATTTGAATCCCAGGTACCTACAAACTCTGTGTGTGATCATTAACCTAATTTCTGTTAGTTTTTGTGTCCTTGCGTGAAAGAAATGTGTTAAAAGTGAGACATCATGAGAATTAGAAAAGAAAATGTTACGATGCAAGCTCAAGGCGTATCAGTCAAATCTAAGTGCCCATATAGTTTAGTCCCCCCCCCCGCACTCCTCACCTCCCTTTTCACACATCCACAAATGATGTAGTTGTGATTGTTCTTAGACGTCAGATACATGTCACAACGAACAAAAATCAATGCCTTGAGATTTGGGGACTTTTAATTTTAGGCCCTTGGTTCATGAAGGGATCTTGAATTCTATTACATAATTTCTACTTGTTTTATACATGACGAACATGCCGTCGGATGGAAGGAGAGATCTGTCTAAGGCCAGTGTGTTATATACTAAGTTGACACTAAAGCCTTTATCATAAGCAACACATGTTTTTTCTCCATACAAGTAACTGCTTGGAGGAAAATTTCTATCTTCTATTTATTTTAACCCTTAAACCAGATGATCATTAAGTTAACTATCCAGCATCAAGAGTCGAAAACATCCTATATAAATTTGTGAAGTTACATATACATGGAAAAATTTAAAAAGGCATACATGTATGTTACATATACAAATAATGCATACAGAGAGAGGCCCTTTGCAAACTCTATAATTGCCCTATATTGTGTTAATTAATAATCCTATGAAACACTCTACATCATTCATCTGTAGTACGAAAGACTGAAGTCAGATAAAATAAATAGCATTTACAAAATGCTTAACAATCCATAGGCATTCCATACTTAATTGCCAGATTGCTTTTTTCTTCTTTCCCTGTTACAAACTAACAGAGCAAATAAGCCAAAAGATATGCATTCTGAGAAAACAGAAACCATGGACACAAAAATCTTCAGAAATGGCTGCCTCTGTAAGTAAACCGAATTGCAAAGAAGGGCAGACCCTGACATTTTGTCTGTGCATGCACCAGTAATTTAGAATCTGTCTGGGGTTCAGGCTCCACACAGACTGTTTCAGGGTTCAGGCATCTTGTGTGAGGAGGCATACTCCTCTCTACTTCTGTTTTGTTGTGGTAGTTGCTTTACTTTATCAAGTTGGAAACAGCTCAGGCCTCCCTAAAATTAAAAAAGAAGCACACCCCACGTAAGTGTTAACATAGAAAGGAATATTTTCTTAAATTCTGGAGCATCTGAGTGAGGAGGAGGGATCACATTGCCTATGGATGCAGGAGAGAAGGAAGGATGCATTTCCACCTCACTGCAAGCACGAAGTTGATGAAGATAAATCGTTGAAAAGTAGCCAAATGTAGACAGGTTGCTGTGATAGCATTCAAAGCTAAGTACTCACCATTTGCTGTCCTCAGAATTTGCCAAAAATTCCATCTCCTCCTCCATCAACATTTTTTTGTTTTGTTTTTCAAAACTGAGTAGTTGAGGTTGTAAAAGATGAGCTGATCAGATTTGAAATTATTAACAACTTTTAAAAATGCAAATAAAAGACACTAGTTTTTCCCATGAGAAGTCTTGCTTCACAGTCTGGAAGTTTTATAAATAGGTCTAGTTAATTCAGAGCACCTGATAGCCCTTCTTTCAAAAAAAAAAAAAAAAGCCTGTGATATAAATGTGCTTATGCCCTCAGGCAAACACACTAAGCACATTTGGGAATCGGCTGCCAGGGCCTCCCATCTGCTGTGGCAGTCACAGGCAAGGCTGCAGAGCCCACTGTCTTTTGGACATCTCGTGGGGCTGCCTGCTGGAGACCTTCGCTCCGGAACTGTCAGCTACCGAGGCACTCTGCGGCCACCTTTGACCTCTGTCCCTAATCCCCTCAGACACATTCCAGGCTGTCGCACCAGATCATCCTCTCTGGTTCACTGCACACCATTCGAGCCAACAATTGGCATGTCCTTTCTCCCATCTGTGTGTTCTAGTTTAGGCTGGGTCAGAAGAGATGTCACTGTTTCTCTTTCTCACTCCTGACAGCTTTCTGATTTTCTGCATTTAACTTTATAAACACCAACTTGCAAAAAACCTGAAGCTATGTGACAAATATATTGGTAAACTCAGCATGGTGAGAATATGTGTTTGTTATTGGTTTAGAAGGGCACTGGAATGCCCTTTTATATGCAGCCTACCTCTGTTTCATCTACCACCTTTTCCACCTTCCTGAGCATTACAAATTGTTGTTGCTATTACCATTATCCATTCTTCAAGGCTCATTTCCAATGCCACCTGCTTTGAAAAGCTTTCCCCAATTGCCCCACAGCCAGTGAAGATCCATCACGTCCATGTCATCTCTAAACATTTCAGCTCTATATATCTCCTTTAAGTCATTCTTGCAAATAAGTACAATAAGGATTTACCACTCCATAGTCTCTGTTTCAGACATCTCATTAGGTACTGGAAATATAGTGGTGAACAAGTAATCTGATAAAATTCTCAGTCTAGTAGACAACCCACATGATAATACATAGTTAATACAGATGAGATAAGCATAAAGGAATTAAAGCATCTATAAGAAATGAAGAATTATCCCTCAGGGGATCAAGAAAAACCACATAAATGGAAGCAAACAATTGCAAGTACACACAGCCATGGCTTTGAATTCTCCTTCTAACAGTTACTAGTGCAAGGTGTTTGGTATTTCTGGCTTGATGGGTACTCATAAAAGTGGTGACAATGGTCACTAACCAGCAAAAACATTCTTGGGATTCAGTGCCATAATTAAATGGGATCATGAATTTCAAGCTTTGGCACCACAACTAAGACTTAAATAGTACATCATTCATCTATATGGAGGGAAAGGGGTGATACCAAAATACAAGTCAATAGCCAGGCGCTGTGGCGGGTGCCTGTAGTCCCAGCTACTTGGGAGGCTGAGGCAAGAGAATTGCCTAAGTCCAGAAGTTG
Organism: Otolemur garnettii; assembly: GCF_000181295.1. NCBI lineage: Eukaryota > Metazoa > Chordata > Mammalia > Primates > Galagidae > Otolemur > Otolemur garnettii. The sequence goes on along the minus strand of NW_003852602.1, from coordinate 1,323,471 downwards.
GAGGTTGCTGTGAGCTTGTGATGCCACAGCACTCTACTGAGGGCGATAAAGTAAGACCCTGTCTCTTAAAAAAAAACAAAAAAAACCCACAAGTCAAAACGAACACACTATCAGTAATTTTGGTATGAATGGTTCAGGCATTAGATGGTCCAAACTGGATGAAATTAATAGTGATAAAAGAGACCTCCTTCCTGGAACTCATTAACTCTGAACAAATTTACCCCACTACCCTTCCAGAGACATCAATGTGGATATTTTCACCAGTTGTGTTTCCACTATGCATTTCAGAACTGAGGAAATAGCCATAGAATGCATTGTCTGGGACACACCAGGCCTACCATGAAATAGAACTGAACCAAAACTCTATTAATCAGTTGACTATGGATATCTCTATAGTCTAACTCAGTGGTTCTCAACTTTCCTAATGCTGCAGCCCTTTAATACAGTTCCTGTGGGTTGCAACCCACAGGTTGAGAACCGCTGGTCTAACTGAAGGATCTTAGAGGCATACTGTGTCTCTGGGATTGAATGACAGTTGAGAGTGCTATCAGTAATCTCTGAAAAGTCTGGTTACTCTCCTTTTCTCAGTGCACATTCAATTGATCACAGGACCCTTTGTTGAACCTAAGAGGAATATTTGCAGTGTACATTTTTGGTGGTCTTTCCTTCCCCCATTCAAGGAGATCTAGATTTGTGAACTGGGGAAGGTCTCAAAATGACTTGGGAAATTGTGATTCCTTATTGTAGTTATTGAATTCATGTTTCTGTTCACCAGACTTGGTGCTCTTCTGGTATGCATTATGATAACCACATGCACTTTACTGCTGACAGTTAGGGGTCTTCACTTGCCCCTGCCACTTGAGGAAATTGTTCTCTTCAGTGGCAGAATTTTCCATGGCCTACAGGAAAGAGTTGTTGCAGAGTTCCTCAAGAATATCATTGCTCCCCTTAGCAATATATGTCCCAAATCTTAGTACAGGGAGCATTCTCTGGAACCTCCCAGGGGACCTAGTTCAGAGGTGGGCAAGCAGGTCTTACATAGTAAAATTCTCTAGAATTCTGATCTCCTTAATCCTCGGGATAATTTTTCTACAATGTATCAAAAACGTCAAAGACTAAGATGCATGAAATATATTATAGCCTATCTTTAGTGCCAGGTGTCAATCAACCAACCAACTAAATTATTAGAAAAACTTTCAGCCATCCCAACTAAATCATTAGATGTACAATCTTCATGTAGAAGACATATATTAATAAATTAAATTAAATATTACATTCTTTCCATCCTGAATACAATACCCTTACAATCAATTATTACCTAGAGTCTTCAAGTTTCTTCATATATGATTAGGCAAAAGCATGCAATTCTTTCAGAAGGCATGTAGTCTTTCCATGAGTGAAGCTTTGTGTACAGCCCAGTAGGACACACTGAAAACTGAGCCTGTTTATATATTTGGAGGTTAGGAGGGCTGGTTAGCATTGATTTTGAGGAGGAACAGATGTTTTCTGCAAGAAAATTAATTTTATGTCTTCAGGAGAGGGTGGACTAAAAATTTCCTTGGACAACGGAGTACTAATTAGAACTGGGGGTGCAGGGTCCCCAATTTCTTTGAAATCTAACATAATGCCCCATCTCAGTGTTCCTCAAAGGATTAGAATTTGGGTTTTATTTCCTGAAATTATATGCCATTGGCTACATAAGAGTTTAATTTAGGGCAGATTCAGAAACTTTCCTGTTCAGATATTGACATGTCAATTTGGAGCTCTGAGCTCATCATTTTCTTTTTCCAAGTTCTCTAAGCACACTTGGAAGTAAGGAACCAACTCTATTATACTATTTTTTCCACTAAAATGTTTTATAGCCATTCAAATGCAGGTGACTACAGATGACAATTTAAGTAATTGTTTTTCTGCCACATGCTGTGTACTACCAGTATTCTATTGGCAGTAGGATAATCAATGCCTTTAAATCTCATCAGATTAGAAAAACAATGTTACATGTACCTTCACTTCTGCACCCTGAACTATTTCTGATAAACAAACAAACAGACAAAACCACCTGCTCCAAGCAGCAGAGCCATGATGACTACTATGGAATTGTGGAATGAGAGCTTTATTACGGGAATGTAACATTTGGCAGTTAAGGAAGCAACAGAAGTGAAAGTTCAAAAGAGGAATTTAGAAGGTTAGAGAGTCATTGGTCATGCTCAGCTTCTGATATAGGATAGTAAAACAAAGCTTGTTGGAAGATTGAAGGGAATTCATTGGGTTTGTGTAACTTCCACTTCTTTGGGTCTACAGACAGGCATATTGTGGTTGGTCATGTAGCCAGTCCTATTCAACAGGATAATAAGTCAGGAAAAAATAAATAGAAAAAAGGAAAATAAAGACAAGTTAGACTCTCTGGCAACCTCCATATCTGCCCATCACTGCATCTGACCACAGTCAATTTTAGAGAATAATGATAACTGCTTTATTTCAGCATTCAAAATGGCATATACCATTCTAAAATAAGGAGAACTGGAGATTCTTAGAAAAATGGCTAATTTTTGAAGGAGGACTGGAAAAATGTGAGACAAATGTACAACATTCCATAGCGTGGAATACTATTCAACCATAAGGGAGATGGAGACTTTACACCTTTTACGTCTACCTGGATGGGGTTGAAACACATTCTTCTTAGTGAAGTATCTCAAGGATGGGGAAAAAATCCATGTACTAAATACTAGTATGAAACCAATATATGAACAATTTACATGATCATATGGATGATAAAACACAAAAGCAGTCCAGCAAGGTGGAGGGGTGAGGAGGTAGGAAGGGTGGATGAGGAAGGAAAAAGGAAGGCAGTGGGTGGATAATTGGTGAGAGGAGGGAGGGCATTTGTCCGACTCTCACCTAATATGCACAATGTGAGGGTATTCAGCACACCCCGTGGGTGAAAGGGCTCTTCTACAACTTGGTCTTTTTACCTTGGAAGGGAGATCATGGTAACCTAAAAATGTGTACCTTCATATTAATTTGAAATTTTAAAAATGGATGAATAAAAATAAAATAATTTTAAAATTAAAAGTTTGTTTATAAAATAAGGACAGCATTCTTTTGCCCAACCTTAACTCTAAACCACATGGAGAGGGTGATTCTGAAATAACAGGTCTAGATTCCTACCTTGATGAAGAATGAAAACCACCAGTCATGCTACTGAAGGTGGAAACATTTGAGTTCAAACCTCCTTTGTTCTCCTATGTAGATTAACTATGTACAGGCAGCATGTATCAGAGTGGGGTGATGATAAACTCCAACCAATTCTACTCCCAACATGCCGTTTGAACAAGATGTTGTTTATCTTTTCTTGTCATAGTTTTATTTTCAGAGATGATCATTCTGGATTAATCAAAATGTTGTATTTTTTCAACCAATATTTACATTCTTCATTATTTAAATATGAGCTAAAAAGGAAACGTGGTTGTCACAATGATTCTTCACAATAAATATCGGAAAGAGTTTGGAAAATATACACGTGGAACTAATGCCAAAGTTCTGTTGCTGAAAAAAAGGAGGGGGAATAAATTTCTTGTGCCCTGGAAAGAAAGATAAATTAATTATCAGTCTAAGGCCTGTTTTTAATTTCACAAAACCTAATTGGGAACGGATGATTTTTATCTACTCATTTCCTTAGCCATTGCTTTCATTTGGGAAGGCTATCCCTAACACCTATATTTTGAGTCATTGTGTAATTTGAAAAAGTTTTAAGAAAACCTTTCCCACAGAGATGTTGAAATAACAGTACAATTAATATCTACATACCTTTCATCTAGATATACCAATTAATATTTTATCACATTATCATTCTATCCCTAATGTATATTTATATGTTTACTCATATTTATTTGCTAAACTATTTGAGAGTAAATTTCAGGCATTCATCATTTCTCCAGGTGAAATAAATTATAATTTTAGTTTCATAAAATACCAGGACTTACTAGTACTTCCTGGGGATCAAATCTTGGTGTTGGTTCAAATAATCTTCCAACATCACAAGAAAACATTATCCAACTTCCGTCTGAATACCCTCCAGATATGTGAAGTTCACTAAAGCTTGGTTCATCTCCCACTTCATCTGCCTGTGGCTCTACATGTTATAATTTCTCAGAAAGAGTTTCATATTTATACTGTTCTGCCTTCCTTCTGTACAGTTCACTCTGCAATATGATTATGAATTCTTGTTATAATTCCATCTGTGTGTTTTTCTATGCCTTCACAAGGTGGTGTAAGTGAAGGTGGTTTTTTTTTTTTTTTTTTTTGTTCTTGTTGTGTTTATTGTCTAAGTAGCATTAATTTATTTTTATATTTCAAACATAATATCTAGACATACATGCTTATTTGTGTTTATGCCAAGCTAGACTCCTAGTGTACTACCTCAGCGCTCACTGGCACTTGTTCTATCCTCTTGGGATGAAGTCAAAAACGAAAACAAACAAACGAAAACAACTTTCTTAACCAAGGCAGGCTTTCAGATGTTTGAGAACAGCTCTTATTCCCAGATATGGTTTCTTTTTATCTAGTTACTAGAGAAATTCCTTTTCTAACACTGTTTTAATCTCCGTAATGTCTTCTGTATCCTCCTTTTAGCCCTGGAGACTACCCCTCTGCTACCTGCCCTCATCATTTAAAGATGCTTATCAAAGCAGTAGAGATAACAAAAAAAAATAAAATCATCTGCATTTTTATAGACACTGTCATTCTTTTCCCTGGAGGATTAATCACCTCCATTTTACATAAGAAAAAAAGAATATCAACATGATGATGGACTAAAATAAACATATTAAACAATACTCTAGAAATATCCATAGCTGTAATAGTGGTCCTTGGATGTGGGCTTAGTGATCATATGTTCCCATTTTAACAAGAAAGAACCCCTGGTCTATCTTAGAAGGATGATCATGAATTTCCAGAGTTGATACTTAGTGTTACATACAGAAATAAATCTTCGACAGAATCCATTTTTGAATAATCTCAAATATTTGAATTAATTCAGTTAAATTCAAACTCCCTTGAATTGGAGAAAGTAAGTGATAAAAATTTCGAAAACTGGTTAGGTGATAGGCATATATATGTAATATTTGGGATGAATGCAAAGTTGATTCAAGGAAGGTATATTTTATCATTAATGTGGATGAAGGGCAATGATTCAACAAAAACTTTAAGCAAAGAGAAAAATTCAGTTCTAACCATGTATCATGTTATAGTGATTAAGGTGAACTTCCAAAAATGTACAAACTGGGATTACTGTGGCCAGTTGGAACCTTGTAGTGGGGCACAGATGCTATTATTACTTTTTTTGATTGTCAAATAGAAATTTTATTTATTTTTATTTTTTTATTTTTATTTCTTTTTATTGTGGAGATTCATTGAGGGTACAAGAAACCAGGTTACACTGACTGCATTTGTTAGGGAAAGTCCCTCTTACAATTATGTCTTGCCCCCAAGAGGTGTGTCACACACAGAGACCCCACTCTCCACCCTCCTCTCTCTCTCTGTGCTCTCCCCTTCTCCCACCCCCCTCCATGTACTAGGCCATTAATTGTCCTTATACCAAATTTAATATATAAGATTCATGCTTCTCCATTCTTGTGATGCTTTACTAAGAATAATGTGTTCCACTTCCATCCAGGTTAATACAAAGGATGTAAAGACTCCATTTTTTTATAACATCTGAATAGTATTCCATGGTGTACATATACCACAGCTTGTTAATCCACTCCTGGGTTGGTGAGAATTTAGCCTGTTTCCACATTATTGACAGAGCAGTCTTTTATTTGTTCATTGACCATTAGTGAGCACCTGCCACACACCAGGCATTATTCATTCATATGCTAGGGATGCTGCAAGGAGCAGAGGCACATCCCTGTTCCTGCAGGCTCTACATTTGGGGGGGGGTGGCACACAGGAACAAAGCAATATGTAAAACTTATAGTATATTTTATGATAAGAGAAAAATAAAATAAATTAAGGTTACTGGAATGGTGGAGAAAAGTTCCTTCTTTTATAGGGTGGATAAGGAAGCCTTCTCTGAGAAGTGAAGTCTGAGAGAATGAGAAAAATCAACACCCTGATGCTAGAGCTTGCCTAGAATGGGCCAGGAGTAGCAAAAACACCAGCATTAGCCAGACATATGATGGATGAATCTGAGGTTGAAGGGAATGTTAGAAGTGGACTCATTACTCAGAGCCTTAAAAACTAAAGCACTGGCTCGGCACTTGTGGCTCAAGTGGCTAAGGCACCAGCCGCATACACCTAAGGTGGCGGGTTCGAATCCAGCCTGGGCCTGCCAAACAACAATAATGGCTGCAACCAAAAAATAGTCGGGCATTGTGGTGGGTGCCTGTGTTCCCAGCTACTTGGGAGGCTGAGGCAGGAGACTCACTTGAGCCCAGGAGTTGGAGGTTGCTGTGAGCAGTGAAGCCATGGCACTCTACCCAGGATGACAGCTTGAGGCTCTGTCTCAAAAAAACAAAAAAACAAACAAAAAAAAAAAAAACAAAAAAACTAAAGCACTTACTCTTCATGATATGGAAAGTCTTTGAGGAGTTTTAAATGGAGAGGTGATGCTTGATTTACATCAAGTTCATTACAGCTGCTCTGTTGGGAAAGGCTATTCAGCCATGATGCAATAACAAAGCACATAACATTTCCTTGCTGTGTGACACGGGTCGGAGCAACACATCCACATTTCAACGGTAATTTCTATAAAAGGGAATATTGACAGCCTAAGATAACACCGGAGTATTGTGATGACTTGCTTGAGTAATGCACAGGATTTCACAGTTCAAACTCTACCCTAACTTTGGAGGGAAAAGTAAGGGCAAAGGTCTAGTTGAGCTAAAAAAGAATAAGATCATATGGACAAAGCCTGCAAACTCCACTGGAAGCTTCTGTGTATTTTTAGTTTTTAAAATTACTACTGTTAAAAAATAAAGGAAAAAGAAAAACAACTCACAAGTAAATGGATATCTAGTTAGGGCCACATATTCAGCCTGGTTTCAAGTGTTTATACATTTAATATTTATTTAACAAGCAATCTATAGTTCGTTAATTTGATAGCATGCTTAATATCTCATTTTCTTTAGTTGTATGGGCAAATGCTAATTAAATTCCTAAGCATTTCTCACAAGTGTAATGTAATAATAGGAACGTCGTCACACACTTATTGGTTCTGCAGATTTGAATTAATTACATTGCAAGTAGATTTATCTTTCATATATTTATACCTCAATAGGTACTCTTCCCTGACAATCATGGGGGATTTAATTTCCATACCACCATCTTATTAATTCTAAATTAAACATGTTTAGTAGGAGTTTAATACTTGCTGAAGCTCTAGTTAGTGATATTTCTTCCACACATCTGGATTTTGAATTTTAGTGCCTGAAATTCATGTTGCCGTATGCTGCTAAGAAAAGAATAGGAACAATTAATAAAGCGATACGAAAGGCAACAAAATTAAATTTGGAGACATGCCATGGTGTCTGCTACTAAACCATGCTTCATCAGCATCTTGGGGGACATAGCTTGCTGTTTGGTGGACCATTTTCCTTCTCTATCTCTGGGCAGAGATGAGACTTTCATAAAAATATATACGTTTGTCCTCATATGTACTCATCTATTTCTCCCTCACGTTTTCTCTCCATTCCTGCTGATGCTGCAGCCTTCACTCTGAGCCCCATCATCTCTCACCTGAACCATTGTACGGCCTTCTTTTTGTACCCCACATCTCTGGTCTAGCCTTCTTTCATCCACTCTCTCCACGGCCACTAGAAGGATCTCTCACGTATCCAAATCATGAGTTTGCCATTCTTCCCCTAGAATGGCTTATCTCCAGAGTAAATTTAAAATTCCTCACAAGTGATATGTGACAGCTTGCTCGAAACTACAATCTCATTCTTCACTCTTGTTCCCATCAGTTTTAAAACTTGACTGTTACTTGAAATTGTCAGTTCACAAATGTTTTTTGTCTTTTTAACCCTCCTTTCTTTGCCTGGTTAACTGTAACTCATGTCTCAAAACTCCAATTTATGCTGACTGAATGAAGGAAAATTCCTTTGTGTTGACTTTGAATTATCTACTACTAAGTCTGTGGTATTTGTTTGGGTAGCACTCAAGATACAGATTAGAAGACAAATGGGAAGCGTTTCCTTTCATGAACAGTTTTTATTTTAAATTTGTTCCTAGCCAATTTTTCTCTATTATAAAAAATTGCACATATTCTGTTTCCTAATTTGTCCTACCTCTTGAACCCAAAGACATAAATATTTAATACATATATTGAATAAGCATTTACTGAGTGTCTACTGAGTACTAGGAAGTATGCACGCTGTGCACTGGAGAAAACACGTGTCCTGTAATAGAAAGGAAGCAATGGACAAATTGATACCCAAGTGTCCTGGTGAGGTTAATTCAATACACACCATAGGGTAGTTGTTAAGAATAAAAGCTCTGGACTCATATGGCTGGGGGAGTCTTTTAACATCTCCAAGCTTAAATTCTTCATTGAAAGTAGAAGCATAGGAGTACTAGGGAGCTGTAATTAACAAATAAAACCATTCAGATAAGGTACCTAAATGACTTATCCACACAAAGTATTTGGAGAATTCTTGCCTCAAACATCTAATGAGTGGAAAAGTGGACAATTTTAATACATTTAAACACATGCACACAGTAGGTACTCATCCATGTTAGCAGTTATCGTGATAAACAATTTGCTATATTGTAGAAGAGGAAACAAAAGCTCAGTATCTTCATCCAAGGTGAATCATGTATAAGAAAGAACAATGCTTGTCCTTTTATTTACTTATCAGTAAATAAGAAATGAATGGGACATGTAAAGAAACAAGAAAAAAAATAAATAATTGAGAGCCTGCAGTTTCATCAATAAATCATGCACTTCTCCAAGGTTGACAGGAAATTTATTTTTTATTTGATAATATTCATGATTCTGACCATCAAACAATTTGAAGAAAATTACGGTCAGATATTTTCAAGGAAATAACTGTAAAAATGTTAAGAACTTCAAAATGTGTATATTTATGTGGCTAAATCATGACTTTTTGCAAAACTGTAGAGAACCAGAGGTCTGAACGGCCAGGAGAGAAGCAAAGGGCAAGCTTGCTTTTCTCAATAATACTCAGACATTTGGGATCTTAAAATAGGTTTCTCAAGGATGATTGAATTTAACACTGAGGCTTTGTAGGAAAGGTGAGAAACTATACTGTAATGAATTAGCTCACCATAAATCACAGACATGGTGGCAAAACTGGGGCCACCCTTCTGTATTTCTCTTATTTAATACTGGGCTCTTTTTCCTCTACCATCTCTGTGCTTTTCCTTCTTCTTCTCTCCTAAGTTCTTTGGAAAGTATCCATTTTGGCCATCTGTTGAGTTTGAGAGACATTTTTTTCTCATAAACATAAAAAACTTAAATATTAGGACTCTTGTGTTAGCACGTATTAAAGAAATTATTAAGCAATCAACAAAACAACAAAACCCTGTACCTACTTAATAAGAAGGTAACAGGTGCTTCATTGTTCATCACTAAAGAATTCTTTGTATGCTGGACTGATAAATCCGTCCTTAAGAGAGGGAGTTCTGTGCTGGAGTGTGTAATTGTGGTTTTACACGGTGCCTTCCCAACTTGAGGTTCCTCTAATACCAAACAGAGCACTTTTCTCCTGGCGCCTCTGTCTCTGTCAGTCACAGCAGAGCTTCAGTCTCTCCTCATTCCTACTATGAGGTCTCATTTAGCTTCTTCCATTTGGGATAAAACAGTGGAACCTGTGTAAGTTGACCACCCACAAGACTATAACAAACTGGTCAGCATACAGAGGAACTAGTGTACTGATATGTACATGTGGATGCCTAGTGTGTGAAAATTAGGTCAATTTAGGATGATTGTGAATGTAGAAGGTGGTCAATTATAGATGTTCTACATTGTGTTTGTATTCTGTCTCTCCAAGGCCCATTTCTTGATGCACTCAGCCTTTCCCCACCTCTAAATCATACCTGAGCATGATTACTCACAGTCTGTCCCCTGAGCCTCTCCCGTCTCCTTTCAGCTTCAGCTTATGCTCGCTCTAGTTGAAGTTTCCAGGATTTCACTAGCTCTCTTAGTCCCTGTCCCTCTCTCTCCCATGATGAGGGAGAATGGGAAGAGGAGGGGGATAAAACGGTTTGTCTTTGATAGCCCTGTGATTAGAATTAATGGAAGTCAGAGATAGCAGTTGCACCTTTGGTGTTATAATCTGTTTAGACTTTCTTTAATTTTTCTTCCTATATTCTACATTCCAAATAATCTGATGTCATTATCTGCTCTTTAAGCCAGTGTTTCTAAAACTTTAATGTTCATGAGTATGAACTGGAGGCCTTGCCAAAACATGGAATGCTGAACCCTACCACTGGATAGTCTCATTTAGTATGTTTGGACAGGGCCTATGAATTGATATTCCTAACAAGTTTCTGATTGTTACTTTAAGAACCACTGTTTTAAACATCCTTTGATCTCTGCTCCTTTATGACTTGTGTCCCCCATCTGAAACACCTTTGAACTCCATCTCCACAATTCCAAACTAACAAGTCTACTGTGACTCTAAAACATTACCTCCACTCATGTATCCATTAACTGAATAGTTATTGAGGTCTCACTATGTGCCAGATGCTGAGTTTGCCTAAGGGCTCAGGATAATTAGATTACAAAGCTGTTTGTAATCTCTCCAGCTAGAAAGGGCTGACATTTTCTTCATTATACCATGAATTCCATTGCCCCTACCTTGCAAATCAAAGGATTGTCCTTCAAGCAGTCTTTTTGGCATCCCTTGGAAGCTGGTAGAAACACAGTTTAACACCTACAAAATCATAGTCTGCGTTTTTACCAATGTCCCACTTGATTTATATGTAGATGAGAATTTGAGGAATGTTGCTTTACTATACTATGAACTCCTTCAGGTAAAAATCTAGATTTTATTTAGTTGTGAATCTCCAGAAATACCTAGCAAAATATCTGGCCTGTTACGGAAGCGAAAGGAGAGAAAAAATGGGAAAAAACCAGACTGCCAAGATTTACTTAGTATATGTAAAGCTATATTTCACACAGCACTTGAATGTGAGCTCAATGAATCTTTACAACAGAAAATAGCTAATGATTGCTTGTTGTATCAAATCAAATCGACTTCACTGGCGTTTCTCTTGGAGAAAAGCAAACTGCATCCCATCAAAGTTGTAGAGGAGAGAGAAGATACCTAAAATCCTTATGCAAAATACACTGCTTTCCAAAATCATATTTCTTTTTCTCTTAAGAAGCATGGAAATTATGAGTAATAATAATCATTATTTTTTGAAGATTGTGCTAATCACAGAGTTAGGTGTTTTGTTTGACAGGGTTTTTGTTGTGGTGGTGCTGGTGGTTGTTATGATGGTTTACTGAGTAAAATGTTATTTTCACTACTTGTTTAATAATAAAAGTGAAGTGACAAATTCAAGATCTTACCGCTTTAGGTTGCAAATCAATAATAAAATAGCCAAAATCTGAATATGTCAAAGGAAATTTCATTACCTTGGCAGATCAATATTCAGCATTAAGAGATTTCTTAAGGATCTAGGGCAAAGAGTGACATATTTTCTTCACCGATGGTAAGGTCCACAAGTGATACTCCTATAACAAAAGATAAATTAAGAAGAAAAAACTTAACAAATTTATTCAACAAAGTTTTGTGTAACACAATAGGCTTGAGAAATGAAGATGAGAAGACCCAGGCAGAGAGGTGAAACATTAAGAAAGAAGAGGATAGCTGTGGAGAAACATGAGTGCACAAATAAGGACTGTTTGGGCAGCACCTGTGGCTCAGTGAGTAGGGTGCCACCTCTATATACTGAGGGTGGCGGGTTCAAACCTAGCCCCTGGCCTAACTGCAACAACAAAAAAATAGATGGGCGTTGTGGGGGGTGCCTGTCGTCCCAGCTTCCTGGAGGCTGAGGCAGAGAATTGCCTAAGCCCAGGAGCTGGAAATTGCTGTGAGCTGTGATGCAATGACATTCTACCAACAGCAACAAAGTGAGACTCTATCTCTAAAAAAATTTTTTTTAAAAAAGGAGATGATTTCATAGTCAACTGGGGGGAACGTAGCAAGGCCCATTTGTTCAGACTCCTCTTGGCCTTTCTGTGTAGTAATCCTTTCCTCAGGACGCTTGTCACATGAGGGATTTCAAGGGAGATGAGAAAAGGTCAGAGTGACCATTTTAGGTTGAATGGTTTTCTTTGGAAGAGGAATTTAGTTTCTTCACCTTAGAGAAGAGGAATTCTGGTTTCTACAACTTGCTTGGAGAAAGAAGGAAAGGAGACAAGAGGCCGGGAAAAGTTTCAGGAGATAATTTTTGCACCTGAGGTCCTCCTCCCTCCTTCATTTCAAGATAAATGGGAGTAACATTGTCTAAGCCTTCACAAAAGCCATCCAAATTTTTACTCTTTTATGCGATAAAGTTTTATCCATGACTCTATTTGTAGACTGCATTCCAAAAATACTGCATTAATCCTTTTGATAACAAGCTAAATAAAACATACATGTGTCATAGTTGGCTTTCAGCATCACCTTGTTCAACAGTTTGCAGATCTTAATGAGAATGGGAGGAAGTGCCTTCCCTCCAGGGGACATTCAGAATAGTTTCAGTTGTCACAATTGAAGATGAAGTCCAACTGGGATCTAGTAGATAGAAACCAAGGATAGTGCTAAACATCTTACAACCCCCACCCCCACACAGGCAGTTTTCTAGCCCATAAAGCCAATGTGTCTCGAGTCTGAGAAACTCTGATGTAACTGAAAACATTATTCAGAATGAAATATAATAGCAGTATTTATTGAATCAAATAATTTGAGAGCTGACAAATGCTTCAGGAAAAAAATATATAAATAAACTAATATTTAGAGAGTTTGAATTACTTGACAAAAGACACATAGATAAGTTCTAGAGTCAACATTTAAATCCGTTTTCTAGCTTAAAAGTTTGTGCCTTATCCATGATCCAAGAGACATTTCTACACACAAACACACACACACCCCTCACATACACTTCTGACTTACAGTAATGTTCTATGCCATATGTTATACCACCTCTCTTAATTCCACAAAGCAGTTGCATTCTGGAATCAAACTGCTTACATTTTAATCTTGACTCCCTTGCTTACTGGTTTTGTAGGGGAGGACAAGTTATCTGATCTATCCTTTTTTTCCTCCTCCCCCTTGCCCTTCTTCTCTTTTCTTCATTTTGTTATTGGACCTATCTATTAAATGCAAATAATAATCTTCATTCCTCAGAGAAATCACTAAAATTTACAGCATAGTTTCTGGCACAGAAAAATAATAACATGTATGCAGATCCTATATTATGACATTTAGTCTGGCCAGAGAATAGCACCCTTCTCACTCCTGCCTTATATCCTTTCAGTGAGACTTTAATTCCAGCCTTATCTATGGCCAGCTGCATATAAAAACCTGAAAGTGCAGAAGATTTAAATAAACTTCAACAAATTTTAATGATAACAAGTAGCAGCTGGTGGGTACAACTCTTGAATTCTAAGGTGGTCAGTGTGAGGAGTTAGGCCTATTGTACTGATGCGTACGTGTGGCAAAAGTCTGTCTATAAAAATTAGGTCAACTTAAGGAGGTGGTCAATATGGGTAGCTGGTCAAGTATGGAGGTTCCACTGGATTTGGAAATTGAACATATACTGTGTTGAAGCCTAAACATTTTTTGGAAGATGTTTGGTTTTTATAAAATTGAGGAAAGAACTTTGTAAGACAACAAGAGTTAATGAGTGCCTGCATTGTAAGAAATCTTAGCATTTATGTGCCCCTTTTGTCTCATTTCATTTTATAGGTGAGAAAATTGAGAGTAATGGATAGCAGAATAACTTTCCTGAGGTCAATCAGAGCTTGATTGGAGTAATAATAGAACCTAGGTCTTTATAGAGTCTCACTTCAGTGTTCTTTCTAATACACATCCAGATAGGTTGGATTAACTCAAGACACTCAGTAGGGTTTTTCCCATCACCCTCTGCTGCTGCATTACTTCCATTCAATTATCACCTCTGCAGTTCTCTAACCCCAGTGTTTGTGGCTAACTCATACCACCCTTTGCTGCTGTGGGAAACTCTTGCTTAAAGCCCATGCACAAGACTGTTTACAGGAAATCTCAAGGCTGAATGTTTCAGAAGCCTGGAGGATATATTTGGTTATTGATGCCCTGAGAAGCAGGAGTGGTATTCTTTTGAAATGGACAGATGATGACAAGGGCTTTTACTAAAGTGGCATTTTCTTCCCTGAGGTCTTAACTACAGGAGGTATGTGAAATATAAAAGGATTACTTCATTTTGTTTATTTATTTATTTAGTCTTTTTACAATCTGTGGTCATTGCCTCCTCTCATCAAAACCTGACCCACAAATTCAATTAGAGAGCTTTCCTGGAAGTTTGCTCTTTCTTGAGGTTCACCTGCAGGGTAAGAAAGAATATATGTTGGCCAGAAATCAAAGACAGTGCAAACATCCTCTGCTCAAATTACTTTGAGTCCATATTTCTATTAAATTTCCAGTAAAGTATGCTCAATAAATCATAGCGTTTGAAATTAATTGTTTCAATGAGGCATTTAATTTCACACAATCCATTGCTCTGGGTGTATATTAGCTAAATATTTATGAGTTGATTATTTCCAAAGCAGTCAGATTTGGTAAGGAAGGAAGATAACTATCTTCCCGTATGATTTGTCCAATTTTCCCCCCTCTAAGTGATTACTGAAATGTTAAAGTTGTAAAGGATGTTTATACATTTTACAAAAAATGAAATGTAAAGGGTTAGATTTTCAATTAATGTCCCTGGCTGTTTCGTAAAATGTGGTGTGAAGTGTGGCAGTTTCAAGTTTATCTTGTACATTTCTATGCATCAAGTTCCACAGAACTTAACAACTAAAAGTGCCTTCGGGCAGACTAATTCTTCCCTGTTGGGACACCACCAACCAATCTAATTCCACCAAAAAAATGTCTGCCAAACTACCAGATGTACTTACCGTGCAATATCTAAAAACTAAAAGAAGGAATGAAAATAATTGTGCCCAAGTATATCAGTTCCCAGTCAATGATTATTGGTGAATGTATTCTGAAAAATATAAGGTCACATCAAGAGTTACTGATAAATCTCCTGGTATAAGCTGCTGGAAGCTGCTTCATGAGGTTATAGAGGCCGTAACTTTTGTTTTCATTCCCTTCTCCTTTCTCTCATTGCAAAGTCTTCAAAATTGCAGTCTGTTCAACACTCAAATTTATGTTGAAAATTTATGTATTTTTGTATTTGGACTTGCATACATTTTGGAGTTGATAGAAAGAGAGGAATGTTTTGGAAGGTAGGAAGGTGATAGCCAGTGGGTTGGAAATTGATGGCACAATCACCAGAACAGGACTGGAAGACAGAGAGTGTGTGTCATGTGCATAATTCAGACTATCAATTCATAAAAGTGAAAGATAAAAGTTCACTTAGGAAAACAAAATTCAAAGGGCTGCATTATTTATGTTTCAGAATAAAAGACTTGACAAGAATGAAGATTTCCCATTTCTCCTCTCTTCTTCTCTAGAGGCAGAGATACCTAACCACACTGACAAAATTGCTTACATTATCTTACATATTTTCAAATAAAAATATGCATGTGCACTATGATATTTTAACTTTTGACCCTTGCACTTTTTATACTGATCTATGAACTGACAAGGAGGGTTCCCCTACCACCCATATGGAAACTCAGGATACAGGCTAAATTTCTCCTTCCCTTGCACAACCACATAAAAGACATGCCTATTTCATAGCTAATGTACCGACTAAAGCTATTTTCCATTTTTCCTCTCTTCACCCAACAGGCGCTTCCTTAGTTCTTATCATCATTGTCTTCTGCTGTCATTGTTTTCAGGTGGCCTTTTGCAATATCTTCCTAATGGATCCCCTCCCTGCCTAATTCACAAGCACTCCTCCATCTAGGCTGCCCAAGATATGAGAGTAGCCTTTCCAAAATGCCAATATGATTAGCTCAAAACCTGTCACTGAGTCTTCTCTGGTAACAGAGTAAATGTAAAAAGTTTAACATGGCATAAAAGTCCCTCTAAAACTTGACCTCCACTTGACCACTCTGGCCTCATCCCTCATCCTTTTTATCAGCCCACTCTGTGCTCAAGATAACAGAACCCCCAAAGTTTCTTAACTCTCCTTTGTTCTTATATTTCCATGATACTGCATAGGGTAAAATTTCAGAGAGTTTCTGGAAGTCTCTCTTATTCTTTTTTTTTTCTTTGAGACAGAGTGTCACTTTGTCACCCTCAGTAGAGTGCCGTAGCCCACAGCAACCTCAAACTCTTGGGCCTCAAGCAATTCTTGTGCCTCAGCCTCACAAGCAGTTGGGACTACAGGCTCCCATCACAATGCCTGTTAGAGACCAGGTGTTGTTCCAGCTCAGTCTAGTCCCAAACCTGTGAGTTCAGACAATCTACCAGCCTTGGCCACCCACAGTGCTGGGATTGCAGGCATGAGAGCCTGGCATCTCTCTCTTATTCTCATTTATCTGGTGAAGTCCTTCTCATCCTTCAGGATTAATTCCATGGGTAATGTTTGCCTACTGTGAAGCATGTGTGATCTTGAACACCCCCATAATTCTCTCAATCTCTCACATTGTTCTTTTTGTCATATCCACACAGATCTCTATGCCAAACAAGTTGTGTAGCCACAAGCAAGTCACTTAATTTAAGTTGGTTACCACATTTAAAGATCATAGATCATGCATTAAAGCATCTAGGAAGGTATCTGTGCAATGGAAAGATCATGTATTAGGCAGTGTGAATTTTTGTTGAATGAAAGATTAGCTGTCATTATTAAATTCATCTAGGTCTTCCTTGAAACTTATTTTACCTCCAAAATGATACAAGTGCTTATTTATATCTTCTGGGAGACTTTGAAAATTAAGAAGGTTTTAGTTTTAAAATTCTACATGCTGGAAAAGAAACATGGCTATGTCCTTGCTATAAATAGTTAAGTGTATGTTAAGTACTAGAACTGAATCCGTTTTGACCTTTGCAAATTTAAATGAAAAAAAAAATTGTGTCTCTTGTGTGAGTCTGATATCTCACCCTATATATGAATTTCATTCATTCACCTTTTCATTCATCCACCTTTCCATCTATCTATTCACTCATAGATTTATCAAAATGCATTCATGTATTTTTGTGGGACACTTGGTTTGATTTCCAGACATATTTCACAATCTAAACTGTCCACACACCTTGGCTGTAAAATGAGCTAGGTGAATACATTAATGACGGCATTATAACAAAAGGGGGACTGCACCTGCACTTCTTATTATCTACATCAATTATATGGAAATTAGCATTTTCTCTTTGATCATTGTTGTCTTCCTGACCCAGTTAGAGATCTGGAGATACAGATAAATATATGTCAGAGATATAATAAGCACTATAATTTTTCACATTTACTGCATATTAATTAAACAAATGTTAATTTAATGACAACTACAGGCCAAAGCACCTCACATACAACTCCAAGTTGAGTAATATGTGGGCACTTCTGGAAAGTATCTCCCAGAAAGCTTGAGGAGAAAAACAGGTTGCCACACAATTGGTTAACTGAATGCAATATGGTAGGCATCTGTGCATGACATGTGTAGGGGTGGGATAGCTGCAATCTCTTCCTGTCAGGATTGGGGAAGCCATCCCCAAAGGGAACATGTTTGCTCTGGATTATGAAATCCAGAGTCTTAAATATGTGAGGTTTTGAGACATTCAACATTCTAAAAAAGGAAAGGATTAAACATAAATGGTCATGGTGCTTAAATTTTTTTGGTGCATATGTAGTACTGTGAAGAAAACATTATTTAAAATTATTCAAATAGTGTTAAGATGCCATTTTAAATCATCATACACTCTCCAGATTGGACTAAGAGAGAAAGTCTAAGTTTGGAGTCAGATGTAGCTACCTTTAATGATGACGTTATAAAACTTGAGAAATTTTCAGGAGCTAGATGAGTCATATTTTTCCCATCTAACACAATTTATAAAAATCTAACTAGGTATTTTTTAGTAAGATAGAACTCTTTCGCATTTCATCAGAATTAAATGAGGTGGGCTCGGCGCCTATAGCTCAACCGGCTAAGGCGCCAGCCACGTACACCTAAGGTGGCGGGTTCGAATCCCCAGCCCGGACCC
>NW_003852602.1:1212070-1305015 GCF_000181295.1 Otolemur garnettii | reverse complement strand
AAAAAAAAAAAAAAAAAAAAAAGAATTAAATGAGGCAATCTATGGATACCATTTATAAAGTACAGTGTCAAAATGGGCATTAAATAAATGTAATTTCTTTGTTTTCATTACTTATAAGAAACGTCAAGTGAAATTTATTGCTATGTACCCATTAAGATGTGTCTCCAACAGTATTACTTAAAAACAAGTTATATCATTTGTTACTTTATTATTATTATTTTTTCTTATCCATTTGTATTTCATACCTTTTATATCCTAGATTAGACTCACATTCAAGACCTCACATTTGTTATAGTCTCCGCAATTTCTGATCAGGGAACCAGTAGGTTACCCTAGAGTTCAGTGGACCTATTGGTGGTGGTGGACCTTATTAGTCACCAATTATTTTTAAAAATGAGAGTAACAGTAAATGAAATGTCAGATGCTAAATTCTTCAGTGTTTAAACAATATGAACTATGAATTTATAGACATTTAATAAATTTAGAGTTCTTGGGAGAAATTATAGCTTACATATCCCCAGTGAAATCTTTTGAATCATCAGTCAGAGAAAAATTAGTTTTATTCTCATCATTATGTGAAGAGGCAACTTTGGCCTCACACGATCACTGTGCTCTTAGGAGATGATGACAGTTGTTTATCTCACAAACACACAGAGCTCACCCTGCCTTTCACCTTTCCACACTTTTCCTGTCAACAGCAGACATTTGTTATCTGCAGGAAGAAAGAGATTACCTTAAGCATTGCTTTTCCTATGATTAATGTGAGGAATAATCATTGAAGGGTACAGTTTCACAAAGGAAACAAATGTCTGTCTTTATGGATTATTGAAAATCATAATGTTTCATCTTCTGTAAGAAAATGAAATGATCAAATACCAGTTTGCAGTATTCAAAGGAAATGTAGATACCATTTAGATACAGTGAGAGTTCATCCATAAAGCGAGCAAAGCATTGTATAGTATTCATGTCTGCATTAAGACTTCAACAAGATGCATTGTGCTGTAGAGGACGGAGTTGGAGGCAGAGTTGAGCAATCCTGCTTAGAGCTCTTGACATGGCAGTAGACATGAAATGCCATGATAATATTTTTGAAACTTTATATACATAAAACACAGACTCAGTATTTCATGTGACCTTCCTTCTTAAGCTCCCTCAAATAAAGGTGGAAGCTTATCTTTGCTACACTTCCATTTTTTTATCAAGTACTGGCTGTTATGTTTATCCCCAAAATATATTCTAAAGACTTTTGTTAGTCTTTTTTAACATGTTCATTGTGTCCTTAAAATTCTTCCAACTTTTACATACTACTCAGACCCCAAACCACATGTGGAGACAGGGCTGTGAGGAGGCAGGGCTCCCACACCTTGGGGAACATTCAGGAAATGAACCCCAACTGCTTCTCCATTCCCAAAACAACCCTATTCCTTTCTTCATGCTCCCCCTGCCAGAAGTCACATAGCTCTTTCTTTGTCTAGTTAACTGTGCAGAGATCCTTGTGATCTTTCCCTTCCTTCTCCTTGTCACATGCGAACAACGTTGAGTAGTAACCACTAATTCATAGTTCTTCCTTTGTTTTGTTAACTATGCAAAGATCCTTGTGATCTTTCCTTTTTCTTGTCATATGTTAGTGAAGTTGAGTAGAAACCATTAACAAGAGGATTTGTCTTTATTCACGTCATTTGCAGCTTCCTGTCTTACTATAAAAGCAAAAATATGTCTTTTGTTTATGCTACTTCCCACTGGACAACTGTGTACAGATACTATAAAATAAAGCAGATTTTGTGCTTTGATGCTGGCTGCAGCCATCAGCTTAGTCAGACCTCCCAATCCAATCCCATCTTTCATTTGTTTCTATGTTTTCTCTTATGCTGTACTTTCCTCATTACCCACCAATTCCACTCTGGTTTGCGACAACCACGTTTTACGTTTTGTTATGGCAGTTTCCTAACTTCAGGCATCCATATATATTCCTATCATGTAGTGATGTATAACAAAGAAACCATAAGATGTGGTGGCTTATCACAACATTGATCATGCTTAAGAATCTATAATCTGGGCAGGAATTGGCAGAGGCAGCTCATCTCTGATGCATTAGATATTGTCTGGGACACTTCAAAGTCTGGGGATAGAAAGTGTCTGCTGCTCATGAAGAAAGACTCATGCAATTAAAACTAGAATAGCTGGGGCTCCTAGGGCATTTCCCACTATCTCTAAAAACATATCTTCATATGAGCTCTCCAACACTATAGTTCAGTGTGTAGCAGGAAACCGATGTAGACAGAAGACTCCAGGCACCAGTTGATTAGAGGAAGCACGTTTATTTGGCCCCGGGGGTACTTGGAACACCAGCATGTTTCCCAAAACCCAGCCCCCCACTCAATCTCTTGCCTCTCTTTTATCCACTTTTCAGGGCGGGAGTGCATGTGAGGGTCATAAAACAGAGAGAGACATGACATCATCCTCAAGGTCCCAGGCTCAAGGGGGAAGGTCAGATTTGCCTGCTGTCCTTGAGACCCATCGGACCACCTGCCCCAAAGGCAACAGAAACCAAAGGAAGTTACTAGGTTACAATCTAGACCCCGAGTTTGTCAAGGAAGAAACATACAGACAACAGAAACGCCTGCAGCTTGGCTGAGGCCTACACAGGGAGGCTAGGACAGATTCTTTTAGTTCTGCTTTTACTTTCTTCCCTCAAGTGTAGCTGGACTTCTTCCATGGTGCTTGGACAATTAATGTTATTTTTAGCACTTAAAATTTAGGTAATTTTCTAAGCAATAATATATACATGCTCACATGGCACTGAAAAGTAGAACACTCCCTGCATAATGTCTTTGCTAAGACAATTATACAGACTCAGAAGTCATTTGAAAATCATTGGAATTGGAATAAATAGGTAGGCAGCTTATTTGAGTGAGCCTTTTACCCATATTTCTACCCCCATATCTGCAGGCATAGTTTTAGTCCTTTTCTTTTTTTTTTCATCTCTAAAACTTTTAATAAGTATAGCATGTTCTCAAGCTTTTGAAAGATCGACCCAGGTAGTAGCACTACAGGTAGGATCTCATGTTCACTTAATTAATATGATGGGTAACCTAACAAAAATACAATGAAAGATGTCACTAAAAAATCATGGATCTGTCCTTAATTCACAAAATGATCAAGAGAGATAAAAATAAATTGGAAATAGTCCTAAAACCTATGTGCACATATGGAAGTAAAACTCAATGGAAATCTAGTTGCGGTCAGGAGGAAGGGAGGGAGGATAAGGTCATACCTAACAGGTGCAATGCACATGTTCTGGGTGAAGGGCACACTTACAACGTCAACTTAAAATGTACAAATGCAAATTATGTAACCATAACTTGTGTGTACCTCTGCCACACTTTGAAACATAAAAATAAATAAATAATAAATAAATCGGACACTAGAAGGTTAGAGAGAAACAATTGACTCTGCTTAATCATAAATTAAATATTATTTGCATAAGCAAATATTACTGATCCTCAAGAAAACACATTTTCAGTTGTGATAATTGTGATATATGTGTGTGTGTGTATACACACATACATATATACCATGGAGTACTACTGAGCCACAGAAAAGAATGTAATACTGTCTTTTGCAGCCACTTGATGGAACCAAGGACCATTATTCTAAATGAAGTATCTCAGCAATGAAAGAAAAAACAAAAGAGCACATACACTCTGTAATAATTGGGAACTAAACAATGGACACACATGGACTCACATGGTCATTAGAATCTAAGAAAGGGGAAAGTGGGAGTCCGTAAAAGGTAAAAATTTACTTCTGTACTTTTAAAATATAAGCTTGCAGAAGTATAACTGACATACTGTAAGATTCACATATTTGAGGTATACAATTTAACCAGTTTGACATATAAGTACATCTGTGAGATCATCACCTTCAGTGATAATGAATATCTGTTATTCTTTCAAATTTCCTCATTCTTCATAGAAATTCCATTCTCCCTCCTGCCTATGCTACCTATAACACATACACATACTACCATTGATATGCACCACTTTATATTAGTTTGCACTTTATGGTGTTTTATATAGGAGGAATTATACTGTATGCACCACTTTTTGCCTTTTTTTTAACTCAGCATTATTATTTTTAGATGCACCCATCTAGTTGTGTGCCAATAGTTCCTTTATTTTTATTGTTTAGTAATATCCCACTGTAGAGATATAGCAGTTTATTTATTCATGTGGCTGTTAAGGGAAATATGTGTTGCTTCAAAAATTTTTCTATTATAAATAATCTGTGTTTTACACCTGTATCCAAAGACTTTATGTAGATACATATTTTTGTACCTCTTGGGTAAACATCTAGGACTGAAATGCCTGGGTCATATAACAGAAGAATGTTTAACTGCTTGGGAAACTGCCAAAATGTTCTGTTTAGTGGTTGTATATTTTCACATGTCAAGCAGAAACGTATGAACACGTTCTACCTTCTTATCCAGAGTTAGTCTGGTTAGTCTGTATTAATTTTAGCCACATCGTGTAATATAGAGCGGTTTTACTTTATCTCTCTGTAATGATTATTTGGAGCATCACTTCTCGGACTCCATTTCTACCCATATATTCTCTTTGTCACATCTACATATCTGTTCCATTATTTTAGCCATGTTTAATTGGGTTGTCTCACTGAGTTGTCACAGTTGTCTATATGTTCTGGACACAAATCCTTTAGGGATAAACACCTTGCGAATGTCCTTTTCCCCCTAGTTGCAATATAAAAATGCAAATGCAAAGGAGAATCACTAGCTAGTATTTGCTAACATCCTGTGCCTAAGCATTGCTTTTACCATTTTATATACTTTATCACGATGATTCTTATCTCTGGCAGCAAATTACCACCACCTGGGGAAGTTGTAAAAAAAAAAATACTAATGCTCTATATCCTCTCTGTTCAATTAAGTCAAAATCTCTGAAGATGAGATGTGGGCTTAAATTTTTTAACAAAAATTTTCCAGGTACATTTAATGCACAACATTGGTTAAGAACCCTACCTTCCTTAATAAGGTTACTGGTGGAATGGATGTAAAAAGTTTTCTTCTTTTTGTTTTACAAATAAGAAAACTAAAATTCAAAAAGGTGATGAAGGGATTGACAGAGGTAAGACAGACAAAAAGAGTAGAGGTTGGGATTTAATTCCACAGTCTATTTAAAAAGTCTTTGCTTTTATTCCTCCTCCCTGGGCTAAAAGTGGGGGGAAACCCTTATTGTGAAATTGATGAAAGAGAACTTGTCCAAGGTCAGCAGCATGAAGAAAAGCAGAGGGCGTTAGGAAGCAACTAAAGAACGGTAATTGTGCAAGGTACTCAGTAGTCACTTAATAAGTGTCTGCTGTGAGAACATTAGGAGTGAACACACCATGTCAGGCACTTCATATAGGGCTCTTCCCCACTCTAATGAGAACATTCCTCTGAAGCTTTTCAGCCTGATGCCTTTCTTGATTTTAGTAAGAAAACGGGGTTTTCACTGCTGTCTCTTCTCATCTTCTCTCATTTGTTCAGTCTGTGGAACCCCTGACACCTGGGGAAGTCCCATTTGTAGAACTGGCTGTATAATTTGTCTGAGAGAGAATCTCATGGTGCATTAGAGACAATTTATCATCTACTTAAGAAGGTAATTGTAGCACACAGACCCAAGTACCAAGAATGTCCTCTCTTCTGTGTCCATTCAAATCTTGCCTATAATTTTAGACCCAGATTCAATTCCACCTCCTTTTGAAAGCCTTCTTGACGCTTTTTCCAATACTGTTGTAATTATTGTCACTGCCACTCACATGGCAATCCATCAAGAGCTGCCTGGTTGACATCAGTCGCTATTATTTTCTTCAACAGTTGTTTTATATTCACATGATTTGTAATTATCACAATGTTTATATCTGTCCCCCAATTATTGGATGGAATTTTTCCCTATTGGGTGGCAAGGTGTGGGTCACATATTTATATGTGGGAATATGGTGCAAGGAAAAGGGCCCTTCTTCAACATAATATAATGTCAAAAATAGAGGGGACATTTTCAGGAGTAAAACACCAAGAAAAATGTTTATCATAAAATGGATAATTTTAAAAACTTTTCAGAAGTTTAATTGAATTCGCTTGACAAATGTTGCTCATAACATGAATTTTATCATGATATTCTAAGGAAAAAATGGGCTGATAAATAAAGTATATAATTGCAGGTTGGTAAATTTTATAGTTTAGCTTACCTATCTGTCCCTTGTGGAGATTTAAGTTATAATTCTGAGAGCCCGATGAATTGAAATCCCTCACTCTCATGCTAGGCACATGGCAGGTGTCTGATGAGGATATGATGTCTCTTGGAGTTAGTGCAAAAGCATCAGTTGTTCATTCATGTAAATCATTTCGATGACTATACCACCATATCACCGATCCCTTCAATATATCCTCTAAAACCACTCATCTGTCCCATAACTATGTTTCCCCCCCTCACTTCTATCATTATTGCACAGCATGAAAAAGTCTCTGTTGCCTAAAGATGCTTTGCCACTTAGGAATCCAAGCTCTTCTCTCTGAAATACATATCTAGAATTTAACATTGTATCTCAATGTTTAGATAACACAGTACAGTGATGGCTTAAAAGTGCCCCCTACAGTTGCCATATATAGGGGAAAATGGAAAATTGTGGCTTAATGCACCTTTATTTACAAAATATTCATTCCAAATATTATGAAATATTTATGAAATATCCTCTACCTGATGGCCACATAGGGGCAATTTTTGGGATATCCTGTATGTTCTTCTCAATCTTGTCTTGCAAATATGATAGTGTGCATAAAGATTTGTTGAAAAAAGAGGTGCAACACATGTTGGTATTTACACATAGTGGTGTCCTACCAAAGGGTGAAAACAAGGCAGGTAGTGATCAGATGAGAACAGAATGAAAAGAAGGGAAAATATCAGGTGCAAAAATGGAGAGCAGGTGAAAAAACCATGGCAGGCTGATTAAGACGGTGGTAATGAGAAGGAAGGGCAGTCTGGATCCAAGATATATTTAATACGTAAAATCAGAGGGACTTCATGTTTGAATACATTCAGAGCAGCTGGTGGGAACTGACTTGCCTTGACTCTGACTCTTGTCTTGAAAACAAAAATAGTACTTTTTGAGTAATTGTGGATTATTTACCCAATACAAACTGTAGGAGTATTTCCTGAATTGGTTTTCACATAGTATAGCCATAACAACTTCTAACACATCTCTTTCTTAAAAATTGTTCAATGAAAAGGTTGCTTGACACCATGTATCCCATAATCATTCTCATATTGCCTAAGTTAACATCCTTGAGATTTCCTAAGCATCAGTTCAATATTTTAACTGTCTAGAGTAATTGGCTTCAAGAACTTGAACACATCAATATTAATAGAGAAATTAGACTTTGACGTTCCTTTGCAAAAAGAATAATGATAAAAATAAATCCAAAGCATATAGTATAATGCATGATAAGGGGAGGGGGGAGAGAGAGAGAGAGAGAGATTCTGAGCCCAGTTATCACTCTCCAGTGATAGCTGATTAATGGAAGTGTGTGTGCTTCCGATTGAAATGCAGATCCAGGCGTGCCCCAGAAAATGAGATCTATGGTAAAGGACGATGAGGCTCACGTACTTTAACAGCTTTGGTTTTTCTGGCTCTAAAAACTGCTGGAGTTTTTCTCCCGTTCTCAGTGATTAGGGAGATCAGAGCCTATCACTCAAAGACTCCACAAATTGCACAAGAGCTGGTTGTAAGCACGTGGTTTATTACTCTGATATGTGATTAAATTAGGTCAACATTCAGAGGTCAACTACAGGATTTGGAAAGAAAAGTTGGCAAAATGTCTAAGAACAGAACTTCAGAAGTAGGAAGGCTTAGACAATATTTAGTTTGTTTAACTCCTTGTCCAATACAAGAACCAGGTCTCAAAAAATTAAGACGTTAAAAAAAAATTGAAAGAAAAAGTAAGAGGCTATACAAGATCAGACAAATAATTAAACGCTTGTGTCTATCCATGGTTCTGACACAAATGCCAAATTGTTTTTCTGAGTGAAAAGAGCCTCCTTTTGGCTGGGTGCTCTGGCTCTCTGGTGTAATCCTAACACTCTGAGAGGCTGAGGTGGGTGGATTGCTTGAGCTCAGAAGTTTAAGACCTTCCTGAGCGAGAGTGAGACCCCCGCCTCTACCAAAAATAGAAAAGTTAGCCAGGCATTGCAGCAGGCACCCAGGGACTTGGAGACTGAGGCAAGAGGATTGCTCTATCCTAGGCGTTTGAGGTTGCTGCGAGCTATGATGCCATGGCACTACTCTACCCAGCGGGAACAGAATAATTATTTTTCAAATAAAAAAAAAAGCCTCTCTTTTTCTCACTTGTTATACGTACATACAAGAATATCTATTTACAAAATTTACTGTAGAAGACATATTTAAAGTACTTATTAAAGGACTAAAGGCTCAGTGAATGATACTTTCTCCTTGAGGGGCCGCGCTTTTAACATTGTCTTCCAAAAACTGTAGGGGATTTAAATGTCAGAAGCCCTGGTTTCCCACATTCTCTCCTCTTTTCGTGACTTTACTTGTATATCAGTCTTCATTCCACAGTTTCTCTTCATCTATTTTCAGTCTCCTTAGTCATTTTGACTTCTCGCAAGGGTGTCAACAGTGAGCCCCTAACCAGCCTCTTCGCGCCTACACTTTCCATATTCCAATACATTCTCCAAGCACTAACCCCAGAGATTTGCACAAAATCCAAACGTGATCGTGATCAAGTTTTTAATCTTTTGATGTTTTCCAGATACACTCCTCAAAATCACACCTGTGTGCCCCACTTCCCTGCATGTACCTTGTGTTTCTATTTGTGATTCATCCACCCTGATCTTTTACTGCTCAGATATTTTCTGCCCCTTCCTGCCTGAGGTTTTTTGCAAGTGCCCTTGTTCTGTCTGCACTGCACTGCCACCACCACCTCTGAACAAGAGTCATCTCAGATTATTTCATGGGAAACTTGTTCATTGTCTTATAGCCTAGGCCAGGTTGCTATGTTTCATGTATATATACTTTATATATATATACTGAGTACTTTTGCTTCTCAGTAATTTGCCTCATTTAAAATTATATCTGATTTATTGCTAATTTCTCATGGTGACCTTAAATTTCACAAGGGTGTAAACTATGCCTTTCACTGGACTTACCACGATGACTGACACACAGACATATTCAGCATTCACTCATTTAGTGAGTTTTTGAAATACACAATCATTTATGTACAAGTGCCTTTGTCCATCTGGGCTGCTACAAAAAAAAATATGAAGTTGCTTATAAATAATAAAAATTTATTTCTCATGATTCTGGAGGCTGAGAAGTCCAAGATCAAGGCTCCAGAAGATTTGGTATCTGCTGAGGGCCCACTGCCTAATTTCACAGACCATAAAGGTCAGAGAAGTGCTCTAGGTCACTAATGGTGTTGATGAGGGCCCCTGACCTAATCACTTCCCAAAGGCCCCATCTCCAAATACTATCACACTGGGAATTAGGATAACAATTGGGGAGAAACACAAACGTTCAGTCTATTGCAACAAGGAACATCCTTCTTATAAGGACAAGACAATAAAATTCCAGAGGCAAAATAGATTTCTTAAACCTGGAGATTATATCTAGCTCTCCATGTCCACAAATGTTTCCTTAATTCTTTTACTTAGTTAATGTCCTTATACTTCTTGTATATTTTAGGAGAGTTATTTATTCCTAATGAATTCTTATTACTTCTTGTCTCTGTGAGCTGTGAGCTACAGATTATAAAAATAAAGAATATAGGCACCCAGTAGTTTTTTTTTATTCTTTAATAGAGAGTTTCTTATTCATATATGCATGGCTTCTAATAAAGTTCTCCAAGTTAAAGCCTGCCTGAGTATATTTTAAATGAAATAATATAGAAATAATTTCCATTTTTCAGTTTTTTTTTTTCCTGATTCAACACTCATTTTAGGTATAGCTAGCCCTTACTGATTTCTTCAAGCAGGATTTTAAATGAGAAAACTGGAAATCATAACACTCAGGGGACAGCTGAACACATTGGAAAACAGTTAGGCATTTTTTACTTTAATCCTTTATTAAATCATAACTGTGTACATTAATGCATTTATGGGGTACAATGTGCTGATTTGATATCCAATGTGGAATGTTTACATCTAACTGATTAACATAGCCGTCTCCTTGCTTACTTATTTGTTGTGGTAAAAAAGGAGCTAGGAGGACGGAGGGTTTTTGTGGGGATCCAACCTAATGTGCATAATGCAATGATACATTACTATACTATTAAGAATAGAGTATGAATGTTTTACCAGTTAGCCTTCTTCTCTCTTTCTTTCTTTGTAGCCAGGCTCTGACTAATTTCCTTAGCATCTCCATTTATATGTACACCAAGGATTGGAAAGTTTCACATCGTTCCAATCAGAAGTGCTATACGGATCACTGACTTTGAAAGGGAAGTCAGGTACTCAACCTCTCTTTCTGCACTGTCAGGGGAAGGAGAGCCTTTCAATTCAATCTCAAGTTATCTAGATGCTCTTCCCTGCAGCATGTTAATTGGCTGTTTCAAAGGACACTGGTTTAGAAAAAAACATAAGAATAAATGTGCTCGCTGCTGACAATTCACACATTATCACCTTAAGCTTACCCCAATTAGACTGAATCACTAGTCAGAAGTTTTGACCTTCAGAGAAAACATGGTTACTGCCTTCATTCAACCATATATATTGTCTACCAAATATTATTAATAGATCTAGGAAAAAGAGGTAAATTGTTATAAAAAACATGGCACTTGTTAATGCTTTTGACTCAGCCATTACCTATGTGTACAATGAGAGGGTGGAGGTAATAATATCCACAATAGGGTATTATTAATATCAGCAGAAATTTGTCTGGTTCTTTACAATATGCATAACAATTTCACAATCATGAGGTCAAATTAATCAATTACTGAGGCCCTGAGCCTCCATTTTCTCATCTTTATAAAGGAGGGAAGACTTAATTTGTAGAAAATAAAATAAAATACATAGTACTAAATGTACCAATGCTACAGAAAGGTCAAAGAAAATCAGAAACATGTCTAGACATGGCCCCAACTAGAAAAGGCATGTCAAAGAGCTTTAGTATCATTCCCAAATAAATGGGGCCTAATGGCATGGAGAAGATGTTACCTTTCTCCTGGACAATGAGTAAGTACTGCAGGATTGGTACCAGACATTGAGGGTAGGGCCATTCATGTGGTTAGGGTAACTTTTAAAGATCAGGAACAGCTTGGGAAGGAAAACTACTGGAAGTTCTTGCCAGAATATAAGATGCATTCCCAAAGTGAAGTTAGCGTCCGACCTGGCAACTTTGCTTCCTATAGCTCAGTTTTCATATCTATTCTTTTTCCTAGGGTTCCACCATGTTAATAAAGCACTCTGAAAGAGGAAAGGTTAGGGGAATGGAACACGCTAGGGTCTATTGAGAATGATGTTTCATGTCAGTGCAAAGTAGTGTACTGTGCCTTGCACACAGGGAATTGTGGTTAAGTTAGGGTAATTATCATGTGCCTCAATGTCAATGTTTCCCAAAATATGATCCTGCTTAGCTTACTTTAACATCACAGAAAGGGCTTGTTAAAAATTCAGATTCCTGGGTTCTGATCCAGACATATTAAATCAGAATCTCACTGTGTAAGGCCCAAACATCTGTGTGTGGTTTTTTTAAAAACAAATATGATTCTAATTCAGCTAATAGTTGAGACACATGATTTTATATGCTATTTTACAAATTTTGTTTCATTTTGCCCTTAATAAAAAATTTGATTGTAGAGAAAAGAGAAAACAGAAGCTCAATAATTCTTTAAAACCTACACAGAGCTGACATTCCAAAATAGTTCTTTCTGTTTGACTTTAAACACTGTGTCTTTTCAACTATTTGTAGTAATGAGTTATGACAAAAAAAATCTGTGCTCCTATGTATTACTACTCTGGGAGGGTCTTAGGTATTGCTACAGCCCAGCCACAGGAGAAGAGGAAAGGAATTAGCAACAATGGAGACTGCCCACTAGATCGGGGCTGAGGAAGACAATAATTTAGTGCTCATCAAAGAAGAAAATTATAGCCAGCTCTCTCAATCCCCCACATTTATATGGTAAAGCTTGCTTCAAAGTCACCCTGGAAAATTACATGACATTTTTATCACAGTCATTTTCAGACTAGGTCATTATCTTTAACCAAACATTTGTGCCACATTTTGAACAGACACATATTTCAGGCAGACAGTAGATTGTATGAGTAAATTCAAGGGAAGACGTTGCCGCAATCTTTTCAGAGTTGTCAATCAAGAGATGATGGTGATAAGAGAATGAGGGAACAAAATGTCGGGGAAAGAACATGTTACTAACTGACAAGCCCAGTTATCAACCCAAAGAACTGCGAGTACGAACTGGGATTTTAGCTTAATGGGCTATTTCTGTTGGTATGAATGGCTAGTACTTAAAAGATAATTTTAAAATGTCTACCCTAGGTTGGAATTCCAAGCCTTCCATGTTTTAGTTGTACCACCTAGGGTATTTCACTTATCCACTTAGGATCTCAGTTGCTTAAGGGAGACAAGGTATAACTCAGCTTTTCTTGATGCTGTGTATAAATCCTCACATTTTAAAATCATACTTAGCAGATGTCGGATGTTTGTCCTGGACGTTGGGCATTCCTGGACTCATCTCTAACCGTGTCAACATCTATCAGTTCTTCTCAGACTGGGATTTGCTTGCAAACCCAGTCTTTCTTGCCACATTCATTAGAAGAGTCTAAAGCAAAAAGTACTTTATTTAGAGTCAGAAAAACAAAGTTCAAAACTTGCTTGAACACGTTGTTGTCTGTATTGACTTTAGGAAGCTTGTATCCCCTCTCTGAGTCTTAGTTTTCCCAATGTAAAAGAAAGCTAATGATATTTAATTTTCAGGGTTGTTAGATGATAAAATAGCTGCCATAAGTACTGTCTGAGATATAATGAATGCTCAGATTTTCACATGACTATAGACCGGGAAATCCTACACTTTTGAAATAACCATCCATAGTGACTCTCTAGAAGCAAAGATTTTTGAATTCTCTCTTTGCTCTCATGTGAGAACAAACCACCTCTTTTTGACTGCCTGCTCCCTTCTAGAAGAGAGTTGCTAATATAGATCCTTCAGCCATTTAAAAATTTTTTTCCACCTTAGTGGGTATTACTGCAACCTAAGTGTTGACATTGTAAAAATGACTCCAAGCTGGTAATTGATGGTGTGCTGGGCACAACTTATTTTTAGATGTCCAATGAAGCAAGGTGTCAACGTTTCATCAATAACAGACAAAAGGATGTAGATCAAGCTTTTAGGAAATATATCTGTGTATTTGTAAGGTAGACTCTATGTAGAAAGAGTTTCAGGTGCACAGAAGGACCCTCCCACTGCTGGATGGCAGAAGCATAGGGATCTCTGTGACTACAGACTTAGCTGTGGTATTTGACATAGGAAATTTTACTATTTCACTGAGCAAACGTTTGCTGATATTTACTTGGACTTCAGCACAAGGCCTGAAGTTGGAGGCTAGGACACCAGAGAGGAACGTGAGATGACTCCAAACATCAAGTAAGTCATTTCAGTAAGGCAGATAGACCTATAACCTAATAATTTGACCACTGCGTGCTAAGTAGAGGAACATATGAAATAAAATGAATGAAGAAGAAGGAGAGACAGACACACACTAGGCACTTTTCCTACAAGTGCCTACAAAGGACACTTTTATGCTTGCTGCTCTTGTGGAGTTTGCAACTGGAGGTGAGCTCTGGTATCAAACAAGAAAGAACATAATTAAATGCCATAGTTTCAAATCACTGAAAATATGTGAAGAAAACTTACATGGGTTGGAAGGATAAAATACTTTATATAGGATGGTCGTGGAAGACTTTCTTGAGGAGGTGAACATCAGAAGAGGCTAAAGCTATACTATAGAGGTTTTATTCAATCATCATGCAGATTCAGAAGTGACATTGCCTTTATTCACCCATTACGGTAAAAGAGATGAATATTTTCTTTCTGCCAAAGAAAAGGCTGGGATAAGCAATTCTGGGTCAAGGCAGTTAGGTATAAGAGTAAGCAACCCAGCTTAATTAAATTGTCTATCTACACTGAACAGCTTATTTTATTGAGATTTACTAAAACAGATATTTGTTGTTAATCAAAAGTCAATCGATTTCTCAAAAATATTTATTGAGACTTAACTCCGTTATATGTATTGTGTGGTTGTTAAAGTCTCAATAAATCTGTTTTTTTTTTCCTAAATCAATGTGAATTTAATTAAAATGTAGAAAAATACCTCTATCTGGTTTGCTTCAAATACTTATTTTATGCAATTAATAGGATGCTATTAAGAGACTGATTTAGTGACTGCAGGGTGGGGGTGGGGTGGGGGGTTAGCATTTATTAAACCAGGCTGTGAGTTTCAGAGCAGGAGGGAGAAACAGGAAAGAGAGAGAGAGAGCCAGGAAGACGGTGTCTGCAGTGGGGATTAAGCTGATATACGTCAAGATTTTGGCAGACCTTAAATTTCTAACTCCAGTGAGATTAGCCACATTACAAAATCCCAAAACTGCAGATATTGCCGTGGATGTAGAGTGAAAGGAACACTTCCACACTGCTGGTGGGACTGAAAACTAATACAGCCTTTTTGGAAAGAAGTATAGAGAATTTTCAAAGAACTTAAAGTTGACCTACCACTTGATCCTGCAATATTATTACTGGGTTCTACCCAAATGAACAAAAAGCATTTTACATCAAAGACATTTGCACCAGAATGTTTATTGCCACCCAATTCATAATAGCCAAGTTGTGGAAGCAGCCTAAATGCCCATCACAGGTGAGTGGCATTATGAGCTGGAACAGTCTTCTTAGTGAAGTGTCTCAAGAATGGAAATAATATGTGTCCAATGTACTCAATACTATTAATGAAACCAATATATAAACACTTAAACATTCATATGAATGATAAAATAGAAAGATAGTCTAGAAAAAAGGAGGGGAGAGGAAGAGGGGAGAAAGGGCGAGTGGAGGGAGGGTATTTCATGGGATCTCACCTAATGTGCACAGTGCAAAAGTACATTTCAAAACATCTAAGAGTATATTATAAATGTCTTACCACAAAAATAAGTGAGGTGATGGTTATGTTGGTTTGATTTAAGCATTCCACATCGTATATCAAATCATCACATTGTACCACATAAATATACACAGTTATGATTTAATAAAAATTAAGTTAAAAGAATTCCAATTAGTTGGGACATAGGCATTCTAATACATATGGGTCACATGAAAGATGGGTCAAACTGACTTCATTCAGATTCTGGCTTCATTACTGTTTTAGTGACCAGAGAAATTGTGCTGGGTTGAATAGTCACCCTGCCTCGCTTACCATTTCCTGTTCACCCGGAACTTGTGAAGGCTACCTTACTTGGAAATGGAGATTTATAAATGAAACCACGTTAAGGGGAGTTCATACTGAATTAGGTTGAATCTTAATCCAACGACTGGGATATTTATAAGAAGAAATCTGGGCATAGCTACTCATGGGAAAAGGCCACATACGGTGGAGGCAGAGATTGTAGTGACACAGCTGTAATCCAGGGAATGCCAAGGACTTCTGGTAGCCAACTGAAGCTGGGACAGGGCAGGAAAAGATTCTCAAAACATCTTCAGAAAGAGTGTCCTCTTCCCAATAGCTTGATTTTTGATTTCTAGCCTCAAATACTATGAGAAGGCTGGGCGTGGGGGCTCACTCCTATAATAATAGCACTCTGGGAGGCCGAGGTGGGTGGATTACTTAAGTTCAGTAGTTCAAGATCAGCCTGAGCCAGAGAGAGACCTCGTCTCTAAAAAATAACTGGTCACTGTGGTGGGCGCCTGTAGTCCCAGCTACTCCTAAGGTAAGAGGATTGCTCAAGCCCAGGACTTTGAAGTTGCTGTGAGCTATGATGACATCACAGTTCTATACCCAAGGCAACAGAATGAGACTCTGTCTAAAAAAAAAAGATGAAGAAATAAATTCCTATTGTTTTAAGCCACCTCATTTATAGCACTTTGTTTCAGCAGATCTAGGAACCAATAAAAAGTAAATACAGAGGGTAACAAGAAAAAAAGGTATAGGTATACATTTTAAGAATGGAAAAAACTGCATTAAATTATTAAATTTGCCATATTCAAGTTACATTTGACTTTTGCAATTACAAGAGGTATTCAACATGACTTGTATTCATCTTTTTTCTTCTTAAATTTTTTTTATTGTTTGAGGGTACAAAGAATTAGGTTACACTAATTGCATTTATTAGATAAAGACTCCTCTTATAATTGTGTCCCACTTATTGGTATATATTGAAAATTACAATTTTAATGCAGCTTTTTTCCTTTCTTAAAACGTGTATACCTTTTTTATGGCACCTCTGTAGATCTCTTCAAAAGAAGTTAGCCTTTATATTACACATCTGCAATACTAGTCATAAAAGAAGAACTCAAGCAATGTGAGTCCATAGACTCCTCTCTATCCAAAGCCTCAAAGACCCCTTCCTTCAAGTTTTTTTTTCTCTATTTATTACAAGTTTACTTTTCAAAGCCAGTCCATTTTTTTGCCTTTTTTATAAAGCATTCCCTATGGATTCATTTGGAAGGAATAAATGAATTCCTGTTTCCAGCTGATTTTCTTCTTTCAAAAGACAAATTCTTAATTAACATAGTATCTTAGCCATGCCATCACCATCAGCATAGAAAATAGGCACTAATTTTTGTGTGGGGACTTTAGTGAATTCATTCAACAAAATTATACAAGGTGTCCATGATGTGTCAGGTCTTATGCTAGAAATATAAAGCACCATGATAAATAAAATAGACACTGAAAGGTCAAAGGGCTCACTTGCATACAATTCTCAGACAACTCCCAAACCATAGTGACATATACGTGGGAGGTATTAAATGATCATTTTTTCTTTAGCACATCAGCCTTTCCACTTCCACAGGGGCAAGAAGATATACCACAAAGAGCCCAGGGACTGGGGTCAATTCCAGGCTCTGCCATATCACATTTTGTGGCAGTGAACATGTTTCTGAACATTTCTGAGTATCATATTCTTGACTTCTATACTGAAAATCATAACATCTACTTTCTGGAGTCAAAGTGAGAACCTATTGAGATAACAACTGCAATGCAATTTAATAAATGTCAATTGCCCTCCCAGGCTCCCACAGCATCTCCGGCTCACCCTCCATCACTGAATGATGTTTAGTTTTTTTTTTTTTTTTTTTTCCTTCTACCTGCTTTTTGATTTACGGGGAATAAAAAAGAGTCCTGGAATACCAGTGATTCCATCAACGGCAATAGAACTCTCTCTTTTATGAGCGTCCTAGAAAGCTGATATCAGATACTAACTTTAAATAAAAAAGTAGGAAAAAAAAGCAGGAGAAGGAGAAGAATGGTCTTTTCAGCAAAGTCAGCTGGAGTCATTAGACTGGGTTACAGCAAAGCATTTAAGTTCCAGTTATTCTCAAGTGTATTGATTTTCCCTGACTTGGAACACCTATGCCAAGCCCAATGGCCAGCTGACCTCCCTTGTTCTGCTATAGCAGCCTCTTCTGCAGTTTAATAACTGTCAATTTCTTATATTTTGCTCAAAATAGGAGCTTTGGGGATGAAAAATGAACGCCGAAAAATCTATCCAAATTTTCCGGCTTAATAACCTTGTGGTGCCTTTTCAGATTGAGCTCATCTGCACAGGGATTGATGAAAAAGGAGCAGGTGGCATCATAAATACTCTGGTGGGTCACGAAAGAGTGGGAATACATGGCATTGTGTCTAATTAAACTTTACAATGGAAGGAAACTGCTTCCATTACACCCGTGGCCTCTTCTACAGATACACATCCAGTTTAGGGGTCTCCCCAAGGCCCTGCTTTGTCTCTGTATTTTATGGACGAGTTTTCTATTTCCTGGTATCCACGTTCCCCCGTCTATGCCTTTACCTTCTGTTCATTCTTAGGACATAACAGGAAGGACAAACATATTCAGATCTCCCAGACTGTAGTTGTAAGTTTGTGTCTGATCACTTAGAAACTCTGGGAACTTGTTGAACCGTTCATTCTTTTAGTCATTCAATTAGTGCTGACTTAGCACGGACGTATTTCGGCAATGAGTTGCGTGTCAAGAACAAGAACAGAAAGATAAAAAGCCCTACTCTCGGAGTTTCCAGCTGCTATCGCAGCCATGGCTCCGCGCTACCCCATGGCCGTGGGTCTCAACAAGGGGCCCAAGGTGACCCGGAACGTGAGCAAACCAAGGCACAGCCACCGCCGCCGGCACCTCACCAAACGTCGTGTGGGACGTGATCCGAGAAGTGTGTGGCTTTGCCTGGTGTGAGCGGCGTGCCATGGAGCTGCTCAAGGTCTCTCAAGGCCCTCAAGTTCATTAAGAAGACAGTGGGGACACACATCCGTGCTAAGAGGAAGCGGGAGGAGCTGAGCACCGCCCTGGCCACCACGAGGAAAGCAGCTGCCCAGAAGGACTGAAAGCCCCTTCCCTTGTGCACAATAAAACATTTATAGATTAAAAAGAAAAATCCCTGGTCTCAGTGAGTCACCAATACAACAGAAGATTAAAGAAGTCACTTTCGGAGAATAGCAAAAGAATCCCAAATTAAAATTACAATTAGTCAGGTTTTAAATCTTATTTTATATATCCTATTGTTTTCTCTGTGATCCTCTATTCCATTTCATAATTAAGATGCCTAAGTCTCCGTTATTGAATAACACAAGAATTATGCAATTAAGAGGTAGGCTTTGGCCCAGCACAGTCGCTCATGCCTGTAATCCTGGCACTCTGGGAGGCAGAGGCAGGTGGATCGCTTGAGCTCAGGAGTTTGAGACCAGCCTGAGCAAGAGAGAGATCCTGTCTCTTTTAAAAGTTAGCTGGGTATTATGGATGGGGCCTGTAGTCCCAGCTACTTAGGAGGCTGAGGTAAAGACGATCGCTGGAGCCTAAGAAATTGAGGTTGATGTGAGCTATGATGATGCCAGGGCACTCAACACCAGGGCAACAGAGTAAGACTCTGTCTTTAAAAAAAAAATGATTTAAAAATGTGGACTTTATGGCATATAACTTTTAAACATCATATAACTTTAAGTCAAATTTTTCTCCACCATTTATAAGCTGTATGACATTGACTAGTTATGTGTCATTAATTTTCAGAGCGCAGTGAAGTCTATTTTCCTCAGTATGACAGGCACAGAATTTGAAGTCAATCCCTAATCTCTCAGTTTCCCCATGGACATATTTTCTTTCTCATGTCCATCTTTATCGTTTCTCTTCTTGCAGCTCTGAGGTTCTGTGTGCTTGGTCCACAGGCCAACACTGGCCTCATGTCCATGGGATGGTTTTCAAGGCCAAGCAGGAGTCCTAGTGCACAGCCTTTTGGGCTTTGGTTCCATTTTTCCCTCTGGGCCCAAGACAATGGGTTATCTATAATTTACTAAAAATATATTTGTAAGAGCAGAGGGAGGTGTTATGGGCTGAATTGTGTCCTGTAAAAAAAAAGACATATTGAAGTTCTAACCACTGGTACATACCATTTGACATTATTTTGAAAATAAGTCTTTGGAGATGTTGTAATGAAGTTAAGATGAGGTCATTAGGGTGAATCCAAATCCTACATGACTGGAGTTTAGAAGAAGAGGAGGGGAGGGGAGGGGAGGGGAGAAAAGAGGAGGGGACAGGAGAGTGGAGGGGAGGGGAGGGGAGGGGAGACATGAAGACAGACCCAGCAAGAATACAATGTGACACCAGAGACCGTGGTTAAGGTGATGCAGCTGTGTGTTAAAGAATGCTAAAGATCAACGAGCACCACTGGAAGCTAGAAAGAGGCAAGAAATAACCCAGAGTCTCAGAGGGAACACGACCCTGCTGAAACCTTGATTTTGCAGTCATTGCACTCTCTCATTGTGAGAGAATGAATATCTGTTGTTACTTATAACCATCTGGTTTGTAGCACTATTTTACTGTAGACTTATGTAATGGACACAGAAAATCTCAACAATTTCTCCAGAAAATAATCACTTGGACTTAGATCCCAGGATGGCACCCGGTTCAGGTGATTGTCATATTTGCTCTATGTCTCCTTGTACCTTTTACTGCTGCAGGTCATTTGCTGAGAGGTACTGTCACCATAGATTCATACTGTGCTTGAGCGGGAAGGAACTCGGTGGTCCTCATTATGACTGATTTGTTTTAGTTATATAGGAATTTTGGCCCCAAGGAAAGAAGTGACTGCTCAAGGATGGAGCAAGAATGAGATTCCAGTTCTTCCTTCACCCAGGGCTGAGTTCTTTCCTTCATCAGGCTTTTTTATTAGCTTTTATATTATAAGAGCTCATTAGCTCTTACAATAGCTCAGTTTCTTAAAATAGAAATCTGTGGGCAAAATCTAAACATAGCATTATACTGTCTCATCTTCCAAATTTATAAAATGACTCTAGAGTAAATAAATATGATTCCAGGAAGGATAACTTTGGCCCTTTTGCCTTTAAATCAGAATATTTTCATGCAGAAAATAACTTTCCAATTTTTGAAAGTAGTGAAACATTGATACAAAGAACCATAACAACAAAGACATAACTAATGACCACTAAAGTTATTAATAAATCTGCAAAGCTATAATTCCAGATATAATCTATATCCTTAATACTTAATGATTCATATACCCTACTGAAATCTTTTTAGATTGGTAACTGACATATAAAAGTTTAGACATAAGAAATGAGTGCTTCACAAAAACCATGAAACTTTATTAGAAAATAAACATATAGCCAAATTAAAATTGCATGGTATTCATTATTTCTGCTATCAGATCATTACTTAAAATAATAACACACAATTCTAGCAAATCTATGGCAAAATAATTTGTCAACATGAATTAAAATACATATTTGACCCTGTAATTTTAGATATAGAAATTTATATTCATAGAAGAAGCTTAAATATTGGAATTTCTTTACCTAAAAGTTATATGCAACATTCTATAAATGTGATAAATTATAAATATGATGGGATACTATGTGGCCACTAAAAATATTCAAAAAATAATTTTAATAGCATAGGATGTTAAAAAGTGGGAAAAAACAAGTTAAAAACAGAAATATAACAGTGAAAAAATGCGTGTTTAAACTTATTACAAAAAGATAAAAATTAAACTTCCCCAGATTCTTTTATATAAATTTGGTGTCATCTTTCTCTCAGACCAGGTTTTTGCTCAAAAATATAAATATACATATTTAGGCATATACTTAAGAATTTTTTTTCCCTTTTTTTTTTTTATTGAATGGTAACTGTGTACATTGATGCACTTTCCAAAAATTACATTACAACAAAGATATTTGTATCAGAATGTTTATTGCAGCCCAATTCATAATTGCTAGGTCATGGAAGAAGCCCAAGTGCCCATCAATCCACGAATGGATCAACAAACTGTGGTATATGTACACCATGGAATACTATGCAGCCATAAAGAAAGATGGAGACTTTACGTCCTTCATGTTCACACGGATGGAGCTGGAAAATGTTCTTCTTAGCGAAGTATCACAGGAATGGAAGAAAAAGTATCCAATGTACACACACCTATTATACTTAAGAATTTTTTAAAAAGCAAATATTGTAACCTAGTTTCTTCTCCTCTTTCCAAAAATTTATTCTATTCATAGAAAACAGATGTTACCAAGCAGTGACAAAAGAGAGAATCCTCAGGGTTTAGAGAAGGAGACATCTAAGCTATCCTTGCTATCTGGGGTGTAAACAACTAATCTGATTAGGGCTGACACCTAGGGAAGGTCTTGGCAGATAACTTGTCAGACCATTATTTGCAGACAAGTAATATCTTGACCAATAAATCTTTGGAGTTTAAACTCTTCTTTCCCTTCTCTACCATGCCCCCTCTCTTGTTTTTGGTAAATTGTCCCATTCTCATTTTAACCAAAAGTTTTCAGCTGGATCCCTCCGGTTTTTATGAGACCTTGCTCTTCTCCACTCTACAGTTAATTAATCCAGCAGGTGAAAGACAAATGATGCAGGTGGGTCAATTTGAGTGCTTTCTCTTCGGGTTTTTTTTTCCCCCTTTTTAATGAAACTATAAAAAAGCGTGACTATTTCTAGTGACAGAAGCTAAAGACCGTGAGATTCTGCATGCATTGGCAGCTCTGCTGCTCGGCACACCACATGGGAGAAGCCGGTGTTCAGCGAGAGACTGAGCAAGGTGCCAACAGGCAGTGGGAGGCAGAGACTCATGCCAGGGAGAGACCTGGCAGCATTTTCATCTCTGGACCCAGTAGTACTTTTGCCTTTTGTATGGGTTATTGAAACTTCAATTCAGCAGGAACGCTGATATCTTTCTCATGAGAACTTCTGTTTCCTTAAACTGGCTTGATTTAGGTTTCCTTACATTGCAACAAAAAATATATAGGTACACGAAAGAAAATAAAATTCGCAAAAATAGCATCATGCTCTAAAAGTGGCCAGAATCTACTCACTGGCTGTAGAACAGGAGATGATGTCGGGGGGTGCAAAATTAGAGAGATGGCCCAGGACAAGATAATAAGGAATTCTGATAGCTATTCTTAAGAATTTACCATGGAACCTGTAGCCAATGTAGAAATTTGGATGGAATTTGAGCAGAGGACAAGCATGATTGATTTGTGTTTTGAGAAGCATCACTCCAGTGGAGAAGTGCAGAGATGTTGGTATATGGAAAAATCAAAAGTCT
This sequence comes from Otolemur garnettii, assembly GCF_000181295.1. Taxonomy (NCBI): domain Eukaryota; kingdom Metazoa; phylum Chordata; class Mammalia; order Primates; family Galagidae; genus Otolemur; species Otolemur garnettii. Next base: position 1,282,150 of record NW_003852602.1, on the reverse strand, counting down.
AGTTTGGAAGTTATTATTAATATAACATTGATTGTTGAGAAATAATGAAAACTTAAGGTATTAAAGAACCATAAGGGATATTAAAAAGGCAACTAAAAATGGTAGGTATAGCAGGCCATGTAGCTCTGGTTATGTGGCTTTTTCTACATCTGACCCATATATGTAATTCCAATGTCATATCTTAAGGGACCAATCCAAGGAAAAGTCATGCCCCTTAAGTTGGATTTTCATTGCCTTAGCTTTAAAGATTCTGTATTTTTCAGATGAGTAGGCACAAAATGCAGATTTCTTTCTCCTTGTAGATGCACAGTAAGTCCACAAGGCTGCACAAAGTATGCCAGCATTGATACCAATGCAACACTCATTTTTATTGTTGCACAGACCTGCAGGAGGAATGTTTCCTCCTCCACAAAGGAAATTTATGAAGACAATACAGAGGTCCTAAACATGGCTTTAAAGGAAATTAAAAACTGATGACAAGTAAAATTGAATTTCTTTCGTGGCCCATCTCCTTCACCTGCTGGTAGCTCTAAATACCATTGCTGAAGGAATCACATTAGCTCCTGATTTAAAGGAATTTCTCCTAGCAAAGTAATCACCGAATGTGTAATAACATCTGTCCCCCAACAACTCCCTAATTTTTCTGAGAGATTAGGAGAGGCAGTGTCAGTTAAGATGCCCTGGCTTTTGCCTGGCAATTCAGTGAATTGCATGACCTTTGTTCTTGGACAGGAAATTGCAGTTTTTAAAAGCACTTGTATAGACAGTTCTTGCCACTCACAGGGCAATCATACCTGCCAGGTCACTGCTGTCATCCGTCTTCAGTAGCATTGATTTCTCCAAAGAAATGACAATAACCAAGCTAATGGTTGAGGACATATTTGCTGGAACATAATGGGCCCAGCTGAAACATATCCCCTACTACCTGTTATTAGTAACTTCCTGCCTGTCACTTTCCTCGGATATACTCAAGACCACAAATGCCTCCATAGATCTCTTGCAAATAAACAAAGAAGATTTTATATCCCAAATGTTCATTAAAAAAAAAAAAAAAAAGATGTCTTGATCCCCAATTAGGAATTTCTCTGCGCTAAGTACTAATGCGTCAAGCAAATGGCAACTGGATTCAGGATGCACTTGGGTCGCAATTGTGCTGGTTTATGAGAGTGAGATTTGGGATCACTTTTTTGAGATCAAGTCTCTCATCTCTAACCATGTATAATAATGGTACCCAGAGCGTAACATTGTGGACATGTAATACAAGGCATTATAGTAATTGTAAACTAACTCTAAGTACTTTCCCCACATACTGAGATCGAAAACGGTTACCTTGCATGGCAGTCATAATGGTGGATGGTGGATCCTCATTACATATTTGATAGAGGCCACAGTAGAGAATTTGAGTTTCATCTGGTTATTAGGGGGGAAAAAGTCATCTAACCTTATAAACAAGATATTTTGCCAAAATGCTCATGCTTGGGTCTAAGTCTAACAGCAAAAATGTCAGCTGGAGGTAGAATGGCCAAAGTGCCCTTGCAACAATCCAGGGGAAGAGTATTAAGGACCTGGTTAAAGTGATACAATTAAATACAAAAGGAGGAATATATTTAAAAGATTATTTGTACATTTTGGCTATGGTGAATTGAAGCCAGTAGATGATTTAATATGCACTCACATAAGAGAAAAACTCAAATCAATTCAAGGCAGTGGGTAGGGGAACGAGGGAGCAGAGAGAGGGCAGGAGGGAGGGGGCTGGGGGTCATGTGTATGGCACACCTCTTGGGGGCAGGACACAACTATAGGAGGGATTTTACCTAACAAATGCGAACAGTGTAACCTCAATCTTTGTACCCTCAATGAACCTGAACCAATAAATAAAAAAAAATCATTTGATAGAAATTAAAAGATTATTTCACTAAATTCACAAAACTTGAAAATTAATCTCAGCATATGATTATGGGCTCAGGAACTCCCCTGGTGCCCAGCACAGGCACCAGGAACTCAAAAGCATGTGGAATGGTGAACGTGCACCACAGATTCTTAGAAATTTAAGTGTTTCAGGTGGAGCACATGTTCGAAGCAATTCTTTTTATATGTAGATTTCAGCAAGATGGTGTTTCTATCTGTATTTGCTGCTCTATTTAGAAGGCAACTTTATAAAACCAGGAAAAAGTATTGTCATGGAACATTATTCAGACATAAAACAAAAAGTTGAATTAATATCTTTTTGCAGCAATCTGGGCCAAAGTGGAGACCATTCTCTTAAGTGTAGTATCTCAAGAATTGCAAAGCAAACACACATGTATTCGTTACTAAATTGGAACTAATCAATGAACATTTATGTGTACAGAGGGAAGTAAAACTCAGTGGAAATAAAATGGAAGAGGGGAGGGGAGAGGGGAAACAAAACTACCTAATGGGCACTATGAGCATTATTTGGTGATGAGAATACCTAGAGCCAGGACTCAAGCATCACAAAAGCGATCCCTGTAATCTAAAGTACGTGTACTCCCTTAATGTTTTTTGTTGTTATTGTTTTGTTTTTGTTTTTGTTTTTTGAGACAGAGTCTCACTCTGTTGCCCAGTTCAGAGTGCCCTGGTGTCATAGCTCATAGCAACTTCAAACTCCTAGGCTCAAATGCTCCTCTTACCTCAGCCTCCGGAGTAACCGGGACCAGCCGGTTACACCAGCTACAATGCCTGGCTAATTTTTTGGTTTTAGTAGAAATGAAGTCTAACTCTTGCTCAAGCTAGTCTCAAACTCCTGAGTTCAAGCAATTCACCCCCCTCTCCCTCCCAGAGTGCTAGGTTTATAGGTGTGAGCCACTGTGCCTGGCCACTCCCTTAACATTTTGAAATTTAAAGAAAAGATTATGCAAATATTTAAAAAGGAATTGCCTTCAGCCCAGGCAATCATTATTTTCTAAGTTTTAATCAAATTAGCTTTTTTTTTTTTTTTTTTTAGACTAGAAATTTGATGTCAATCGCAGTTGATCTCAGCAAAGGAAAGGAGGGGAAGAGAAGACATATCACATGAGAAGTGATTCGGGAAGGATTTCTTGGAGATAAATATTTGTAATGTAATTATAGATCTGTCATCAACACCACTATAATTTACTGTCAGTCATGATGCTGATGATAGGATCTCATCTTCCAAGGTACAACTCTCATTCACTGCAATTATCTCCAGGATAAATCTTGCTCAAAGCCCCCAACTTTGAATTACTTTCAAATAAGATTTAGCAATTGATATTTCTGTGCCGATGTCCCATGCTGTGGATCATCCAAAGGACTCCACACCTACTCCCTGTGTGGCCAAAGGTTAGTTAGAAGTTGTCAGAAAGAGGTGTTGGTGTTTTTCACCACATTCTGCCTTTTCCTGACATGAACAACTGCCCTAAATGATGAGTTCAGAGTAGGTGTGGGGAATTGCAGTTTAAAGATCCCATACAAGCCAAATTTTCAAAAGTTTATTTAAATGAATTTTTATTTTTATTTTATTTTTTTTTGAGACAGAGCCTTAAGCTGTCCCCCTGGGTAGAGTGCTATGGCTTCACTGCTCACAGCAACCTCCAACTCCTGGGTTCAAGCGAGTCTCCTGCCTCCACCTCCCAAGTAGCTGGGACCACAGGCGCTCGCCACAACGCCCGGCTATTTTTTGGTTGCAGCCATTATTGTTGTTTGGCGGGTCCAGGCTGGATTCGAACCCGCCACCTTAGGTGTACGTGGCTGGCACCTTAGCCACTTAAGCCACAGGCGCCCAGCCTAAATGAATTTTTAATGTAAACACTCTAGGTACAGGATTTAAACCCCATGTCCTTTCAGCTTTCTCAATACAATCTCTTCATAAACTATCCTTTTTTTCCTTTTTCATCCCCCTCACCACTCATTAATATATTACACTACTTCCTAAATTAATTTTCTGCTTTAATATTTCCCAATGTATGTACTGCTTTTGCCTTTAATCCAAAAATGTATCAGATCACACATTTGTATGACAATCTCATAGATCACTTTATTGTTCTAATGCCTTGCCTTTCCCAACTATTCCATCTTTTTAATGGGAGTAATTAAATGATAAAGCTATAATGTCTATGTTCAAGCTATGAAAGTCTATTGATGAGACTGTCTATGTTGATATTTCTTTAGTTTCCTAAGTGTTATTACAGCTACCTGTTCATATTTCTTGGAGAATCTTGAGGAAAAAATGTTAATTTATATCTTTCTTAGTCAAGAAACATACTGACATAGGACAAGTTCTCCTAGCTGGATCTTAAAGAAATAGGACTTTTAAATTTAGTTAATCAGAGAAACAACAGCATGAACAAACCGCATAGACTGTGAAAGAAACAGCACGTTTGAGGAAGAGTGAACATTCTAAAAAATGTTGAAGGATGTCCTTTAAAACCCGCCATGGTAAGAGATTAGGTAGTAGTCACTTATCAGAGTCATGGGGGAGAAAGGTTTGCAAGCCAACCTAAAGAGTTTGTACCCCTATAAGACACAATTCAGAGAGAATGAAAAGAGCTGAGAGCCTTGTATGCATTTTATAAAACTTACTTGGACTATATCATGGAAAATTTATTGGGGAGATAGAGTAAACAAAATGAAAAAATAGTGGAGTAGTTATTTTTACTTTTTCTTTTTATTGAGATAAAGTCTTACTATGTCATGCTTAGTAGAGTGCCATGGCATCACAGCTCATAGCAACCTCAAACTCTGGGGCTTAAGTGATTCTCTTGCATCAGCTTCCCAAGTAGCTGGAACTACAGGCACCTGCCACAATGCCTGGCTATTTTTTTGTTATTGTTGTCATTGTTGTTTAACAGGCCCTGACTGCGTTCGAACCCACCAGCCCTGGTGCATGTGGCTGGCACCCTAACCACTGAGCACAGGTGCCAAGCCAGTTACTTTTACTTTTTTAAACTGTGTAGCATCCTGTCTATTTTCCTTCCCAACATCATAGACAAAATCCATTCTTAGCATATTGCAAAGATGTATCTCCTTTATGATCTGAAATCTGAAAAGTACGAGAAATCTTCCTTCTTATTGTCTCACCAGCATCAGAATTCAACTCTTAACTTACACTCAGACATTAACATGCTTCACCCAAACTCTAAGTCTGAAAGAAGTGAGGCATGGAAAATCAAAGGGGCCATTAGGATTCATTCTCACCTAATGCAGAATCACCCAGGCATGGTACCTGCAGCTCTCGTGACAGTGCTCCTGCAAGAGTTCTTGGTCATGGTTGTTTTATAACTTTCCCCATCCAGGCTTTCACACTCTCATTGATTTTGGAACAACGGACACCAGTTCTCTAAGTTTGCTTTTGCTTAATGAAGCTAGTATTATTTTTTCTCTGTTGCTTGCAAAGTAGACCAGATGACATCATAACATCAGTAATTGTGTGCATGTTTATACAGGTCTGCAAACTTTGTGTGACTTTATTAATCTTTATTAATTTTGTTATTTTTCATTCCTTCTTATTTAGCAGGAATATAGATGTGTAATGAATGCCTGCGAGTGTATGTTCCACCTTCACTGTGGTCCCTGAACATTTTCCTCAGAACAATTTCTACCTACATCTGGTCACTGGTAGGAAGAGTGGTGCTTGACTTCCCATAAATGATAAAAACTGTGTGTCTGTAAACAGATATACAATCAGCAAGCTAGGATAATTCATTGATAAACAAAGGGCCACCTTGTGGGAAAGGAATCTTGGAGGCTGGCTAAGTGTACTCAACAACGTTTATGCTGCAGAGTAGTGAAGGGAGAATAAATAAATAAATGGAGAGAAATCCAATGAACACCTTCCTCTTGTGCCTCTTAAGGAAGTTAAGTATGAGATCGTTGGAGAACAATGCTAGAATTTTGTTTCCGGCCCATGTAGCTAAGCATCTTGCCTTTCTGTGACCCTCAATCACTGAAAACAAATACAGCCAGTTCTTAAAGATTTCATAAGGAGATTTGCAACAGTCTCATCTGTTCTGCAGGCCATGGTGTTTGGGGTTCTGAGAGAAAGGAGCCTTTTGGAGTCAGAAGTAAGCAGGTATCTTAATTTCCAATGACTTTGCAGAAACCTAGAAAAGATTTGTTTAGACATTTACAATTGTGCACAAGGGAGACAGGCCATTAGTGAGGACCAGTGAATCCAGTTCTAGGCCCTAGTAGACAGCATAGTAGAGCATGCCTGAACTAGGGGAAATATGTCAGGAAATATGCTGACATCCTAGCTCATCGTCGACATCATCCTCTTCGTTTAGTTAACACTTACTAAGTTCCCAGAACCATGCTAAACCCTTTCTATGATTAGGTCACAGTCTCCTCACACTGTTCCTAAGAGTCAGTACTAATGCTGGTTCCGATAGGAATCAGGACGTCATCTATCTCATGCATGAGTAAAATGATGCCAATTTTGATACCATAATCCCGTCTTTTCTTCCTCTTACCATATTACATTGCCATCTAAGACACCTAATAGATCAATTACCCAGGAAGCATTAACCCCCCAATTCTGAGAGTACTTATTACTTACAACTAAAAATAAAGCTTCTCTTCATCCCACTTAATCATACATTGCAGAGAAGTAGGTGGATGGAAAATTGTTATTGTCTAAAGAAGAATATTCTGATTTAAACTCTATGGCCCTTTCTTCAGTCAATATTCTCAATGCAAATCACTAGCAAACAATAACTTCCTAGAGTAATTTGTAATGGTTTGAACAGAGGTCAATATAAAGAATATAATTGTTCTTAAAAATAGGAGTTTCGGAATTTGAAATTTACCTCAAAAACTGCATTTAGTTTCACAGACATAGTGAATTTTGTTTGACAGATATTATGACTTTTATTTTCAGTAAATGTTTCATGTTTTCTACCTATGAGGATGTAAAAATGGGGAAAATGACGGGGATGAGGGTGGAGGCAAAACATTGGAGAGAAATGTACACTAAAGTTCAAAATCATGCTACTATTCTTCTTAAACAGAGTATGTTCATACTGTGTTAGAGCCTACACAGTCATGAAAATATAACAAATAGCTGTGGGTTGCTTTATAAGGCACATCTACAAAAGTAATGTCCTCTGTAATGATGATAGAGCTCAGGGCCATCAATCATGTGGCGTGTTCATGAAGGACAGCCAACTTTTAATTAGCTTATGCTAAATGGCTTTAGTATCCATTTAAGCAAAATGTGACACTTGGTGGAATTGCCTGGATGGCCACTAGGAATAATAACTCATGGGCAGAATCACTAGGAGAACAGCATTTGATCGGTGGACACTGGTTCTTACAGGCATCAAGAATCCATTGGGAAATGATGACGGGAAAAAACATCCTCAGAAAATACAGAGCTAACAATTTTCTATCACTTCCGTGTGAGCAAATTCAAGGTGTTAACCTCCTGTATGAAAGAAAATACCACTTCAAATAATCACACACTGAGATTTATCATATATAGAAGAAATGTGATTGTATACAGACATACTACACTAAGATTAAACACCGTGTTATAATCATATTTCCATTTACCATGTTGTTTTGGATAATCATATACTTCCCACTGAGGACACCATACATGCAAGAAGACTAGACTTTGCACTTGGAGCATGGCCTTGGGAAACTTACTTCTCTTGTCTTGTCTTAATTTGCTAAAGTGTTAGTTGCTGGAAATAACGAAGCAGAATAAAGTGGCTGGTATAATTCTGCTTTTAAAAGTCCTATAAGAATTAAAGTAATCCATGGGGGATGATTATGTTATAGGTTAAAAAGTATATACATGTGAATATGCATCACACCCCAAATCAGCCTGTCTTGTCTTCATCCATTAACTCTATGAATAGAGTTTAGATTATTTCTCTAAAAGTGGAACTCTTATCTGTGACATGGGCATATTAACACTAGCTACCTAATTTTGTAGGTATGTATACAAATTGAGTAATGTATATGCTATATCCATATAAATATCTCTAATTTTATAGTAACTCTGAGTTTGAGAAGAATTTTAAACTTGCCTGTGGGCACTTCATAGGTGGGCAATCTATCTCTTGAATTCAACAGGTGCTTAATAAATAGATTAGATGTGAGGGAGAAAAAAAGGATTAAAATATTTTGCGACTATCTTGTTGGATCTCAGAGTTTATTAGAAGAGGCAGTATATCACAGTGACCACATTTGAAAGATTATTTACGACTAAAGTGCCCTGGAGCACTCAGAAGAAGCCTTCTTAGGTAGGTGCAATTAAAGCAGAGGTATTTTCAGTCATGGAAAGGAATTCAGACGTATTCAGGGAAGAACAATGCATACAAGGATACAGCATCATGATGCAACCAGTTTGGAGAATCTTCTGGTGTTCTGGTAAGCTTGGGAAGTTGGGTCTGACGGAGTATGTGTGTGGGAAGAAAGATTCAGATTGGGATGGGGTTTATGGGCTTTGCTAAAGAGCTTTATATATTCTTATGTTCCCTATGGCTTTGTCTTCATTTGTTGCATGAGACTAAGAGAAAGAGAAGAAGAGAGAGACACACACCAAGAAAGGCAAAGGCAGAGAGAGAAAGAGAGAAAGATGGAGAACAATTTAGTAGACTTGATTCACATCTGCATCCTCATTCTACTGAGTACATCAGCTTTCTGAGTTCAATTTGCGGCTGAACTTACTACCCATGGTGATGTCAACACATCTATCATATTCTGTGTGCTTTCTTTAAACCACTACGATATGGCTTAAACAATGCAATTTTATTTCTGTATATTCTTTAAATAATCACATGAGATAAACCTAGTATGTTCCTTGGAAATGCAATTTACTATTTATTGGCCTTTTTTCACATGCTATTGCTATTCCACACCTGCTTGAGTGTATTTTGCAGTGGCAGAGACCAGTCACAATACCCATCAGATATTTCCTTTACCTGAATCAGAAGTTAAAAATATGGCCACAGTGAATGCCTGAGATAATCAAAGCGAATATGTACTTAGGCCAGTAATGATCAATGTCTTACAGTAATATGGAAATTGAGTTCAACACTCAGAATAAAGCCAAGTCTCTGAAACTAAGCAATACACATTACCTAATGTACTCGCCCACATAATTGTTTGTCTTCTGCAATTTTCACAATACAGGGATCATTTATGTGCACTTACACATTTTACTGTTGACTGCACGACTCTACAACACATTGGAGAAAAAGGAAGCCACGGTAATAAGAATTCATCAAACATCCACAATTGCTCTTTTTTTAAAAGCCTCTAAAGAAAGGCTTAGCACCAAGGCCATTTATGAACTGTCAGGAACTGTCGAAGGCAAAGCCTGGAAACTGGAGCAGGGATTGAGTTCAGTTCTTGCCTCAGTAGCCAACTGTTCTGGGACCTTAAGCAAGTTACTTTGTAAAATTCCAGGGGGTAGAAAAGCAGAAGAGAAGTGTTATCAGCCACCTGTCTTACAGTGGAGTTCCAGAACTCCTCCTGCATAAAGGAAGAATCTCTCATTGTGAAGGGGAAATGGACTTGCTAGACCTGCTTTAAATCTCCCTCAGGGGATGATGATACTCAGGGAAGCCGCCCACCCTCCAAATCAAACCAAAGTCTTGTAAAGATTGTGAAGATGGAGTCAAATCATATAGTCATTAGGCCTGAAGCTTAGTTGTTTCCTTTTCTTAACAAAAATAAACAAAACAAAATAGTAATCAGATGGAACTACCTGTATATTGTTGGGTATTACTATTAAAAATCATTTGTCAGACGTACTTACCTGGAAGGGCAGGTACCATGATCAGGAAGGTAGTTTTCCCAGGGTGAGGCTTATCCATTGCACTCCCGATGCGCTGACCCCTATGATTTCTCCAAATGTGGGAAACTCAACTGCATAATCTGTGGTAGTAGGGGACTGCATTCGTGCTCTTCCTTGTTTAAAAAAATAAAATAAAATACAAACCATTTGGCAGAAATATCAGTGTCTCCTGTCCCTGACCTGTTAGATTTTATGTTCCTTTAAAGGATGCATAAAATTTAGTCCTAAGCTGCTCTAGGAAAGAAGTTTCAAACCACAGAGTGATGAAAATTTTACTCTGTTGATTATTTCACAGAACAAGATTCTTTCACAGTGTGTACCCCACTGAGGAGGTTGTTCATTCTGACAGAGTATGTTGGGTTGCGTAGAGCATTGCTAACACCACTGGGGAGGTGCCAGACCAAAGGATAACCAACTATAAGAAGGGGTGTTTTACTTTTTTTTCTTTATTAAATCATAACTGTGTACATTAATGCATTTATGGGGTACAATGTGCTGAAGTAATAAATAGTGTGGAACACTTGCATCAAACTGATTAATGTAACCATCACCTTGCTTGCTTATTTGTTGTGGTTAAGACATTCATACTCTATTCTGAATCGTTTTGAAATGTACCATTGTGTTATGCACCTTAGGTGGGGTCCCCCCAATTACCTTCCCTCCTCCTGGGCTCGCCCCTCTGCTCCCCTCCCTCTCCCTCCTCTTCTATCTTTATTTCTGGACTATAGTTATGTTGTATCTTTCGTATGAATGTGTAGGCTTTTTACTTTTCTTCTTAACCTTTTGCTCTGTTCTCTGTCCCGGGCCTGATATCTTATGATCAAGTTAATTAATTAATACAAAGTATTATGCTTATTATTTAGGAGAAATAATGTGTGTGAATTAAGAGAAAATCATTTAAATGTCAGTTGGTTCTTAGCTATAAAAAGAAGTTTACAATATTGCTTGTTTTTTCCCCTGAACTTCACCTTTGATATTTAGCTAAGTTAACAAAGAGCATGAAATACTGGCTTTCAAAACACTGGGAAGCAAGCATTGAAGAATGGTGATGTCCGAGAGACCTAAAAACAAGTGCGAGGAGACTTATGATTGCCCGCAGATCAATGCCTTGAGAGATTTCTAAGCTGTGGTGCAGTGAGAAGACACCCAAGCAAAGCCCAGGGGAGTCCCTGAGCTCGGGAGAGGGAGCTGAGAGTTTGGGGAGACCACCATAGCTATAGTGTGTGCAGGACAGAGTACTGGAGAACAGAGGTCTAAAAAGAGGGCATCCTGCATTCAAGAGTGCTGTGGGAAACTCATCTGAACATGTGTGTGATGATTTTATCCACATCCAAGACACATATTTGAAAGGACTAGAAGAAATAGTAAGTTATATCCACAGTCAGGCATGGTACTGGTTCTTATTGGGAAAATGGAAAACCTTATAATTCTCTGGTATTAGTAAAGGGGGTCATACTTCAGTGGTAGGAATTTCCTCTTAATACCTGTCAGCAGACAGTACCCAGATATACACACGTAATTACAACATACTTGAAAGTGTGTTACCAACAGTCTGTCTTAAGCTAACAGTGAATCCATGGAGACTCCAACCCATTATCATATAGGATCTTCTCCCTTGCTTTTCTGTAATCTTCCACTCCAACCATGAAAGATGGCAGGAGCTATACCACATCTGATTATTTCATTGTTTAATCCCACTGTACATGTTGAGTTTCAGAATTGTTAACTCTACCCTCATGGGAAAACTTTGTCAACTAGAGTATCTTTTGCTGTGATTCTTACAGACTTCATCTACCTTCAGCATCATTTAGGGCAGCACCTCTTCTTGCAGCAATTTGAGTGAGATTGCTTCATCTGTTGTGAGATTAAAGCTAGACAGTTGTAACAGTCTGCATTTTATCCTGAGATTGCCATATCCTAAATGGATATGTCTGGGAAGCCATATCCTAAATGGCTTCTTAAACTTTGCATTAATTAGGGCTCAACCTTTATGCTATGAAGTTCTGACAAAAGTATGCTATGAGTTTTGACAAAAGTATAATGAATATCCACCTTCATGGTATCATAGAGACTAGTTTCACTATATGAAAAAATTTTCCATGTTTCACCTATTCAAGCACCACTCCCCCTCACTTTGAATCCCTGGCAACTGCTGATATGTTCATTGCCCGTACAATATTTTCATAGAAGGTCATATAAAGGGAACGTCCTAGTGTGTAGGCTTTTCAAACTGACCTCATTCATATAGAAATATGCATTTGAAGTCCCCCTATTAATTCTACTGGCTTAATATCTTACTTTTTAAAAAAAATTGCTGAATAGTCTTCCATTGTGTGGTTGTACCAAAGTTTACTTATCTATACTCATACTTAAATGCATTTTGGTTGCTTCCAGTTGGGCAACTATGAATAAAATACTAAAGCATTACATATACATATATGTGTGGGGAATACTGTTTCAGGTAGCATAAGTATATACCTAAGAAAGCAATTGGTGGAATGTATGGTAAGATAATGTTTAGCTTTACAAAAAAAAAAAAACTCCTCCCCCACAAAAACAAACAAAAAAACATAGCTGAACTGTTTTCAAAAGTGGCTGTGCCATTTTGTGTTTATACTAGCAATGAAGGATACTTCCAGATCCTCTGTATCCTTGTCAGCAACTGATCTTGTTCTGTTTGCATTTTAGCTATTCTACCATGAATGTAGTGATAGCTCATTATTGTTTTAATTGAAAATAAATTTGATTTTTTTCACATGCTTATTATAAGTTATATAATTTACTTCCTAATATTTAAGTATATTTTTGTAGCAAATTCAACTTCAGGGTTTTTAAATCATTTTTATTTAAAAATGTTAGGAGCCAAGTGTTTTTGTTACATGGATTAATTGTATAACGCTTTGGTCAGCATGGCCATCACCAGAAGAGTATGGATTGTACCTGATAAGGTAAGTTTTTATCCCTCAGCTACCTCCTACCTCCTTCTTAATATTCAAAGTCCTTTACAGCATATATGACCTCTTAATAGTAAGACCTGTGTATGTTTTTCTATTCCTTACACACTTCACTTAGGATAATGTTCTCCAAGTCCAAGTTGCTGCAAATGACAGTCCATTCCTTTATATGGCAGAGTGTTACTCCGTGGTGTGTGTGTGTGTGTGTGTGTGTGTGTGTGTGACATTTTCCTTATTCACTCATCAGTTCAGGAGAACTGAGTTTACTTTGTGTATAGTGCAGGTAACAGAACATCTACCATTTCTCCCTCCAGACTCTTGTGACACTATGATCATTTATTCCACTTAACTATGCATGTAAACTGTAATTACACAAAACATTACTTTTATTATTTTAAACCATTATCTTTTAGATCCATTTAGAATTGAAAAAAAAATTTTTTTTGCTTTATTCCTTTTCTGACACTTTTCCTTTATTGATGTAGTTTCAAGATTCTGACCTACATAATTTGCCTGTGCCTGAAGAACTTCTGTTAGCATTCATTGCAGATAAATTCTGCTGGTGGGGAATTTCCTCCGATTATGTCTATTTGAAATTCATTCTTTCTCTTCTTCTGGGTAATTTTGCTGCCTATAGAATTCTGTTGTTGGTATTCTTATTTCAGTACTTTAAATACAAGTAAGTCACTGCAATCTTTTTTTTGTACATAGATTCCGTAATCATTCCCTTGGTTCCTCCATAGATAAGGCATTCCATTTTTTTTTTTTTTTGTAAAGACAGAGTCTTACTTTATTGTCCTTGGTAGAGTGCCATGGCATCACACAGCTCACAGCAACCTCCAACTCCTGGGCTTAGGCGATTTTCTTGACTCAGCCTCTGGAGTAGCTGGGACTACAGGCTCCTGCCACAATGTCCAGTTAAAGACAATCCATTCATCGGTCCTTGCTGTTGTTGTCGTTATTGTTCAAGATTTTCTTCTTACCAGTAACGGCCAAGGTGAGAAGCTAATTAAGGACACAACTCCCTTCACCATAACTTCAAAAAAAATGAAATACCTAGGAATATATCTAACAAAAGAGGTGAAGGACCTTTATAAAGAAAATTATGAAGCCATAAGAAAGAAATAGCAGAGGATATTAACAAATGGAAGAACATACCATGCTCATGGCTGGGAATAATCAACATTGTTAAAGTGTCTATACTTCCCAAAGCAATCTACTAATCCAAAGCCATCCCTGTTAAAATACCAACATTGTACTTTCAGCATTTGGAAAAAATCATCATTTTGTATGGAACCAGAGAAAACTAAGGCAATTCTTAGTAATAAAAACAAAGCTGGGGGCATCAGCATACCAGATTTTAGGCTGTACTACAAAGCCATAGTGGTTAAAACAGCATAGTACCGTCACAAAAATAAGAGACATAGACATTTGGAACTGAATAGAAAACTAGGAAATGAAATTAACATCTTATAGCTGTCTAACCTTTAATGAACCAAACAAGAACTTACACTGTGGGAAAGAATCTCTATTCAATACATGGTGCTGGGAAAACTAGATATCCACATGCGAAAGACTGAACCTGGACCTGCACCTTTCTCTACTCACAAAAATAGCTCCAAGGTAGATGAAAGACTTAAATTAAGGTATGAAAATGATAAAAATCCTAAAAGAAAGCATAGGAAAAACACTGGAAATTAGTGGCCTGGGGAAAGACTATGAAGAAGACTTCTGCAGCAATTGCAACAACAATAAAAATAAACAAATGGGACTTAATTAAACTGAAAAGCTTCTTTCCAGGTAAGGAGACAACAACCAAAGCCAATAGACAACCTACACAATGGGGAAGGATATTGCATATTTTGAATCAGATAAAAGCTTGATAACTAGGATCTACAGAGAACTCAACTTAATCCACATGAAAAAAGCCAACAATCCCATATATCAATGGGCAAAAGACATGAATAGAACCTTCTCTAAAGAAGACAAATGAATGGCTAACAAACATATGAAAAAATGCTTATCATCCCTAATTGTTAGAGAAATGCAAATCAAACCATCCTGAGATATCATCTAACCCCAGCAAGAATGGCCAACGTCACAAAATCTCAAAACTGTAGATGCTGGCATGGATGTGGAGAGAAGGGAACACTTTTACATGGCTGGTAGGACTGCAAACTAATACAAACTTTTTGGAAAGAACTATGGAGAACCCTCAAAGAACTCAATCTAGACCTCCCATTTGACCCTGCAATCCCATTACTGGGCATCTATCTCCCCAGAAGGAATAAAAATTCCTTTTACCATAAGGAGACTTGCACTTAACTGTTTGTCACAGCTTAATTTACAATCACCAAAATGTGGAAACATCCTAAATGCCCACCAAATCAGGAATGGCTTAACAAACTGTGGCATATGTGTACCATGGAATACTATTCACCCATTAAAAAAGTTGGAGACTTTACATCTTTTGTATTAACTTGGATGCTTTCTTAGTAAAGCATCATAAGAATGGAGAAGTAAGAATCACAAGTACTCAATTCTGATATGAGGACAATCAATGACCCAGTACACTGTGGGAGCTGGGAAAAAGGGAGAGCAGAGAGCAGGAAGGATGGAGGGGCTGGGGAGTCACATTGTGTGATACACCTTTTGAGGGTGGCACACAATTATAATAGGGACTTTACCTAACAAATACAATTGATGTAACCTGGTTCTTTGTACCCTGAATGAATCCCCAACATTAAAAGAAAAAAAAATTTCTTCTTGTCTTTAGTTTTTTTGCAATTTGAATGTGATATGTCTAGGTGTGACCTTGTTTTTTTTCTGAGACAGAGCCTCACTGGGCACCCAGGCTAGAATGCTGTGGCATCAGCCTAGCTCACAACAACCTCAGACTCCTGGGATCAAGCAATCCTCCTGCCTCAGCCTCTTGAGTAACTGAGACTACACATTCTGAAATGTATCTATGACTTGAAGACACAAATGTTTCTCTGATGTTACCCTCATTATTATTATTATTAATTTATGTTAATACACTTTAATAGAAATGGTGAGAGAAAATACCTTTTCCTTGTTCCTAGTCTTCTAGTTTCTTACCACTAAGTATCATGTTATCTGTAAGTGTTTCATAGACTTTTTTTGAAATTTCAAAATAATGGGTGCCATGGATAGTAGCTCACACCTATAATCCCAGCATTCTGAGAGGCTGAGGGAGGTGGATTGCTTGAGCTCAGGAAATTGAGATCAGCCTGAGCAAGAGTGAGACTCCATCTCTACTAAAAATGAAAAAACTAGCCAGGAGTTGTAGTGGGCACCTGTAATCCCAGCTACTCAGAAGGCTGAGCTCAAGAGTTTGAGGTTGCTGTGAGCTATGATGGTAGGGCACTCTACTTGTGTGATGGAGTGAGCCTACCACAGCTGCAGGTGTGCCCATCATCCAAATAGTTTTTTTTTCCCTCCTTTTCTCTCCCTACCCTGGGTTGGTGTCCAGTCAGTTTACTTCTCTCTGTGCATGTGTGTACTCACTGACTCTTTACGATTTATTAGTGAATACACATGGTGTTTCATTTTGTACTTTTAAGATATTTCACTTTGGAGAACGGTGAATTAATGTCCAAATTGTTGCAAACAATATTAATTCATCTTTTTTGTGGCTGAGAAGTACTCCATGGTATACATATATGACTTTTATTAATCTGCTCATGAATGGATGGGCACTTGGGTTGATGCTACATCTTTACAATTATAAATTGTGTTTCAATAAATATTAAAGTGTAGGTGTCCTTTTAATGAAAAGTCTTCTTTTCCTTTGAGTAAACAACCAATAGTGGAATTGCTGGGTCAAATGGTAGGCACACTTTTAGTTCTGTGAGGAATTGTCACTGTTTTCTATAAGGTTCACAGTAATTTATAGTCATACCAATAGTATATAAGCATTCCTTTCTCTCTTCATCCATTGCAGCATCTATTGTTTTTAGAGACTTTTTAATAAATGCCACTCTAACTGGGGTAAGGTGATATCTCATTGTGGTCTTAATGTACATTTCCCTGATGATTGATGATCTTGAGCATTTTTCATGCTTATTTGCCATTTGTCTCTTTTCTTTTGAGAAGTTTCTGTTCATATATCGTGCTCACTTTTTAGTAGGGTTGTATGGTTTTCTTTCTTACTGACTTGTTTAATTTTTTCATAAATTGTGGATATTGGTCCTTTATTCTATGTGTAGCTTGCAAATATTTTCTCCTCCCTTACTATAGGTTGTTTACTTGCTGTGTTGATTTTTCTTTAGCAATGCTGATGCTTTTTTGTATAATCAAATTCAATTTTATTAAGTTTTGTTATTTCAGTGATTGTCATTAGAATCTTTTTCATAATTTCTTTGCCTAGCCCAATATCTAGAAGAATTTTTCCTGCTTTATGCTCTAGAATTCTTTTGGTTTCATGCCTTAGATTTAAATGTTTTGTCCATTGCCAGGGTCCCACCCCATGGGCAGGGTCCTTTAAGACAAGTGGAAATGGTGGTAATTTACTGGGGCAAAATAACGTTAAAAGCAGTGATAAAGAAAGAGATAGCACATACAGAATAGAATTTTCAAAGATAGGCAGAGGGGGCCACCACTAGCTTGTGGGGCTTCAGTGAGTGGCCCTGAGTGTTTGTTTCACCTAGCTTTTATTGAAGGCTATTTTCTTATTTAGCTGAGGGAAGTAAGCTGAGGAAGGGAGTAAAAATGTCAGCAGTTTCTAGGAGTAAGCATGTTAGTTCTTATTCTATCTATAAATATTAACTTTAAGGGTCTGGGAAGCTTGGGAAACCCAGAACCAGAGCCTTGTGTGGCTCCTGTCTGTGGTCACACACACAGATTCATTGGGGGAGGTTAGACCCCTCTACTTTCTCTGTGGAGCAGAAGCAGTGGCATCAGTTCTCCCTGAAGAATCAGTGAGAAAGAGGAATTTTCTCCTTATCTCCTCTTGGCGGCATTTCCCTCTGTGGTTAATGTACAAGCCCTCCTGTCCATAGCTCAGTGTTTGAGCTGTTCACTTGATCTCTGCCTGGCCATTATACAAATCCCCACAATGGGTATTTGCTTTGACTGTTGACTGTGCAGGGGTCAGCCTGGTTAATGTTTCTTCCCAGACTTTGCATGCAGTTTTTGCTATGGCTATTGTTCTTCAGAGTGTTTACAAACACAGCAGGGGTATTTGTAAGCTGTATCCCTTACAGATCAGGCTTTCAGTAAAGGCAGAATCTGCCCCGATGAGCAATTTAACTGCTAGTTTAAAAGTAAGCTAGCTAAACTGTTTTTATTCCATCTTGCTCCGCTTATTTCTCTGTTTTTTCCCTTTCCTGGGGGTATTTTCCCTTCCAAGAATGTGGTTTTTGGCTTCTATTCCCCCTACTGTCCCTCCTAAATTAATTTCTGTTAGTGGTGAGAAGTGAGGGTCCTATTACATTTTCTGCATGATTCTATCTAATTTCCCCAGAGTCATTTACTGAATAAAATTTCATTTCCCCAGTGTATGTTGTTGTCTGCTTTGTCAAAGATGAGTTGGTTGTAGGTAAATGGTTTTATATCTGGGTTTTCTGTTCTGTTCCATTGGTCTGTGTCTCTATTTTTGTACAAATAACATTCTGTTTTGGTTACTGTAGCCTTGTGATTTAGTTTGAAGTCTCATAATATAATGCCTCCAGATTTGTTATTTTTGGTTAAGATTGTTTTGACTATTTGTACTCTTTTTTGGTTTCAAAAAAAAGCATACAGATATTTTTTCTGTATCTGTAGAATATGACACTGGTAATTTGATGAGGATTGCACTGAATCTGTAAATCACTTTGGGTAGTATGACATTTTAATAATGTTTATTATCTCAATCCACACGCATAATGTTTTCCATTTGTTTGTATCCTCTTTAATTTCTTTCCTCAGAATTTTGTAGTTCTCCATATAGATAATTTTTTATCTCCTTGGTTAAGTATATACCTAGGTATTTTATTTTACTTATAGCTAGTCTCAGTGATATTGAGTCTCTGATTTAATTATTGGCTTGACTGTTACTGGTATATAGAAGTACTGATATATGTATCCTTAGAATTTGCTGAATTTATCAGTCTCAGACTGTTGGTGAAATAACTGGGTTTTCTAGATACAAGGTCATATTGTCAGCAAAAGTGATTGCTTGACCTCCTCTTTACAATTTATATAACATTTATTTCTGCCTCTTGCCTGGTTGCTCTGGTAGGGCATGTGTCCTGTTCTCTGTGGAAACCTCATACTGGAGGACACACCAGCTGGGGAGAGGCAGCCACTTGCCAAATGCTTGGCTTAAATTGCTCTCCAGCTTGCAGTGGACAGGGAAGGGGTAGGAAAGGATAAGAGTCTGAATAGAAGAAAGTCAGCTCTTCTGCCTGTCAGGTTACTCTCCTTGGAGGGGAATCCTATTTGGAATGTCCAAGTTCTGGGACTATACAAGATTACAAGTTCTCCACAGAATTTTATTGTTGCTGCATCACTTGGGCTTATGAGGGTAGAAAAGCTTCCAAGCAACTTACTAGTTCACTGCTCACTGAAGGAGTGTGGAGAGGAGAAAGGAATCTTCCCCTTATCCCTTTACTTGTCTCAGAGCCTCTCTGGGTTTTATTCTTGCCAATATCTTTTTTCCTCCTTTCCCTTTTCCTTCTGTGCTTTGCAATTTTCCTCTGTGAAGTCCATGGAAGACTCTGGTACTTTTTCCGCTGACTCCTACCTGAACTGTGTCCTTTCTCCCACTTCTTCATCTGAAACCTTTCCTTCCCTCTAGGTTAGTCCAGTGAATGAAGTCTCTCATCAGCCATTTTACCTCCCCTTTCCACCTTTCTTCCCCTGACATTGATATTTTTTATCGAGTTGATGAAATTCTTCCTTATTCCTTGTTTTCCATTAGAGCTTTTAGCATATTAATCATAATGGATTTTTAAAATTTTCTTGTCTGATAATTCCAGCATCTTTACTTATTCTATTTCTTGCCCTGTCTCCTCAAACTGCCTTTTGACTTTATTTTTTATTTTTTTAATTCTTTATTAAATCATAACTGTGTACATTAATGCACTTATGGGGTATGATGTGCTATCCACAGTTTGATATACAATGTTGAATACTTACATCTAACTAACTATCTCCTTGCTTACTTATTTGTTGTGGTAGAAACATTCATACTCTATTCTTAATGGTTTAGAAATGTATCATTGCATTATGCACATTAGGTTGGATCCCCCCAAATACCCTCCCCTCCTTGTGGTTTTCCCTCCCTTTCCTCTTCCCTCCTTCTTTCTGGACTATAGTTTGTTTTACCATTCCTATGAATATGTAGGTGATTACATACTGATTTCATAGTAGTACTGAATACATTGGATGTTTTTTCCCCCATTCTTGTGATACTTTACTAAGAAGAATTTGTTCCAGTTCCATCCAGGTAAACATAAAAGATGCGAAGTCTCCATCTTTTTAATGGCTGCATAGTATTCCATGGTGCTTCTCCCTGAGACCTGGAGATGACATAACTCAGAAGAAGGAACTGCTGTATTTAGGCCTTAATCACTGTGGTGGTGAAGTGTTGGAATAGAAAGCATCTATGATTAGGTCTCAGTTTCTCAGTGAGCCTACATCCCTAAACTAAATTTTATGAGAAATTCTACATTTTTCCACTCACTTGTATGGAACAGGATGACTTAAAGAGGCTGTTGTTAGGAATCTTTCCTTCTCCAAGTCAGATAGGCTCTGATAAAACCCCAACAGGTTAAGCCCTGGTTAAATAATTTCTCCTGAGATCAGACCTTTTTAAGTACAATGGGATGATCTGGCACATGTTATTTTTCCCCTCCTGTACCAGAAACACGGGGAGATTTGTTTTCTCCACAATTGATTATGTGAATCAGGTAGAGTTCCAGGAGGTAAACGTCACCAAACTGTGGGGAATCCTGATGCCTGGGATTCCCATGGAGAGCTTTTCTCTATCAGACTTGTCTATCTTGTTTACACTTCATCTCCAGAAATTTGTCAATTATAATTCAGGTTTCCCCATCCAGGTGCTTTTTCCCATGGAAAATTGCTCATAAGTTTTATCTTCAGTGGGTTGTAATTCTATATTTCTTTCTCTCTCTTTCCCTTTCCCTTCTTTCTCTCCCCCATCTCCAATTTGGAGGTGGTGACTTGTTCTATGGTCTCTCTATTCATATGGATCTATAAATAGTTATTGATTATATGAACATGTTTCAGCTGTTTACTCATCAGTAAGACACAGTGAACACTTTCAAAGTTCTTATATCCCAGATTCAAACCAGAATTCCAGTCTTTTTGTTTGCTTCCTTTTTCCAATACTTCTTTTCCTTCCTGTGGTATTTGCAACATAATTTCCTAAAGACCTGACACTAACCCTATTGACTTTCCTCTGTTAAGTGAGACAGGAAGTCTAGAGGGCTCTGGACTGGGATGAAATCCATTCCTCCTTCTGAGATATAGTTCTAGCAAAGTCTGTCACCTGAAGAGAAATTGTTATGAAGAAGGTTGAGTATAAATTAATAAGATTACTCCTCCTATGTTTCCTGGTCTTTGCTGTGAGAACTTGCAGCAATCACTGGACATAAAACTAACAACAGTGTGATGGGTGCTCCTAAAACTGTGAGCTTATTCCCCCCAAGAAGTGCATTTTTCTGCATTCAGCCTCCAGCCATTTGTCAAAATTATCATTTAAGGATTTTTACCATGTACTGACTCCTGTAACTACTGCTCCAGGTAAGCAGATTTCAGTGGTGGAATCTCTCTGAATATTCTGTGCCTCCTTATTTCAATGTGCCAGGTTGTCCTGTGACTTCAGTATTTCATGAGTCCAATAAAAGTCATCAAACATCACTTTGTTCACAATGGGAATGAAGACATCTCACTTCTTTACACACATATGTCAGAGAAGAGACTGAAGTCCCACATTAAGAAAAAGATAATTATGATATAAAAATATGCATTGACAATTTTATTTCTCACAGCTTCATAAATCATTATAAAAACATTGGCCTAGTGATAACACTGTATATTTTAAAAGTTATATATGTAGAGAAAAATGGCCATCAGGACATACGTCACATAATTAATAAGACTTATCTTATTGTGTTGTCACTGTGAGTAGATATAGCTTTCCTTTTACTAATCAATGGTTTACAAAGTTTCACAATTAATACTTTTTTATTTTTTTTATTAAGTCATAGCTGTGTACATTAATACTATCTTGGGATACAGTGGGTTGTTTCTATATACAATTTGGAATACTTTCATCCAACTGGTTAACATAGCCTTCATGTCATTTTCTTAGTTGTTGTGTTAAGACATTTATATTCTATGTTTAGTAAGATTCACATATACCCTTAAAGATAAATCATAGGTGTGATCCAAACAATCACCCTCCCTCTACCCATCCTCCCCCCTCCCCTCCCCTCCCTTTCCCTTTTCCCCGTATTCTTGGGCTAAAATTGGGTTATAGTTTTCTTATGATAGCTATAAATTAGTTTCATAATAGGGTTGAATACATTGGATACTTTTTCTTCCATTCTTGAGATACTTTGCTAAGAAGAATATTTTCCAGCTCCGTCCATGTAAACATGAAGGAGGTAAAGTCTCCATCTTTCTTTATGGGTGCATAGTATTCCATGGTATACATACTTTTCTAATAGAAAACTTTAACAAATAAAAAGACTTAAAGTAAAAAAAAATATAAAAAGTAAAAAATGAAGACATTGGCCTAAAAATTTGATCATTCATTTGTTTCCACACTATGGGGGAAAAATATGAAAAAGGACAAGAAAACAAAGAAATGCTTTTTTACCATTTCTGACTAAATTTTAGATCCTCTATTCCTGCAAATGCATATGCAAACATGTAATGAATGAAATGATTGAAATATATATTTTAACAAAAACAAAGAAAGAGCCTGTGTGCTCCAGCAAAATGTTCAAAAGTGTAAGAGACACAGCAAAAAAGTTACAGATGGAGCAAAGGATACTGACTTATTGCCAGTTGGCCATAAGTGGCTTCGAGAGATCCTAGGTAATTAGTATAGAATAGCAGACTAATAGATAATTTACATCCAAGTCCTCTAACCTCATGGTACCTTACTTATGTGGAATAATCTTGTGTAATCCTTGGACTTTTAAGGATGTTCTTGAGACATTGAGAGTTTTATTTTACTAATATTTTGTTTTATTTTGTTTTAAATAAATTCTATCA
Source organism: Otolemur garnettii (assembly GCF_000181295.1). Taxonomy (NCBI): domain Eukaryota; kingdom Metazoa; phylum Chordata; class Mammalia; order Primates; family Galagidae; genus Otolemur; species Otolemur garnettii. The sequence continues at coordinate 1,259,158 of NW_003852602.1, read as the reverse complement.
TCAATTCATTGCCTTATTAATAAAATGTCATAGGGATTTCTTTCATGAAGGGCATACAATGATCAAAATGTCTTTTGATAAACAGTAGAGAATGCTATGACTGTGATGTTTTTGTGTGAATTTGGAAGCTGTGCTTTTGTATTGTGAGTTAAGATGAAATGCATGCCTTATTTCATATTTCAATAACCATATTTTGAGTCAATGGTGCATCAAATGGGCTTAAACCAAGCACAGTGACATGATAATACCCTCAATTCCATCTCTAAAAAATGTTCATGCATGTATGTATGGATGTATCAGATATGTGTTTTTGATAACACATCATGAGATAGTACTGAAAACTCATTCCCTTTCTATCCTCTGACATTATCTCTCTGCTTAGAAGTATACTTTTAGATTATTCAGTATTTGCTGCTATTTGTATAAATCATAATATTAAAAAATATAACCCTATCTTTAGCTTTGGAATTTGGAACTCTCAGAAAACAATTTATTTTGAAATCTGCATAAGAAAGAAAGGATTTTCTTATAATTTGACTATTGTAAATCAAATAGTCATTTCATTTAGAAATTCAAATCTTATTGATAGTGCTTCTGGATGTAAGTTCATAAAATTAGTTTAAGTTATATTCTAAAAATAGGTTAAGTTGTAATATTTTAAAAAAATTAGCTTAGGCTATGGAAATTTTAATTAGAAGAATTATACATACACAGGGACATTTTAGGCATAAACCACATTCTTTTAAATTCCAGAAGATGGTTGCAAAATGCAGTAGTAACTCCTTGACTCCCCAAGGGACTGTAACAAATTAGCCACCATAGAGATGTGGCCAGCATAAGGAACTAGGCCTGCTATACTGATATGCACATGTGGTGAATGTTCTTTCTATGAAAATTAGGTCAACTTTAGGAGGTGTTTAAGGCAGGGAGGTGGTCAGTTATGAAGGTTCAATTCCATTAAGAAAATAACCTGATATCTTTTATTATCTATCTCCAAAAGAAAAAGACTAAATTACATCAAGTCAACTTCATTATAGATTTGGAAATGAATAATTTTCATGTCATATTTGAAAAATAAAACATGGGATCTGATGTTAGAAATAATATGTTTTGAATCCTAGCTTTATCATTTAAATTTGAGAAAAATATGGTGGTGCCTGTGGCTCAGTCGACAGGGTGCTGGCCCCATATAAAGAGGGTAGTGAGTTCAAACTTGGGCCCAGCCAAACTACAACAACAATAAAAGATAGCCGGGCACTGTGGCAGGTGCCTGTAGTCCCAACTACTCAGGAGGTTGAGGCAAAAGAATCACCTAAGCCCAAGAGCTGGAGGTTGCTGTGAACTGACAGCACTCTACCAAAGATGACAAAGTGAGACTCTGTCTCTAAAAAAAATAAAAATAAAAATAAATAAATTTGAGAAAAATAAAAGGAAGACACATACTGTGAAACTCGGAACATTAAGTTTAGAAATGGAAATCTAATAGTTTCTATCTCAAAGGCAATTGCCAAAATGAAATTTGATGATATTAAACAATTTATCAGGTGCCTTGCATAAAATGGACATCTCATATCTTCATTTAATCACTTGGACATGCATTATTTTGGTAAACACACGAACAGATATTTCTGTAAACACTGGTGTTGTATAGTTAAGGCATTAGTTAAAATCCTGCTATCAAAAAGCCTCTATTCTAGAGGACAAGTGGTAAATTATATATAAAAGGTATTCTATGTTAGATAGTGATAAGGACTAAAAAACCCCACAAAACAGAGAAAGGCGGTAGGAATCAGATGAAACGTGATGATAATGTTGAGCTTTTTGTAAACAGCACATTTAAAAAATATGTTTATATAATATCAAGATAAACTTATATTAGCAGTAGTCATTGTTCATCTGAAATTAAAAGTCTGTTCTTCATCTTGTTTTTCTTGTTAAATCTGGAAACTCTACTAGGAATTTAAATTTCAAATAAAAATCCAAGGACTTTTCTCCCTGAGAAGATGAATTTTAAGTAAGCCACTGAAAGAAATGCAGGAGCCAGGTACATATAGCATAAGAAAATCATTCTGGAAAATAAGAATAAGCAAGCTCCAAGGACTGGGGTTGGAGGAATGAACGTTGAGTTGGATCATAAAGGCCAATATATCTGGAGTTATGTGAACAATTCGAATAGCAGAAAAGGTCACAGGTAACAGGGTGGCTGAGGTGATAAGGTTTTATATGTCACAGAAAGGATTTTGTCTTTTTTTGTACTAATTGTGATGAAAAGCCATTTGAAAAGCTTTGAGTAGAGAACTGGCACAATATTTTTTTACGGTTTAATGTCATTACTCTGGTGCAATGTTCAGTGTATACATAGGGAGAATAAGAGACAAATGGGGGAAGCAGATAGAGGCTCTTACAATAACTTAGGCAGGAGATGATAAGCTTGAACCAGACTGATGGCAGAGGGTGTAATAGCAAGTGGTCAAAATCTAGATATACTTTGAGGAAAGATGCGTCAAGATTTATAATAAACTAGATGGTCAAACTGAGAGAAAGACATCAGTGTAGAATAACTAAAGCTTTTGATCAAAAAAAAAAATTATTTTACCCACCTGTATTTGGTGATAAGCCAAAGCTATATGTTATTGGATAGGGCAAAGTTATATGACGGTTTCATACTTTTGTCTGTTTTTATTAGAAAGAGGGAATTTTTCTTCAAGAGAAAGAAAGCAAAAAAAAGAAAGTTCGGAAAAATGATCAATTTTCAAGTCTTTGTCACAAAACCCCTCAGGGAGCAAGAGAGACCACATCTCATTTCATATAAATATACAAACTCATACAAGAGGCTGGGAAGGGCATTATGAGAAGAGATGAACAGAGTGTACATAATGGGTTCAAGTATACAGTTAAATAGAAGGAATAAGTTCTTATGTTCTATAGAATAGTAGGGTGACTGTAGTTAACAATATATATTTTATAATAGCTGATAGAATATTTGAAGTGTTCCCTAACACAATGATAAATGTTTAAGGTAATAGATACACCAAAAACTATGATTTTATTATTACACATTGTATACGTGTATCAAAATATCATCTTTACCCTTATAAATATGCACAAATTTAATGCATTAAAAATGCATAAAAAATACTTTTAAAATATACAAACTTAGTTTTATAGTCAATAATACTCTCAAGAGGGAAATTGAGTCCAAGTATCACCTCTGAGCTTCTCTCTCTTCCACTTCAACCACTGCTTACTATTTTCTTTGAGAAAAACATTTAGTATATGTGGCTAATGTTGTCTTCAGAAGAAAGGTAACAGCATGTATCATCAAAGCTATGCTGTCCACTTAAAAAAATGGGGGGCAGGGCTATAACTAGTCTATTGCCTTTTAAAACATGGAAGAAATATTTTAGTCTGAATTCTTTTTCTGAGGGACCTACTGTTTCACAGGATAAGTAGTATGTTGGTGCAAACGCTGGTTTCAGTGAAGTGCATTCCAGATTCAATTACTTCTAAGTTTTTTTTGGACTTTGGATGGAGTCACAGAATCTTCTTCTATAACATGGTTGTCATTGATCTAATACTGTCTTCTCTGTAGAGTTCTTTGGGAATTAAAAATGATCAGGTGCCTAAATTTTATATCACAGGGATCGCCACATAAATACTTCTGCATGAATAATAGATTTCCCTTTTTCCTTTTGTCCCTTCATGAGATAGGTACAAAGTAGATATACACCAATTTTAAACCACTCAAGAACTTAATGTTTGCAAAATTTTAAACACCATGCATTTCACTAGAGGAAGTGCTTACTTTCCAAAACCAAAGCATTTTCTGAGACTCACTGCTGTTAGCACAGGAAGACAGATCCCGAAACTCAGGTTCGACCAATCAGTGTCATTTGGATGGACATTGAGACAGAATTTAGAAAAGTTAAGCAACAGAAAACACTTTATAATGACACCAGATCCCTAGAAGTGTTGATCACGTACATTGTCGTATCTAGTGCACACCAGACACCAGGAAAGTATGATTTAGGCTGTGCTACTAACTATAAAACCTTAAGCCTGGGACTAAGCCTCTTTTGCAATTCTGTAAGATAACAGTACCCTTTGGGAAATTCTTTCTCTGCTTAAACCAGCCAGTTCTGAATTCTGCTGCTTAGTACGAAGAAAACTAATTGGAATTCTGGTTATTTTCAGAAGACATCTGTCTAGAAAACATTAGGCTTTGTATTATACTGAGGGATGTGTTGCTATGGCTATTGAATTCCCTCACCAATCTAAATAGACTCTTCTGGACTTAGCCCTGTAAAATGTTCCTCATTTACGCTGATGAAGATGGTGACTACTACTTTATTAACTGCTATAAGGCAAAAAATGTCCGATGGCTTAACTGCATTCCTTTTTATTAGTTCAGGGAAGCAACTCTCTCCTAAGAAGGCAAAATGATCCATCGATCATTGTTGTTACCAGTATAAATTACCTTGCGTGCATATTTAATAAAGTTAGCCCCTTCAACACAGCTTAGAATAGAGAAAAATCACACACTCAGACTTCAGCATTTGAAAATGTTCCTACCACTGTCTCAGGCTAAGAGTTATAAATTAATCCCCTAACAAGTGGGGATTTTTAATTTTAGCCAAAATGAACAATGTGTAATAAATCCTCTGGCAAATATAATCATAGGCTGTTATTTTAAAAAGGACATGGAAGGTTTATTCAATTCATACTGGTGTGGAGTGGTGATGGAGAGTTGTACAAAGAAGTTTTTTTAAGAGGTAGCATGAACAGAACTTTAAAGGCCAGCAAGTTTTAAAAAAGAAAAAGATAAGAGAGTTCAGCAATAGAAAATGGCATGTTCAAAGATACCAAAATGTTGAGTGATGGTGTGTGACAAAGGGGATTTATATCTGAGTAAGACTGGAATATGAAGTTCTGGCAGGATAGGGGTAAGACACGAATAGAAAGAATTGGGCAGTATCTAGATCATCACAGCAAGGATATGGAGTGTGAAGGAATGGAATTTCATCTTTAAGATAATGAGGAATCACTGAAGAATTTTGAGAGTGTCAAAGGTTTTAATTGGCATTTCTTAAAGATCAATCTTTGATACAGTAAGAAACATACTGTTATTGTTTTTGCAGGATATAATTAGGTCCTCAACCACTGATGTTCCATTTGTGTTGATGAGTGAATTGGATACCATAGATATTTAAGACAAAGATATTTTAAAGTCAGAAGAGTAATACTGTGTCAGGCATTGAATATGGGTCATGGGAGGAGTTCAGGGCTCAATGGTGACTCAAGTGATAGTTTTTAAATTCACTTGTAAATGAGTTTGGATCAAGTTTGGCTTAGGAAGGTCAGGTTCAGGAGTAACGGAGATTTTTTCATTCCCTTTATTTTGTAATAGCAATCAGTAGGTTTTATTAACAAAGCATAAATAAGAGTACTTAAGCATCAGTAAAATATTATAAGCCTTTGTGAGAATTAAATAATATATAAAAATACTTGACCTAACACATATCTGTAACATACCTAAGTCTTCCTAAGCACATCATTTTGACTCTATCCTAGATATTTAAAGGATATACATATATTAAAGTATGATTCCTTGGCAGTTAATAGCCTACATTTTCTTTATAAGTTATTAAAAGAAAAGATTGTTTAGTGAGGTTAGACAGTGATTGATTAGACTGATTTTTTTTTTTTCTTTTAGAGACAGAGTCTCAGTTTGTCACCCTCAGTAGAATACCATGGTGTCACAGCTCACAGCAACCTCCAACTCTTGGGCTTAGGGGATTCTCTTGCATCAGTCTCCCATGTAGCTGGGACTATGGGCACCTGCTGCAACATCTGGCTATTTTGTTGTTGTTGCAGTTTGACTGTGGCCAGTTTCGAACCCACCACTCTCGATATATGGGGCCAGCGCCCTACTCACTGAGCCACAGGTGCCACCCCTAGACTGAAAATTTTTAAGGCAAGTCATTATCTAATCTGTTGGTTTGTATTTGTTTGCAGTATTCTCTTATAATTGTTTTTATTGCTTTAAGATTGATGCTATATCACCATTTCTATTTCTGGTTTTAGTTATTTGAGTCTTCCCCCTTTTGTTCCCTTTATTAATCTAAGTAAAGATTTGTCAACATTGTTGATATTATAAAAAATAAAAAAAAACTTTAGGTTTTATTTATTTTTTCTATTGTTTTTCTATCTCCTATTTCACAAACTTTTGGTTTCATTTTTGGTTGCTTTAGGGTGTTATACATGTCATGTATACTTTGCGCTTTCTTTTTTCTTTTTTTCCTCTTTACTTCTCTCTAAGTTACTTCCAAAGGCTCCCCTTCAAATTCCAAAATTTTTGAGCATTGTTTATATTTCACTCAATGAATTCTTCAGTTCCAGAATTTCTATTTCGTTGTCTTCTTTTATAATATCTAATCTGTTTGATAAAATTTATATCATCCTGAATTATTCTTTCTTATTTGTTTGTATTGCTTTTATCATTTTAGCTCCAAAAAATATTTTTATGATTCAGCTAGTGTACAAAATGGTCAGAGTCATGTTTTTAAAAATCAAGTCTCTTCTATCTCATAAAACTTCTTTAATATTATTTTGAATTCTTCAGGAATTTCATGACTTTCTTTTTCTTTGGAATGTGGTACTGGAAAATTACTGTGTTGCATTATTTTGGGGGGGGTTGTGTCATACTTCCTTGCTCATTCGTGTTTCTTGAGTCCTTATGTTGATATCTTTGCATCTAGCATGACATTTATTTCTTCCACTGGTTGTGAATTTGCTTGCATAGGGGAGGACTTCTTCCTGAAGACATACATGTGTTGGGTTCTCTAGGTCCCTTTGGCTTTGATTCCAGGTATATACAGGACTGTAGTTTCCACATGATTTCTTCAGTTTCTAAAGAAAATTAGTGGTGCCCATGATCTTCCTCAGTGGTTCAAGGAAGGTAGTTAGTGATCACTGTGGTGAGATTTTGCTGAGGATGGGGATGCAAGTTGGGCTAGTCCTTGTGCCCCAGTGCTGGTAGGTTTGGGCTGAATGTGCCTACCCTTGGGCCCCAGGGTTAGCATATTCTGGCTCTGGTGTTACCTTGGGCCTCCAGGTACTTGCCTGGGTGCTGGCAGTGGCACCAGTACATTAGGAGGATAAGCAGGTCTCTGGACCCCTGGGCAGTTAGTGTGGCATGGGCAATGGTAGTAGCAATAGCAGTAGCAGGACAATCTTCCGGCTCCCAAGTGGTCTGTGTGAGTGTCAGAGTTTTCTGCAATGGGCTGAGAAGGTCTGTCCCCAGCCCAGACATGGTCGTGTAGACATGGCAGCAGCAGCAGACTGAGTGAGCTTATCCTCAATCCCCAGAGCAGAGTGCTTAGGTGCCATTAGTGGTGAATAGGGCAGAGCGACCCCCAGGCCCCTGGAAGATGAGCTAGGCACTAGGTTGCAGGGGTATGGAGCTGGGCTAGGAAATGCCTGTCCTTGTGTCACTTAGTTTTGTATGTCGGTGTCATCTACAGTAGGCAACACTAGAATGATCGCTGCACGCTTGATGGAATGCTGGTGGTGGGGAGGCAGTGGCTTTGATGTGGTCTTACTGCTGGAGAGGGTGTCATTACTTTCATTGGCAGCAACCATAAACAGGTGGCTGGGGAATGCACACTTCAGCACCAGACGATGCCTATGAGCTAGGAAGACTTTCCCAAGCTTCCATTTAATTACTCAGCAGCCCTGCTCCTAAGGGTACCAGCACACAGGAGAGGGAATAGCTGTGGGTTTAGGGATGTGGATACATGTGGGCTATTGGTTTCCAGGGAAGAATAGAATTTGATGGGGCTTGGGCTTTCAAAATTACACTGTGCTGCCCTTGCTCAGGCCGTGGAGGGGTTTGTGAGACCCAGTGAGCTGACAATCTGGAGCAATGCCCACTTGTAGCCTCCATCCAGGTAGCTCCCACCTTAGGCCCACATGGGTTGAGGGCTCTCCCAGGGCTAGGATGGCAGGATTCATGGTGGCATTTGGGCTACTGTGTGTCACTCATACTCACTCCATGTCCGGGAACATCTACAGCCTCCTAGCTGATCCTGGCTGAGCAGGCTGTGTGCCTCCCCTCTTATTCTGTCTTAGATGTTTCTGGTCACTTTGTTAAATTCTAGCATTCTCTCTTAGATAATCTATTCAAAGTATAATTACCTCTACTTTGGTTCTTTTTTGTGGAAGAGGCAAGCACCAACCTCTAGTCAACCATTTTGAAGCCCCTTCCTCTGATACTTTCTACATTTCTGATAACCTTTCTTAAAAGGTTAAGACTCTGTTGTTTAATTTCCACACATCTGTGAGCCTTCCAGTTAACCTTGTGTAATCAATCAGTTCCACCTTTATTGTATTTTGGTTATCAGATTTTGTATAATTTAGATATTTTTAATGTGTTTGAATGTGTTTTATGGCTTAATTTGTAGTCTATTTTGAAGGTTTCATGTGCCCGTGGAAGGAATTTATATTCTACTTGGGAGGAGGAGCATTCTAGTAGATGGCTATGAGGTTTAGTTAGTTTATTGTTCAAGTTCTTCACTTCCTTCTGACTTTGTCTATGTATTATAGTCATTATTTAAAGTGATCCAGAAATTATTGTAAAGCTGTTTATTTGCACTGCTCTGAGAATGTTTGCTTTATATATTTTGATACTCTGCTTTTTTGATGAACATGTATTTATAATTATGTTATCTTCCTGAAGAATTGGCTCTTTTATTAATATATAACATCATTTTTATTATCTTATAAGCATTTTTATATAAGTCTATTTTGTGTGATATTAGCATTAACTTCCCTACCTATCCTTTGGTTACTATTTGCGTAATATATTTATTTCAATCATTTCACTTTCAACCTATGTGAGTCTTTGGATCTAAACAAAGTATCCCATAGATAGTGTGATGTTATATCAGATTGATTCATCTGCTCTATCAATCTCTATCCTTTGACAGGACAAATTAATCCATTTATATCTAAAGTAATTGCCTATAATAAGTAAGGACTTTTTGCCTTTTTGCTCTATGCTTTCTGTAAATCTTATTTGTATACCTGTGTGTATGTGTTTTGAACCACCTTGTTTCCCTCCCCAATTCCTTGGTTACCATGTTCATTACATTTAGCATCCTAAATTTTTAACAATATAGTTTGAATTGATACTAATTTAGCTTCTATTGTGTACAAACTACTGTGCTCCTACATGTAGAAGAAACTGAGCCCTGATCTTTAGCATAAGATCAGCTTTCTGCTTGAGAGACCTGGAGAATCATGAGAATGGCATGTGTACATGCAGGAGATTAGAAAACTGACCTCCAGGGGAGAAGGTGTGTGTGAAGTGTGGCAATACTGGGCCTAATGGCTATGGAAAAGATCCTCTAGATTCCAAAGGTCTCTTAGTGGTACAGGCAGAGGTCTTGCTTAAGGTCTGTGGTTTTGCAAAAACAAGTTGGAGACATTCTGTCTGACACTTCCCATGTTCCCCCCTTTTAGTGCTGATGTCTGATAAGCAACCTTTAACTACTTTTCCCTGCTTTATGATAATAAATCCGTATTTATTAAATCCCGAGGTTTACTCAAGATGGCTCTTCCCAGAGTTCCGCAGTCCCCAACACAGACTTTGTGTCAAGCCTCTTCATTCCTAGCACCAAGATCCCCTCATCTGGTGACTCCAAGCCCCTTCACCTATATAGCTCTATATAACCCTTTCTATATTGTAGTTGTCAAAAATTATATCTTCATACATTGTGTACCCTACAAAATAATTCATAATTTTATGTATTTATCTTCTTAATCATGCAATTAATTGGAAGTTGAGTTACTTTCCAAAATACACTAATGCTGTCACTTCTATTTTTCAGTATAGATGCCAACATATAAGACATTTGTTTTGAAGACTTTCTGTAGAAATTTAACTGTGTCTGGACATTTTCAATCCATTTATTTCATACCTTCGAACAGTATGTTTTTGTGTTTTTGTATGCCTAGCCTTGAAAACTATATATTTAAATGTTAAGTTGTAAGTTTGGAAATCAGATTCTTTTCCTTCCCTAAAGTTTTGCTATTACTGTTATTATTTGATTCTTTGTTTGCCTGCTTTTATTGTTGACGGCCATAATAGTTCATGTGTTTAGTGATTTTACTCAATGATTTTTGCCAACTGTATTCTTTATATACATGGTTAGTGAATTCTCTTTGTGTTCAGCTAGTGTTTTGACAGGGATATCTTTGAACGTAAGGAACTAAAAACAAACAAATGAAAACAAAACAAAACACCTCTCCCAGGCTTTGCTGTTTTGCTCCAGGCCAGGATACATTTTCTTTTTTATTTTATTTTTTATTAAATCATAACTGTGTGCCTGAATGTGTTTATGGGATACAATGTGCTGATTTTATATACAATTTGGAATGCTTACATCAAGCTAGTTAGCATAACCTTCACCTCACTTATTTGTTGTGTTAAGACATTTATATTCTACTCTTAGTAGTTTTGACATGTACCCTTGCATTGTGCACATTAGGTGAGATCTCACCAAACATCCTCCCTCCCCTCCCCTCTCTCCCCTCTTCTCTCCTTCTTTTATACGAAGGATACATTTTCCACATGTGGCTAGTCCTACAAAAGCCTAGGGCAGGCTAACATGAAAGTTTAAGCACTTATCACATACCTTTAAGTGTTTTAATTTTCAAAAAAAACAATTATTCAGCATTTTTTATTTTTTGTTTTGCCAAGCATTGTACACTCCATTGCATTTTATGTCCATCATTCCCCACCCCCACCCCCCAAGGCATCTGTAAGTTATTATATCATCTGGAACAGTTTTGTTTGTTTATTTGTTTTGTTTTATTCCTGAGGAATCACCACTACTTTTCAGGCCTGAGTTCCCAGATAGGTAAAATAGAGGCAAGAGCCTTGCATCCATCCAGAGAAATTAGAACAGATATAAAAAATAATTTGTGGACAAGGTCTGCTTTATTTTCTGCAGAACCAAAACCAGGGTCTCATTCAGGAACTGTGGGCTGTCATTCTTCAAGACTGCTGCCACACTGGGAAGGGATAGTGATAAGGCAAAAATATTTTCAAAAATCCTTTTGAGTTCTTTGTTTCTTGATTCAGTGTTCACTTGGTTGCTACAAATCTTAGTCTGTTTTTCAAAATTCTACCAACTTTGGTTGGTTCTGAGAGTTTAGAATTTTTTTGATGTTTTGTGAACCTGTGGAAGCTTGCAACTTCTTCCATCACCATAGTCTTAACATCATTCTTCTGTGGGTATTTTTAAGGTTAATTTGGAATCCGTTTTATAATTACAGAACAATTGCCGAGATCAAAGGGTTCTCATATTTTCTTTCACTAAAGCTATTGTGTATGTTTACTTTTACCAGGTGTGTGGGACAATGTCTTATTAGAGGAGAAGAAGAGAGAAAATGTGAAGATATTGTGTGTGTGTAGGTGATACTGGAAATAGAGTAAATCACATAAATAATAAAATAGTAGCAAAAAAGAATGTGTTCTATTTTGGAACTCTAACAAAGCTCACCATGTGCAAAGTATTTGCTAGCCTCAAGAAGAACAGTTGAGAAAATCACAAGTAAATCTTCACTATTTTACCTTTTTTATACTTAATTGCTTGTGGCAACCTGTCAAATTCTGATATTAGAGTCAAACAATAGTTCATGTAGAAAAAATAATTAAAAATAAAAAATTTAACATGTATTTTTAAATTTGATAGGCATGTATTATCTCTTTCATAGCATTTTCTAATCATTACCTGACATAGTGCTATAGAACAAAAGTAATGTCTTCTATTATTACTTACCTATAACAAAATAAGTCTGTAATTTTAGTCTTTACTGTTTTAAAAAATGCACTTTTAAAAATACATAAAATTAGAAAAATTATTTTATAAACTCTAAATGCACCAGACATGAATCTTCGAAAGCAAATCTTCCTCATTTCATGGCAAATGCTGAAATGTTAAAAAAGTGATGTGTGCATGCGCATGTATGTGGAGTGTGTGTAGGGGGGTAAAAACATACTTCCAAGATAAATATCAAATGTTCATAAATTAAACAATCATACTTTTCTGCAAAGTTCTTCCCCTGTTAACGATTTAAAGCTGCTGCCAAAACTACAGTAATCATTTGAATTTATTAGTAACATCTACTTTTCTATAATTAAGGTGCTTTTTGATTGTGCAATTTTATTTCTGTCCCAGATTCAGTGAAGAAATACAAAGAAATATATCAGATGACAGTGACACTGAAATTAAATCCTAACACCAATATAAATGCATCATAAATATTTAGAATATGATGAAATATTATGGCTTATTTAGGATTTATTTAGTAGTGTCTTTTTCAGCCTTGTCACACTAATTGACTGGATTGCATGTTTTTGACAATCCATATAGTATAATAAATTCAATCATGTTTCTCTTTCAATTAAAAAGAAATGAATGTTGAAGTTAAATTGGCTAAGGGAAACACACATACTAAAATTGAGACATATATTCAGGGATTATTAAAGCAAAACCAATATTATTTTCCTTCTAAATTTGAAATGTCAGGGAAAATTAATAAATATTCTCATATTTACTTTTTTTTGTTTATTTTGGTTTTTTTTAAATTAAATCATAGCTGTGTACATTAATGCCATCATGGGATACAATGTACTGGTTTTACATACAATTTTTTTTTTTTTTTGAGGCAGAGCCTCAAGCTATCCTCCTGGGTAGAGTGCTATGGCATCACAGCTCACAGCAACCTCCAACTCCTGGGCTCAAGTGAGTGTCCTGCCTTAGCCTCCCAAGTAGCTGGAACCACAGGTGCCCGCCTCAACGCCTGGCTATTTTTTGGTTGCAGCCATCATTGTTGTTTTGGCAGGTCCCAGTTGGATTCGAACCTGCCACCTTAGGTGTATGTGGCTGGCGCCTTAGCCACATACCGAGCCTTACATACAATTTGAAATGCTTTCATCAAAGTGGCCATCGTAGCTTTCACGGAATTTTCTTAGTTATTGTATTAAGACATTTATATTCTACACCTAGTAAATTTCACATGTACCCTTGTAAGATGCACCATAGGTGTCATCCCACCAATTACTCTCAGATTTACATTTTGTGTTTATTGTTAGTGTAGCAGTTTGGAGTCAAATCAACCTAGTTTTGCATTGAGCAACTCATTTCTCATTGTGACACTCATTTTACTTACTAGCAAAATTAAGAAAATCCTTCTTGGATCAAGTCATTTTAAAAATAGTACATTTTAATGTTCAATTTTATGGGGGTCCTAGTAAGTATGCTAAATAATATTGCCTATTTGAAGTCAAAATGACAGACATCACTCATCTTCAGTCTGAATGAAAGATGAATGAAAGATGGGATACATTTAGAGTGAGAGATAATAACTCACATTTCTCAGCAAAATACTATATAAATATATCAAGCTTACTCCTAAAGGACTTCAGCAGACCCTCTGCCAGCAATTGAAGAATACACATAGATTTTATTTATTTTATTTTATTTTTATTTATTTATTTTTTTTTGAGACAGAGCCTCAAGCTATCCCCCTGGGTAGAGTGCCGTGGCATTACAGCTCACAGCAACCGCCAACTCCTGGGCTCAAGCGAGTCTCCTGCCTCTGCCTCCCAAGTAGCTGGGACCACAGGCGCCCACCACAACGCCTGGCTATTTTTTGGTTGCAGCCGTCATTGTTGTTTGGCGGGTCCGGGCTGGGGATTTGAACCCGCCACCTTAGGTGTACGTGGCTGGCTCCTTAGCCGGTTGAGCTATAGGCGCCGAGCCATACACATAGATTTTAAACACATGATTTTCTTTTTTATTGTTGGATATTCATTGAGGGTATACAGAACCAGGTTACATTGATTAAATTTATTAGATAAGGACCCTCTTATAATTGTGTCCCATCTCCAAAAGATGTACCACACCCCGTGTCTTCCCACCCCCTCCCTCCTTCCCTTTCTCTGCTCTCCCCATCCCCCATCCCCTACTGTGTACTAGGACATTAATTGTCCTCAGATCAGAATTGAGTACATAGGATTCTTGCTTCTCCATTCTTGTGATACTTTCTAAGAATGTGTTTCATATCCATCCAGGTTAATACAAAAGATGTAAAGTCTCCATCTTTCTGCATCTTTTTAGTGGCTAAATAGTATTCCATGGTATACATATACCACAGCTTGTTAATCCATTCCTGGGTTGGTAGACATTTGGGCTGTTTCTACATTTTGGAGATTGAGCTGCAATAAACAGACTAGTGCAAGTGTCCTTATGGTAAAAGGATTTTTTCCTTCTAGGTAGATGCCCAGTAATGGGATTCGAGGATCAAATAGAGGTCTAGCCTGAGTCCTTTTAGGGTTCTCCATACTTCTTTCCAAAAAGGTTGTATTAGTTTGCAGTCCCATCAACAGTGTAAAAGTGTTCCCTTCTCACCACATGAGACTTTGTGATGTGGACCATTCTCCTTGGGGTTAGAGGATATCTCAGGGTGGTTTTGATTCGCATTTCTCTAATAATTAGGGATGCTGAGCATTTTTTCATATGTTTGTTAGCCATTCTTTCTAAACACATGATTTTTATAACATTTGACCAGGTACAAAGACACAAAACAATCTCCACAAAAAACTAAAAATCCAATATTATACTTCACACTTTCCAACATCTATGCAACACAGTATATATATATATACTCTTCCAAAGAAAATATATTTTAACATGTTTAACTGTCAATGAAAATAGGTGAGAAAATTTTGTTTCCTAGCCTTTTAAAGAAAATATATTTAAAGTTCGCAAAGTATTGTATTTTATATACACAATATCCAGTGTATATAAACTGTTATAAAACACAATAATCCAGTGCAAATTATTGGAATTTGATAAAAATATAACAAAATAGAACATAAGAGCCACATGGGTTCAGTGTTAGCCTTACATAAACTAAGGCACATAAAATGCATAATATGATGAGAATAGGGGTCAACATTTGTTGACATATGTTGTTTCTGGGTTTTCAGGCATTTGAGAGCTGATGCTCTACCCTCCTATCTGTTCTTCCCTTCCTGTAGCTGTTAGCAAAGCTCATGATGGTGGCACCCCTTTTGGTATGAATAAAGACCCAGAATCAGAGTATAGACTCAGCTAATCCTCCAACTGGACATTTAAAAATCTGAGAAAAAGAATGAAACAACAACAGCAAAATATTCTGCTAGCCTACTGAGATTTTACAGTATTGTATCACAAGGTACCTTATCTGAGAGTATCCTCTGATACAAATTCTCTTGGAGGTGGGAGAGAAAATTGGAAGAAGGAAGAAAGAAGGAATAGACACAGAATGAAGAAAGGTAGGAAGGGAGGCGAGAGGCGAGAGGAATAGAATTGTTGCAATATTGTTGGATACAATGCTCTCTCATCAGAGGTAAGAAACATGGCCAGAGCTTTGCTCATTCCAGACAAAGTACATAGTCAAGGCTTGTTGACATCCACTTGTCTGGTTTCCAGCCTTTCAATCTGCAGATTGAATGTGTGCATTCAAATTATCTGTAATGTGTTTCTTTGTCTTTAATCTTTGGCAGAGCATACTCTTTGGCTCACATTTTACTCAGCAGAGGTAAATATTTGCTTATAACCCCCTGAGTTTCTTGACTTGTATTGGAGCACAAAAATTTCACTAATCTGCGTGAACATACACTAGCTTTTTATTTTTTAACTTTTTTTTCATTTTTCTATTCCATAATTTAGAAAGCAGAATTTAATAGATATGGATCCAGTCAAATTTAATCTTTTTAAAAACTACTACAAAAAGAACATTATAAAAATTTGATGCTGATTGTTTTAGTGGCAGTTTGATAATATGTCCTGCCATTTTGAAATGAGACTAAAATGCCATGTACATTACATTAATTGAATTGCACCTAACCACATTCTGAGTACTTGAATTATAGGGGAAATGCTTTTGAATTGTTATCACATTACAAGAGGTACCTCTGAGTCAATCAATGTGAATTTACTTCTTTATGTGTTTATTTTTCCCCCAATGCATACTAGTGAAACATATTTATGCTAATCACTGCATTTAGATAAGCTTGTATTTACATTTTATGTAACACTTGTCAATGAACAGTTAATGCTTATATTCTTCACATCCACATTGCTAGAATGTCAAAATGGGGTCGTTACATGAAAAAACACAGTACATTGCAAACTTTAAATATATTTTCTTTAACGGACTAGGGAACAAATTTTTCTCACCTATTTTCATTGACTATTAAGCATGCTAAAACATACTTTCATTGGAGGAGTATTGATGTATAAGGGAAGTAAATTCTTCTTACATCAGCAATATTGCTAACAATCAATTATAGAGTAATTTGGGATACAGCAAGCCCCTTAAAGAATATCATTATGAGGAACATTCTTACTCTGCAGTTATCTTCCCATTTAGGGAAACGTAACTTCCCTAAAAATATAAAAATGGCATGTTGTAAAAGAGATAGTGCTGAGATAAATACCATATTTCCACATCCCCAGGACTTCTAACCCATCTCACAGGAAAAGGCTTAGTGCAAAATAAACTTCCTGTGTTTTCAGTGAGCTCGATGTGGAAAATGATGTAGTCGTACACAGTATTTACAAAGTGAGTTCAGTTATGGAAGTAATTTCTTACATCCTAATTCTAAACGTGTATCTAGTGATTATTTAATGTTACTTTATCTAAGTCAGGTCTGTGAAGACAAAAAGTTCTTACTGAATTCTCTACCAGAAATTCTCTTCCATTTCTTCATGACAGGGAGTTTGAATTTTCACAGACAAGTTTCTCAGCACTCACAGTCTTTCTTAGGACAATATGATGACTAGTAAAACCACTTGAGCCTATTGTTTCTGGATTCCTGTTTTTCTTCTAGTGGTCTATTTATAGTTCTGTAAACACCACATTAGGAAGCTATGTATAACAGATATTTAAACCCATCACAGAATGTACACACAATGATGTTCACACAATGTCAAATCTGTTAAATAATGCACCTCTTAGAATGTATCTCTCTCCTTAAGTGTACATACTTAATGTGTATCTTTTTATTTTTTTAAGAGAGAGTTTCACTTTGTTACTCTCCATAGAGTGCTGTAGCATCACAGCTCACAACAACCTCCAGCTCTTGGGCTTAGGCGATTCTCTTGCCTCAATCTCTCAAGTAGCTGGGACTACAGGTGCCTGCCACAATGCCCAGCTATTTTTTGTTGCAGTTTGGCCAGAGCCAGGCTCAAACCCGCCACCCTCAGTAAATGGGACTGGTGCCCTACTCACTGAGCCACAGGTACTGCCTTAATGTACATCTTAAAAGAAATATATATTACATGTACATATATTTAAGAATAGGTGAAGTGATTTCTCTGCTATATTTTTATTTTTAAAGAATTTTAATCTATCATGGGCCTAAATATTCTCACATCGATTTCAGAATCAGTTCAGAATCGATTTCAGAATCAAAACATAAAAACGCACTTGCTGCTACACTCTTACTTTGATTGGTATTGTGTTAATCTTCTAAATAAATTAATAAATAATTTGCATCTTGATTAGCTTGAGTCTTCAAATTAATGAACAATGTATGTCTCTCCATTTATCTCAGTACTGTTTGATTTCTTTCATGATATTTTGAATATCCCATCACATAAATTCTGTACATAGTTTGTTAAGTTTATACCTAACATTTCATTTTCTTTGGAGCAATTTGAAATACTATTACATTTTTCTAAAATTTTATTTTCCACCAGTTAATTTTTTTTTTTTTTTTTTTTTTGAGACAGAGTTTCACTTTATTGCCCTTGGTGGAGTGCAATGGTATCACAGTTCACAGCAACCTACAACTCCTGGACTTAGGCAATTCTCTTGCCTCAGCCTCCCGAGTAGCTGTGACTACAGGTTCCCACCACAATGCCCAGCTATATTTTTTTGTTGTTGTTGTTTGGTCGGGGCCATGTTCGAAACCACCACCCTGGGTATAGCAGGCCAGCACCCTACCCTCTGAGCCACAGGTTTTGTCCTCCACCAGTTAATCATAGTCTCCTAAATTTTTCCTTCTCTTATTTTCTCCTTCCCTCCATTTCTCCAACCCTCCTTCCATTTCTTTGTCTCATCTTCCATTTCTTCCATCTCTCATTTAGTTACTAAAAGTTTATTTTATTCTTATTTATATAAGGAAATAGGTTACATCTTTGTGAAAGATAGGATACCTCACAACCTTTGTGAAAGTTAGAATACCTCACAACCTAGAGCAGACAACAGACCAAAATGAAGCAATTTAAATTCTTGTATTATAGCTGCTTACACAGATTCCCAAGTGACGCAGAGAGTACAGTTAAATACTGGTTATCAACACCAATTCAGAATCCACAGTATCTCTCATATCAAAGAAAATATTCCATAAATAATTTAATTAAACTCATAGATACGTGAGAAATTTAGTAAAGAAAAAATATACTTAAGGAAATGATATGTTTCTTTGTCACTGATAACAAGATGTAGTTATGTAAATGCATTCTCTCATGTCGCATCCACAACTAGGAATCTCTAAGTAAAATATGTGGTCATAATGGATTGTGTGTATTTCTTATACTCCCAAATATGATTTTTTACTTTAAATTATATATTCCCCCATGCTTGGACATCCAATCTTCTGGATTTCTTAAGAAGAAATAAAATACCTGTGTGCTTAATAAATAGATTCCATTATTAACCTGATGAATTTCAATTAAACTAATACATTCTTAACCATACATCAATTAAAAACTGCATATGACATGAAGAAATAGCTTTATAAGTTATTTTGAATAATTTGCCCTTCATTTTAAAAAAAGTAAATTGTTTAAAAGAAAGTAAATTGTTTAAAAGAAAAGAAGAGGCTGGGCGTGGTGGCTCACTCCTGTAATCCCAGCATTTGGGAGGCCAAAGCAGGTGGATTGCCTGAGTTCACAAGTTTGAGACCAGTCGGAGCCTGAGCAAGTCCTTGTTTCTAAAAAATAGGCGAGTGTTGTGGTAAGCACCTGCAGTTCCAGCTATTTTGAAGGCTGAGGCAAGAGGATCATTTGAGGTTTGAAGTTGCTGTGAGCTATGACACCACAGCACTCTATCAAGGGTGGCCAAGTGAGACTCTGTCTCAAAAATAACTATAATAATACTACAGAAGAGAACTTACAATTATTCTCCAAAGGGGAGGAATAACAAAACATCCTCATTTAAGAAAGTAATTCAAACGAACCCCGTATTCCAGTGGCAGGAAAAAAGTACTACTATGTGTAGAACTTTTTTTTCTTTTCTCCTTGATTCACTTTATCAAAATGTGATTCAGGATTTGAGAATCTATCCATGCTAGCAAGCCTGACATGCTGGGAAATGTATTTATTTAAAAGTTACCTTTTGGCTTCACAAAAGGGTGACAGTTGGTTGAAGCAGTACAATGTGGATTATGTGGTGGGAGATGTTAAAAAAGTCTGTCATTTATTGTGGGTTTAAAACAATACATGGAACATAGATATTTCCAAATATCTACAATATTTACAATCAGCAGATTGTATCAATGGATCTTTCTAGAAAAGTAGTAAATATATTTAGCCATCAAATTAGTCATTAACACTAAATTTCAGAATTTCTGTGGAAGAAAAAAATTTAAATGAAGCAAAAGATTAAATTTAATCTAATCACTAGTTGAAATTAAAGCTTAAAATATGATACTCTTTTTATTTATTTTTTATTGTTGGGGATTCATTGAAGGTACACAGAAACAGGTTACATTGATTGCTTTTGTTAGATAAGGACCCTCATGTTACTCTTTTTAACTAAATTCATCATTAGTGAAAATTTTGTCTTTTCCCTTCTAAAAACACAGAACATTCATTAACCTTATTTCATTACAATCCAAATAACCAGAACACCAGAACACTAAAACTAAGTAATCTGAATTATTTCAAAATAGGAATCATTCTTCTAACCAGTTGGCACACTTACAAATCTGAATGTCCACACATACTATATATTTACACATAAATAATCTTTTTTTTTTTATTGAATGGTAACTATGTACATTAATGCACTTCTAGGGTACAGTGTGGGGTTTTCACATGCAATCCTAAATACTTCCATCAAACTGGTTAACACAGCCTTCATGTCATTTTCTCAGTTATTGTTTTAAAACGTTCACATTCTACTCTTAGAAAGATTCACTTGTACCCCATAAGATAAACCTCAGAAGTGATCCCTCCAAACCCCCTCCCTCCACCCATTCCCCCCTCCCCACATAAATAATCTTAATGTGAACATTATTCTGCCCTCTAGAGTTTTTATTAAAAAAAATTGTCCAAGGTTTACATTTATAGACAAATTCTATATCAAAAACAAGAAAATTATTTTCCAACAATTAAGACTTTATATTTGAATGGTGTGCTCTTCAAACAAACTGAAACAAAACCAATGAAAATGTCAAATTATTCTCCAATTCACCAAGAAATAAGAATCCTTTAATTATTAAAAATGGAGAATTTATGGTATGGCAATTTAATTGGTTTCTATTGATCAATTTCTTTCAAAAATGACAGCACATTTGTCTTGAAGAGTGAGGATTTATAATTAAAGCCAATTGAATATAATTTTGGATTTTACATCTTAGATTACTGATAAGAAAATCATAGAAGTAATTGAGAAAGGAGAAGTGAGTGTCTGATTTAAAATGAGGGGACCCAAATCTCATTGTTCATTTGAAGTATGTATTACTTTCAGTCACTAATTTCCTAGCTCTCACCAGTAAAATGCCAGTTGATACTGCATTATTTCATTAAATTTTATATTTCTTGAGGATAAGGACAGAAATCATTCTTGGACACTTTATATATAAAACACCTACAAAATTCTGGACACTTAATATGATCCTGAGCGGGAGAAAAAAAACATGCACACATGCTTCCATATGCCTCAGGAAATCCTATGGTGTTGAGAATCTGGTGAATAGCTGACTTTACTAAATCCTCCTTGCTTCCTAAATACATGAAATGACATTTTTATATTAAATGTGTAGATTGACAAGTGAAATAGTTATCAGTGGCTCTTGTAAGTGGCAATATTTCATGTCTGCAATAGCTAAAAAAGTGAGTTGGGAGTTGGAAGGTTATTCTTAGTTTCTAAGTCCAATGTCATGCCATCAAAACAGCACTGGTTATTACTCTCTCTGTTTTGGTAAAAAGTCAGGTCACCAGTTAACAATCAGGATGTAAAGCATTTCAGGGAACCCACTTTAGGGAGTCTATGGAACCTATATTTCTACCTATAGAAAATTTCCTTTCATTTGCCTTATTGAGGCAAACATGTCTCTCATGACCTGGATATTAAATTTTAAAAATGCATGTTTTTGTGTAAGTGGTGTAAAAAATTTGATCTTTTTTAATGTGAACAATTGACCCTGTGTTAAGATGCTTCTAGTTTTGTTTTCCTAGAAATATCATAAAGAGAGTATGCTAGCTGTGTTTCCAGGCAACATTGCTTATGCTGAAAACGACCCATGACAGAGAGTTCTTGCCTCCTCAACTGGGAAAACTTTGAATGAACTCTCTAAATGCTTAGAGAGAATTTTTATTCTTCCTAGGGTGAGGTTCCTCTTTTAACTGGGTGTATTATTTTTCAGAACCCCTTAGGGCTGTGCACATGAAACTGTTACAACACAGTCATCTCCTATTTGGATTATGGGATTTCTAAGCCAGCAACCCTTCAGTCCATGAATGTGGCTTGCTCCCTTTCATTTACTCTGTTAGTTGGAAGGCTCTAAAAAGAATAGACCCTGGAAAATGGCTTGAACTTCTCAGGCCAACATTGAAGAAACTCTTCGGATACTACCTTGCTGTCATATAGCGTTTCTGCCCTTGTGCCCTTCCAAGTGAAGCCATTTCAAAAGTCCCCTATTTGGGTCTTGTGAACTTATTTTCTAGTGGAGCTTCTGGTAACCCACAGGGAACCTTACAGAGAAGTACCAGCAGCACACTAGACTTTCACACACTTCAATTTGGCCAATTGTAATATATTTAGAAAAAAACAGATTGAGAACTTTATGATGAAAAGACACTGATCCCTAGATAGGAGCCAATCCATCTAACTTTGATGATAAAATTCTGCAGCGTGTGACAAGGTGTATATCTTCTCACTTTCAATATTGAAGAAAGATTGGGGTGACGTAAGTCTGTACTGAGAATATATACTAACCTCTGTACTCACCAAGCCTGAAACTGACTTGACCAGTAACTCAGGTGTAACTTGTCTGGAAGACATGACACTGCCATGGGATTGATGCAAATGATCCAAATACCATTTGTGGAGATTACAGTAGATACATGTCAACCCATGCACTAATACCTCAACAAGGGGCTGAAGTAGACACTCAAACCTGCACCCTACTTGTTGGTGACTAGGACTGTAGCCAGTATAGCAGCCTGGAGCCATCAGGTTGGCATTGGCTGTGACCACACTTAGGTTCCACTCTGTATTGAGATGTACCTTTGAGTCTCACAGAGCTTCAAAAACTAGGGATGAGTGAGCCAAAGCAGTTTAAGTGCTATGCATTGGAGCATTATGCCAGGCAGGGTACACAACAGACTGACATTCAAAGGGGGGTTGTGACCTTGGCAGCTACTTTCGAAAACTTTGATACTTCCAAGGTATGCTTTCTCAATCTCTATCTGTGGGATGCACCTGGACCATGTTGCACCTGCAGGGAAATTTCTAAGTCCTAGGTTTGCAAATTTAACTATGTACCCAATGCAAATATTGAGATTACAATTTGCACACCAAACAAAAAGAATAATACTGTTCTTTATTGATCATCCTTTGTAACTATGCCTTGGGGTTTGATATACCTCTACATTTATTTGTGTTACATTTGAAACAACACACTAAAAGCGATAAAACAAGATTTACCACTCTCCGCTTATTGTGGTATATACTGTTATTGATTGTTATTTGATAAAAATTTGTGTTATGATCATCAGGATAAAAAAGACATTATGAGACTATAAAACTAAATTGTTCTTCCTGCTCCCCTCTACCAAATAGTCTAACTGTGTAGGGGATGAAGGTGATTCTATTATCCTTTAGATGCCTGTAGTTCAAATTCTCGTGGTCAGATCTGTATTGATTTACTTTTTTATGTCAAAAGTATTAACTCTTAAAGGTAGACTTAGAGAAAAGGGTGAACAGATCTTTTTTCAGTTTTACATTAGAAATTGACTGTGGATCAAGATTTTTCTAGCTCCATTATCCTCCAAGTCCAGTAAAAGTAAAATGTCAACTGTTGTTTTATGCTTCTGTTCTTTAATATCAAAGACATCCTGATATTGGTAGACTGTCTCCAAGTGCACTGTATCTGATAGGTGAGAGGTCACTGCACCACCTCCCTCCTCCCCCTTCATGAATTTAAGTAAGGTTTTCTTGTGTGTGGGCATGTAGTTGTTTATCTATTAGTTTCATATTAATACTGAGTACATTGGATACTTGCTTTTTCATTCTTGTGATACTTTTTTTAGGAGGATATTTTCTAAATCCTTCCAGGTAAATACAAAAGATGTGAAGTGGTACTTTTGTCCTTTTAATGAGTTTTTATAACATTGAGGTAATTTCTTACTTAAAGATTTGATCAAATTCACCATTAAACCCATCTGGGCATGGCGATTTCTGTTTTAGAAGGTTATTAATTATTGATTCAATTTATTTAGATATCACAGTATTCAGGTTATCTTTTGTGTGTGTGTGTGTGTGTGTATTTTGATAGTTTGTGTCTTTCAAGGAATTGGTCCAGTTAACCTAGGTTAGCAAATTTCTAGGCATAGAGTTATTCATAATAGGCCTTTATTATTCTCTTAATACCCACATGATCTGTAGGTTATGATCCCTCTTCCAATTCTAATGTAATTTGTGCCCTTTCTCTTTTCTTAATTAACTTCACTAAAGAATTATTGATTTTATTGAGCTTTGGAAAGGATCAGATTGGTTTTAGATTATTTTTCTCTATTGATTTCCTCTCTTCAATTGCATTGATTTCTGCTCTAATTCTTATTATTTCTTTACTTTTATGTACTTTGGATTTTAATCTGCTTTTTCTTTTTCAGTTTTCTAGAAAACTAAGATAGATACTTAGGTTAATATTTTAGATATTTTTCCTTTCTAATATGTGCATAAATATAAATCTGTAGATTGCTTCAGGTAGTATGGACTTTTTAACAGTGTTATTCTTCCCAGCTATGAGCATGGTATGTTTTTTCCATTTGTTAACATCTTCAGCTCTTTTTTTTTCTCAGAGTTTCATAGTTCTCTTTATAGAGATCTTTCACATCCCTTCTTAGGTAAACTCCTAGATATTTCATCTTCTTTGGCACTACTGTAAAAGGAATAGAGTCCTTGACTATATTTTCAGTTTAACTATTGTCAGCATACATAAAAACTACTGATTTTTAAGTATTTATTTTGTATCCTGAGATTCTGCTGTATTCCTTGATTACTCCTAAGAGTTTTTTTGTTAAGTCCCTGGGATTTTCCAGGTATAGGATAATATCATCAGTGACAAGAGTTCGATTTCCTCTGACCCTATTTGGATACTCATGTGATTGCCTTCTCTTGCCTGATTTTGATGGCTAAGACTTCCATTACTATGTTGAATAACAGTGGAGACAGTGGGCATTCTTGCCTAGTTCCTGATCTGAGTGGAAATGTTTTCAATTTTACATCATTCAATATGATATTGGCTATGGGTTTGCTATAGATGTCTTCTATCAGTTTAAGAAATGCCCCTTCTATGCCTGTTTTCTTAAGTGTTCTGATCATGAAAGAATGCTGGATATTATCAAAAGTTTTTTCTGCATCAGTTGAGAGAGTCACATGGTCTTTGTTTTTTATTTTATTGTCATGATGTATTATATTTATAGATTTGCATATATTGAACAAACCCTATAACCCTGGAATAAAACCAACTTGATCTTGGTGTATAATTTTTTTTGGCATGTTATTGAATTCTGTTTACTAAGATTCTACTGAATATTTTTGCATTGATATTCATTAATGAAATTGGTCTATAATTTTCTTTCTTTGTTGGATACTTTCCTGATTTGGGTATCAGGGAGATATTTGCTTCATAGAATGTGTTGGGAAGTATTTCTTCTTTTTCTATGCTTTGGAAAATGTTGTATAATATAGGTACCAGTTCCTCTTGAAAGGTTTGATAGAAATCCAACATGAATCCATCTGGTTCTCGGACTTTTCTTTTTTGGGAGATTTCATATTGTTCAGTGATTGATATAGGTCTATTCAAGACTTCTAATTCTTCCTGGTTGACTCTAGGAAGGTCATTTCCTTCAGATTTTCATATTCTGGGAAAAGAATTTTTTATGGTAATCACTGAAGATTTTTTTTGAATTACTGAGTTATCTGTTGTTATTTCTCCTTTATTGTTTCTAATATACAATATTAGAAATTTTACTTTTCTTTTCTGGCTAGGTTGGCCAAAGGTTTCAAAAAACAAATTTTTTAAAAAAATTAACATAGCTTTCACCTCATTTACTTAATCACAGTGTTAAGATATCTGCATTCAATATTTGATAAATTTGACTTGTACCCTTGCTATATGCTCCATAGGTGTAGTCCCACCATTAACCCTCCCTCTATCAAACCACACCCTCCTTTCCCATCCCTCTCCCCTTCCCTCCTTCATCTCCAACTTTTTGTT
Organism: Otolemur garnettii; assembly: GCF_000181295.1. Lineage (NCBI taxonomy): Eukaryota > Metazoa > Chordata > Mammalia > Primates > Galagidae > Otolemur > Otolemur garnettii. The sequence goes on along the minus strand of NW_003852602.1, from coordinate 1,233,363 downwards.
TTATTGATCTTCTGAATGATTCTTTTGTTTCAATTTTATTTAATTCTGCTCTAACTTTGGTTATTTCTTTTCTTCTGCTGGGTTTGGGGTTGGAATATTCTTGCTTTTCCAGTTGCTTGAGATGATCTATTAAGTTGTTGGCTTCCTCTCTTTCTTTTTTCTTCATGAAGGCTACCAATGCTATAAATTTCTCCTTTAGGATTGCCTTTGAATATCCCACAGATTTGATAATTTGTGTCTTAATTATCATTTTCTTTCAGAAATTTGGTGATTTCCTTCTTAATCTCATCTTTGACCCAGCTAGAATTTAGCCTATGATTATTTAGTTTCCATGACTTTGTTTGAGTTTGAAGATTCCTGTTGCTGTTGAGTTAAACTTTTACTCCATGGTGGTCTAGGAAGATACAAGGAATAATTTATATTCTTTTAAATCTGCTGAGGGTAGACTTGTGTCCTAGGATATGATCTATTTTGGAGGATGATCCATGGGCTGATGAGAAGAATGTATATTTAGTTTTACTAGGATGAAATATTCTGTAGAGGTCTGTTAAGCGCATTTGTTCTAAGATCAGGTTTAAGTCTAAAATTTCTTTGTTTAGTTTCTTCTTCGAGGATCTTTCCAAGATTATCAAAGGGGTGATAAAATCTCCAACTATTATAGTGCAAGAAGATATCACATTATTCATATCCATCAGAATTTGCTTGATAAATTGAGGAGCTTTATGGTAGGGTGCATAAATATTAATTATCAAAATCTCTTTATGTTGAGTATTTCCCTTAACAAATATGTAGTGACTGTTCTTATCTTTCTTTATCTTTGTTGGTTTAAAGCCAATTGTATCTGCAACTAAAATTGTAACACCTGTTTTTTTCTGGTTTCCATTTGCCTGTATTCTTTAAGGTAAGATGACATTCTTGTATGCAGCAGATATCTGGTCTGAGTTTATGTATCCAGTCAGCCAGCCTGTGCCTCTTTAGAGGACAATTTAAACCATTCACATTAATTGAGAGAATTGATAAGCCTGGTTGTATTTTGGGTGTCATGTTTTTCAGATGTCCAGTGGACATTTTTAATCCTTTCACCACTGTGGAAGTTGAGAGTTGTTAAAAAATTTCTGAGTGAGTTTACTTCAGTGGTAGAGGATTGTGCTGATCATTGGTTTGATTATGGCAAATTTCTTCAACATGTCTATGTTATTAATGTATTTGATTTCTCCATCACACATGAAGCTCAGTTTAGCTGGATAGAGAATCCTGGGTTGAAAATTGTTTTGTTTTAGGAGATTGAAGGTCAATGACCATCCTCTTCCAGCTTGAAATGTTTTGGCTGAGAGATCTTTCTGATGTTTCTCCCATTATAGGTGATGGTTTTCTTACATCTGGCTGCTTGCAGAATTTTCTCCCTTGTCTTAACTTTGGGAAAGTTAATCATAATGTGTCTAGGAGATGCTTTATTTAGCTTGAGTCTTGCTGGGGTTCTGAAAATGTCTACTAGCTGAAGTTCTGTATCTCTTGCAATGCTTGGGAAATTCTCCAAGATCTCTTAGAGTAGAGCCTCTTTACCTTTTCTCTTTATCTTTTTCTCCTTCAGGAATTCCTACAAAACGAATGTTTGATCTTTTGGAGTGATCCCACAATTCTGTCAGGAAATGATCAGAGTTTTTGCTCTCCATTTATCTGCTTTTTTGAGCATTTGGGAACTCAACAGCTTTGTCTTCAGTTTCAGAGATCCTTTCTTCTGCCTGGTCAACTCTACTACTGACGGATTCTACTGTAGTTTGGTGCTCCTCTACTAACTTTTTCATTCTCTTGAGCTCTGCTATCTCTTTTCTCATTATGTCCACATCTTTGATGACTTTGTCTTTGAATTCATTAATTTCTTGAGATAACTTTAGAACTATTCTTTGGATTTCAGTTTCTAACTTTTCTTCCATTCTACTCATCTTATTTGCCACCCATGTTCTGAATTTGATTTCTGACATTTTAGCCATTTATTTAAGCATGGAATCTTCAATTGTATCTCCTTTATCATTCCTTGGGGGTGGATCTACTCTGGTTATTCCTGTTACCAGAGCTCTTCCTTTGGTTCTGCACCATGATTATTTTCCACCACTTGGCTATTAGAACTGATAGGGTGAGATTGAATTGGGGTTCCCAGGTAGTAGAGATAATCAGCCCTTTACTAAAGTGCTAAGCTTTGTAATTATGGTTTATTTCCTACAACCTTACAATGGCCCATTTCAGAGTTTTGGCTGGAGACTCTGAGGACCTGCTTGGTAAGACAGGGTAAACTAGCTCTGTTTTGATATCAGCCAACCTCCACCCTATCCTAAGAAGCCATGTATTGGGTTTAAATCTCAGCTGTGAAGAGATACCGACAGCTATGGTGCCCTGCCCCCACCTTTCAGTTCTTTTCTGCTACAGAACTTCAAGGGTCAACCTCAGAGTGTCTCCAGGTTGTCAGCCACAGATTCAAGTTCCAATTAAATTGTCTCAGGCAATACAAACCATGCTTAACAGAGAGGGATCCAAGAGTTTCCAACAGCACAATTGGAGCCAGCAGTTCCACACCCACTCCCACCAGACACAGCCCAAACCAAGGGTCAACCTCACCACTGACCAGGCAAAGTTATAACCAAGGGACTTCTCTTCCTCCTGCAAAGTGTCCCTTTCTTCCCATACCCTATTTTCTCCCTACTATTTGCAGATTCTGTCCTGAAAGTCAGCAGTTCACACTATGCCCAGATCTCTCAGGAAAAGACAAAACACTCTGTGCTCTGCAGGGGGCATAACTTCAGACCACCATGCAAGGGGGGGAAGGGTAGACTATGAGTTTGGAATTGTGGGGGGAAATATCTGTTCAATTTTATGCCTGGTGGGGTGGTGTCTATGTTCATAAGTGGGACCTCCCTGGAGAAAGAGATCTGGTGTTTAGTGGCTCTCTCCAGTGAGGTAAAATGAGAGTTCTTTTGTTCCCTGCTCACTTACAGAGAACCTGTGGAGGACTTTCCCCCTGGGGGAAGGGTCTTCTGCCCTCTAGTCAATAGGCTTTGTACCTGTAATTTGTTTTCTTGAATGCTCCACCTGGGAGTTACAGCTTGCTAAACTTCTTTCTTGGCTCAGCTCCCCTCCTTTGGTTTCATAGAGTCTGATTCAGTCCAATTTTTCTCTCTCTGGTAAGAAGCCTCTGCCAAGGGTGTGACCAGTCAGTCATCTTCCCATAATTCCAAAAAATGTCTATATAATGCAAAATTATTTACCGATTCCATGCAACCTCTCAAAAAATACCAACTTTTTTTCAGATCTAGAAAAAAATAGTTCTATGCTTTTTATAGAATCAGAAAATATCCCAAATAGTCAAAGTAACCTTACCTAATAAGAACAAATCTGGAGACATCACTTTAGGAGACTTCAAGATATGCTATAAGACAGTATTAACTGAAACAACATGGTTGGCACAAAAATAGACACAAGGACTTATGGATCATAACAGGGAACCCAAAGATGAAACCATCCTCATATCCCCATCTGAACTTTTAGAAATCAGACAAAACTTTACAATGGTGAAAGAATCCCTATTCAGTAAATGGTGCACTGATATAGACACATTTAAAAGACTGAAAGATGATTCACACCTCTAACCACTCATAAAAATTAATTAATGATAGATAGATAAAAGACTTCAAATTAAGGCATTGAACTATAAGTATTCTAGAAGAAAGTACTGGAAAAACTTATAGATATTGGCCTCAGTAAACTATGATGAAGACACCAAAAGCAATCATAGTAAAACAAAGATAAACAAATGGGTCCTGATAAAATAAAAAACTTCTGCACAGCCAAGGACACAATCAATAGAACAAGTAGATAACCTACAGAATGGGAGCAAATATTCACCTACTATGCATCCAATAAAAGACTGATAACCAGAATCTACAAAGAACTCAAGCTAATAAGAAAAAATCAAACCCCATGAAATAGTAGGCAAAAGACATGAATGGAATTTTTTTTAATAAAAATAGTCTAATGCTCAACAAACACATGAAAAAGTGTGGAACATCTCTAATTATCAGGGAAATCAAAATCAAAACCACAATGAGATATCACCTAACTCCAGTGAGAACGGCTTTTATAGATGGCATGGATACAGAGAGATAGAAACATGGTGTTAGTAGGATTGCAAACCACCTCTATGGAAAGTAGTATAGAGATAATTCAATGTTCTAAAAATAGGCCTACCATTTAATCCAGCAGTTCTTCTACTAGGCATATACCCAGAGGAGGAAAAAATACATTTTATGAAAAACACGCTTACACTCAAATGTTTATAGCAGCACAATTCATAATTACAAGTTGTAAAAACAACCCAAGTTCCCATCACTATATGAGTAGGTTAATGAAATGTAGAAAATATATACTAGAAAAGTACATTTTATTAATTTAGTCTTCAAACATTACTGAATTGCTGAACAAAGTAAAGTCAACTGGGTTGTTATAAAGCAAGAGCTCTCCCCTCTCCCCTGTAGAGACAGGGTCTTGCTTTTGCTTAGAATAATCTTAAAATCCTGAGCTCAGGTAATCTACCTGCCTCTGTCTCCCTGTGTACTAGGATTAGAAGTGTGAGTTGCAATAGCCAGGGATTGTGGTGGCAGGTGCCTGTAGTCCCAGTTACTTGGGAGGCTGAGGCAAGAGAATCACTTGAGCCCAAGAGTTTGAGGATGCTATGATCTATAATGCCAGGGCACTCTACCCAGGGTGACAAAGTGAAACTCTATCTCAAAAAAATAAAATTAAAAAAGAAAAAGAAAAAGCAGGAGTTCAACTACAACTTTAACTTTACCTTGGAAATGAAAACAATGTAACCTAACATTTGTACCCTTATATTAATATGAAATTTTAAAAAAGCAGATTCCTAGGATTCCAAGAAATTTGGGTGTAGCCATTTTTTTGAGGAGTCCAAGAATAATTGTTTATAATGTGATATCGCTGGGTTTAAATTACTTTGATATAAGTAATGTACTGACTTCACTTTAGAAAATGTCATTCTACCAGTGGCACAGCTCTCTCTCAGAAAGCTTGCAAATGCTTGATTTTTTTTATATATTTCATAGAGGGGAAAGTTGTTTCTTAAAAAATTATAGATACAATGATCTTAAAGAAAGCTTTCCTTCCCACAAAGTAAACATTTTTTAGATCGATTATAAAATTACCTCTGATGAAAGTTAAGAATGATTATTTCCTACATAAACATTTTCTGGCATGCCACTCAATTATCGTTTTTTGAATCACACTGAAATTCTATTCCCTTTACCTTCATAATCCCCAGCCTATAATTTCAGCACCATCAATAAAGAACACTCACATTCATTTCACTTCTTCCCAAATTCTAAGTGGGATCTCCTTGGCTTACCATCATTGCCTGGTTACAATTCCTGCTTGCCCAAATAATTCTGAATAAAGTAACACAATGTGAGCACGCTCAGATATCTGTAAAGCAAAACCATCGGCCACCTGCACAATTGTCCTGCACCTTCTTTCTGCTTTCCAATAAGTAAATTGAAGTAAACTTCTAAGTTATATTTACTTATAAATATAGGTAAATTAATTATTAATTAAATTAATAAATTTTTACTTATATGCAAAAATTCAGATTCCTGTCCTCTGAACCCACAAATATACTTGATAATGGACTTTAGCCTATCTCCCTCCCATACTTTTATGTCTCTTTCATCTCTACTTTTCTTTCCCTCTTTTCTACTTCCTGTCTTTTCTCTTGGCCTCTGTTATAACTACCATGAGCAGCGGCAGAAGCTATAGCTGTGTGAACCTGGACATGATGCTTAGCTGATGCTTGCACTAGTTTTCTCATCTTAAAATGATGACAGTGTAAGATCAACATACCACTACTATGAAATCTAAATGAGTCAATATACACCCAGCACCTGGCACTTAACAAGTCACTTTCATAGTGATTCCATTATGATTACCTTCATTGTCAAAACTTCATTGACTAACCTATCCCATTCTACTTCTAGGTACAGAGAACATGCAAGGTGTGTTCCAGACAATGCAGTAACTGCTTTATACATTATCTTATTTTATCCTCACAGAAATTCTTTGAGATAGATATCATTTTTGGTAAGTGGAAAAAAGGAAACTGAAAGTCAAAAATTTAAACAATTTTGTGTGCACACATATTGAACAGACTGAACTGTTGCAGCCCGTGTACCTCTCAGGGTCACTGGGAAAATAGAGGCACCATTTGAACAAGTGGATAAGGCTACAAGTCAAAGACAGAAACTCTCTAAATCAGAGCAAAACTCAAAATTTCGTGTGCTTGACCTCATGTTTGTGTGAACTGAGAATTTGCAAGGGAAGAGAAATAGGAAAAAGAGAGTCTAGAGGATGTGTGGTTCTCAGACCCTAGACTAACACATTGCTAACAAGAAGGGCACACTCACCATCCACAGGCTTGTAATTAAATCTCCAGTTGAAAAGTGAAGTCTGTATAAACCCCATGTAGATTCCCAGGGCTCAGGCCTTCTCATTACCTCTGGCTTCAGGGCATCCACTTTCTGATATTTGTCAGATAGAATCTAAAAGCAAATTAGTAGAAATAACCAGACTAAGAAAAAAGGAAAAAATAATCCTTAATTAACTAAAACCAGGTTCTCTGTTCACCGAATAATGAACGAAGGTTGTTTGATGTGAGGGAAATACACAGAGGATCACAAAAAACTTGCTAGGAAGTCCAGATTTTGATTATATATGAATTTTTAAAAATCCATACAGGACTCTGGAAATTGATCTTTTCACTCCACATGGTATCCACTGTGGTCACTTAGGGCTGGCAGGTGGATGGACAGAAGAGTCCAGGACTGCATCCCTTATATCCCTAACACATTGGTGGAGATCACTGGAAATCTTTATTCCACTGGATTCCTTTCCACCTATTCTCAGTGTCTCTGCCCAAAGCCTCTTTAGAATAAGGTCTCAATAATCCAAAATCAATCTTTTAAGAGACTTAAGTAGAAGAAGCTCCAGAGTTATGACCTGACCCAGGAAGTCCCACAGTTTTACCTGTGCCATATTCTAATGATCATGCAAGTTACAGGTATAGCTCAGACTCAGGGCTATTAGACAGCTTGTACCCATAGGAGGAAGAGTTAAAATATATATATAGCCATCTTTAATCCACAATGGTCTGCTGTTTGGCTATAAATTATTTACATTTCCACCACATGAAAAATAACACTCTTTGAAAGACCTCCAAAATTCTCATCCCAAAATAGTATCAGCTCAAGCAAACGTTCCAGGATATGATTATCTAAAAAGGTCTAATTGTGAATGAAGTTTCTTAAGTGCATCCTCTGGCCATAGCTTCAAAAACAGAAACAAGCTCTTTGCCTTTGCAAACCCAGCAAAGAACAGCAAGGCAGACACAGGAGACACTCCTTGTCAAAGGGTGAAGAAAGAACATAAATTTTCTGAGATAATTTCCTGCTGGTCCTATTTCTCACTGTCAGCCTCTCCATGACCCTCTTCAGCTTCAACTTAGTCCCTCATGGTCCAAAAGCCATTGACACATGTCCTTAGATTTCATAGTAGTACCTGAGTTGTCATTCATTCCAGATTCAAGGGGAAGCAAATGAGACTCTGCCTCCCCACAGGTGGAGTACCAAAGAGTTTAAAGCCTCCATTCAGGAACTGAAATATTACATTGACTCTACATAAAAAGGAAAAAAATGTATGTGTGTGAGAGAGAGACATTAGATTTTGAATATATGACAGTCTCCTTTTCTTTCTTTTGGAGTTTTTCCCTTAAATTTTCTATGCTTACTAGTGTCTTTGTTGTTTTTATTCTTTTGTTGTTGTTGTTATTCTTATGTTATTAATTATACCAGAATACTCCCAGAAAGATTCTTTGGATCACAGTGACAGGCTCATTCCTATTTTGGATTCAGTCACTTGCCATCAGCCCAAATTTTGTTGGTTTTTTCCTTGGCTGATATATTTGGTTCCATTTAATAACCTTGTATATTGTCAGGATGTGAAGCATGTGTGTGTGCACGTGTGTGGAGGCTGAGTGTGAATATGCCACATGGCCTTGTAGTACGCTAGGCTCTGAGGGGAGAACTGTTCATAACTCCAACATAATATTTTAGAATAATGTATTAAGGACTTTAATCGAAGTATTTACAGACACTGGACTTAATGTATTCCCTTCTCAAATTTTGTTTTTATCTCAGTGCCAACATGAAATGTGCTTGAATGGATTGAAGTTATATACAGGCCACAGACTACAAAATTACTGCAAAACAAGAAAAAGTTAAGCTGATAACAAATAATTCAGTGGAAAGTTTTTACTGACTCCCTCGGTATGTTTGGTTTGGAGTCCAAATCACAAAGAAGAAACTCAGAGCTGCGCACTGGTACTGTAAACACAGAGCTCATCTATCAGGTATCGAGACAGAAAGGTTCTGTGTGGCACATCTCAACAGAAACATATTCCGTCCAGATTGAAAGAGTTCTAAATTTTTCAAGGAATCACACAACTTACACTGGTTTTAAAAGACAAAGCATACACGTATTACTTAACTTGTAGGATATACATTAAACATATAGGACGTGTATAGAAACTAGTAATAGTACTAATATAGTATAACAGTAACAACATTAGCAGTAACTTTAGCAAAAATAAGCTAACATTTACTAAAGATTCACTTGATCCAGGTACTGTTTTATGTTCTTTCTATAGAGGATGACCATTTATTTTATTTATTGTCCTAATGGGACACTTTTAAAAGTAAAAGGGAGTACAGTTCATAATGACTCCATCCCATGCAAAATAGGATGTATTTTAGGAACTATTCTCGGTTCTTTTATTATGGATCCAAACCCTGAGGTTTAGGAGGGCTCCATAACTTGCATAAGCTCCCATAGGATCAGAGGGGATACAAGGCCATTCTGTATGACCTTGGACTTGCAGAGACTATGGTCCCAGTTCCTGAATATGGTTATTAACCAGCTCTTTGCTCTCTCACATCCTTTAGAAGAAGTCCTTTCTGCCCTTTCCTCTTGTTTTTCCACATTTAACAGAGTCTGCCACATCCATAGATATAATGTCCCTCTATTTGTTTTCAAAATTGAATAAACAGAGCTAAAAAGCACACAGTGGCCAAGCCTCACCTCCACTACTATATTTTCTTAACAGCTTGGGCTCTGACACTAAACTGCTTTATGCTGAAAATCTAATTAGTTAGATTTTTGTTTTGTTTTGTTTTGGGCTGGTTTGGTTTTAACAAGCAAATAAAGCTGATTTTGAACCTTGATGTTCACTGTATTGAAGAGGGATCAGACATGCAAAGATCGTGGCACCATCTATTAAACACCACTGGCTCCCATTAGCCAACTGCACACAGCTTCCCCTCCAGTCACAATAAAAAGCAATTTTGCATTTAAATGCCACTCAGTTAACCTCTTTTAATTGACATAAGCACTTAAAATTATGTTCTTGCATTCTCAAGACATTTAGTTCATAGACCCTACATTTTTTTTGTTTCTTTCTCTGAAAATTCAAAAAATGTTTACTTTAAAAAGTATGTTTTATATTATTATATATTATAAAATTTTACATTTATCCAGGCAGATTTTCACCTATAGAAATTGCACAAATAAATATCACTTTACAAAGCAATATATCCAATTGTATATATCTAGTTATTTTTGGAGAGCTATTAAAAGTAGCTCTGAAATAGAAGCTGGGGGACACAGAGGTTCTGCTCCGTTTTATGAACAGGCTACAGGCGTGGATTCAAATTTCAGCTTCACCTCTTCTTAGTCTCAGGATCTTAAGGAAAGCAATTAAAAAGTAATCTCTGAACCTGCCTTTCTGTCATCTAGTATAATGTGGGTAGTATTAGAAATCTATTTCATAGGATTACTGTTAAAATTAAATGAGATTTTTTTAGTGTGTGGCAGCATCAGCGTGGCCCCATTTTGTTCCCTGCACGGTGCAGTCCTCAGCACTCACACCCTTATGCTTGCAAAAGTATCCTCCGGCAAGGTGCACCTGAGGGAATTGGAGCAGGACAGAAGAGTTTAGAAGTTAACAGCCCTGAAATCAGCCTTCAGCCCCTAAGAGCAGAGAGTCCCTGGGTAAATACCTTAACTTCCTCATTCTCCCTGAGGGCTGTCTCTGAGGACCTTTCCATAGGACCTGTGGAGGTCAGCAGTGGGAATGAGCCTCAGTTCCCCAACACACTCTATATCGCCTTACTTTCTTCCCTGTACTCCCCTACTGCTGTTTCCAGGCATCATTTATAAAATCAGTGGTTTGCATTCAGTCTCCGTCTCAGGATTCACCATGAGCCATTATTCAAAAGTGACCCACGATTTGGTTAAGGACCTATTGCACTGTCTTAGGATGGGAACCTGTCCTGAGACTGTGCAATAGGTCCTTAACCAAATCGTGGGTCACTTTTGAATAATGGCTCATGGTGATTCAATAAAAGGGTCATTCAGCAATCTAATGGGCAATAAGCACCATGTGTAGGTAGTACTGGGCTAAGCACTTTTCATGCACGCACACTCCTATATGGGGCTAAAGTACTATATATTCTCATTTCTCAAATGAGCAGGCAAAGTACAAAGAAATGATAATTAAATTGCCAATATCACACAGGTATTGCATGACAGAGTCAGGATTTCGACTCTGTTTATTCCAAAGTTTATGCGTTTCCACCAATGCTGCGCTTCCTCCCGTGACAGCTCATATTGATGTTCTGTATAATTAGCTCCCGTGTAGACTAACCGACCTATCAGTCAGATACTTGAACTCAGGAGGAAACAGAATCAAGATTATCCTCTCCCATGTCCCTTTGCTGTTGACGATGTTCATGCATTCCATATACAACTCAACCTCCACTCTACATACAACTCAAAAGATACAATGACTTTTAATAGGAACCTCACTTTTGTAGGTCAGCTATGAAGAGTAAGAAAAAGTGGTGGTTTTTAGAAAGAGAAAAGAAAAGGCATAGAAAAGTTATATGACCTCCTCAAGGTCACAAAAGGAATCAGTAATGGATCCAGGAACAGTGGCCAACTATTTTGGATTCATTGTCCAATGCTCAATCCATCATACCTGCCCCTCTCCACGGAACCTCACTTTTGTAAGTTATGGTCATGCCTCCCTTTAAATCTTACAACATGGCTAACTCAATAACCAGAGAGCTAACATCACATGTAAGAAGATTTAAATTGAATAGTAGAACTGAAGGTATTCTCTCAGTTCATGTTTTGAGGCAGGACCCCAATACAACCAGTTGAGAGGGTTGTTACTTTCTTTATATTTCGCTCTATTATTATAAACAACTTGAATTAAGAAAGGATAAACAACTAGTAGAACATATATCTACTGGTGTTGAAAATAATAGACTGAAAGTATTATTCATTATGTTTATATATTACTAAATATGTTTATGTGTGTGTATAATATATATTATTATAATATATGCATATTATAAATATATAATGTATGCTTATATTTCAAGTCAACGAGGATCCTAGCATTTCGTAGTATTACCTAAACATCAGACATACTTTTTTTTTTTTTTAAAGAGGCCATTTTGAACAGACATACTAATAAAACCAGTTTAACATAATTTTGAAGCTAGGCATTTCAGTAATATTTCTTGTGATGCTATATGGAGCTTATCAGACCTCTCATGATTTTCTGGAAATCTCTGCAAGTCAGAAAGTCAAAGAAATGGAGAAAAGAAATCCTGCTGGGAAGTAGGAAGAGTAAGAAAAACTGGTGGCTTTGGGAAAGAGAAAAGAAAAGGCACACAGAAGTTATATATCCTCATCAAGGTCACAAAAGGAATCAGTAATGGATCCAGGAACAGTGGCCAGATATTTTGGATTCATTGTCCAATGCTCAATCTACCATGCTTGACTCCATGGTGTGCAATTTGCTTCTTAGCTCAAGTCACTGAGATGTGCTCTTTGGCAAAGTGGGCTGTTAAAGGAAGCAGGAGACTCCTTTCTTCTCAAAGTCTCTCCTGCATTGGGACCGGCAGGAGAGCTTCCTCCCTTGTCATCCTGCCACAGTCTACCCAAGGTGATGCTCCTCCGGGTGAGGCTGTGAGTGCCCATGCAGCATGTTAAGCCTTAACTTACACAGTTTTTTGGTATGGAACATCTGTGGATTCCAAGAGTGAGCAGATGGCACCGAGCCGTGCCAGACTCAGCACCTCTCTTCTCCAAACTACATTCCTCACTTAGTACTCACAAACCATGGCCTCTACTTCTGCAAAGCAAGAGGGCAGAACAGTGGGAAATGCAATCTTTGGAAAGAAAAATCCCTTACCTAACTCCTCCCATTCCTGGTACTAACTTACTCTAAACTGGTGCCATCGTCAATCCTCCAAAATCTCTGAGCTGAGGCTGCATATGGCAATATAAGAATGACTCCTTTTATTGGAGAAGTCACTTTTCCCCACAGATATTCTTTTAAGTATCTTAATATGTGCCTAATGGAAACTTCTCAGTCCATGCACTAAGAATGATTGCTAGCAGTCTACCTTTAAAAACGTGTTTTTAATTATTCCATTCTTGTGAATCTCAATTTGGATAATACAAAATCTCAATGCCGTATTTGTTAATAAGGTAGGACACTTTGTCTTACTTCAGACAAAATAAAAGCCAATGTTTTGAGAATATTATAAGCCGTGTCTAAAATGTGGGGAGGAGGTTAAAAAGGGCCATTTTATTCTCTATTAAGAAAAATAAACTGTTATTTCTTACATTTTCAAGTAGAATTAAACTTAAAAAACTGAAATGGATATAAGTCTCATTGCTCTCACCCCAGAGACATGACACAGGGTAGTTTGGCCAGCTGAGACCAAAGAAATGGATCTATTCTTTGAAACCAAGAAGAAATAAGCTTTGGCCCCTGGGCCTATAGTAGGAGAGGCAGATTTGATGGTTTCTGAATCCATTTTAGGTCAATCTTCCCTTCTTTGAAAGATAATGTGTGTTTATGGCTGATGGCTTTAGAGTCCCATCAGGTAGAATCCCAGAAGCCCAACAGCTTTTCCTCACTCCATCACGTTTTATCTGCCCCTCTAGTCCCTTAGTAGGAACTTAAATGTATAACTTTGGGATTGGGTGTGGGGTTCAGAAATTGTTGTACAAATGTTGGAGTCATCAGTATCTCACTAAGAAGCTGTGGGACACTATGATATCTCCTGCCAGTGAGTGATGGTAGAGTGGCGGACATGATCAAGGACCAGTGCTATGGAATTCCAGTGTCTGCAAATCAGGAAGAGGTGGGGGAACCAGCAAAGGAAATAGAAATGGAGATACCAGAGATGTAAGGGGATAACTTGGAGTGAGTGTGTGTCCTGAAATCTAAGTGAAAAAAAAATTGCTTTAAAGAAAAAACTTCATAAAATGCTGATGAGCAGTTGGGAAAATAGAGCTGAACACAGGCTCTGTCAATGCAGAAATCATCAGTTATTGTTAAGGCATGTTTTAAATAGATAAACACAAATTATTTATATTTATAATATACAGTATGATGTTTTAAAATACGTATCCAAGGTGGAATGGATAAATCCAGCTAATTAGCATGGATATTCTCTCACATACCTATCATTTACTTGTGAGGAGAACACTTAAAAATCTATTCTTTCAGCAATTTTCAAGTATAGAATACATTGTTATTAACTGTAGTCATCACACTGTACAATAGATCTCTTGAATTTATTCTTCCTCTCTAAAATTTTGTAACCTTTGACTAACATCACTCCAAAGCCCTCCTCCCACCCCCAACCATTGGTAGCCACTTTTTAATTTTTTATTTCTATGAGCTCTACCTTTGCAGATCACACATGTAAGTGAGATCATGCAATATTTATCTTTGTTTTTTTTTTTTTTTTTTTTTAGACAGAGCTTCAAGCTGTCACCCTGGGTAGAGTGCCATGGCATCACCACTCACAGCAACCTCCAAATCCTAGGATTAAGTGATTCTCTTGCTTCAGTATCCCAAGTAGCTGGGACCACAGGCGCCTGCCGCAATGCCTGGCTATTTTAATTTTTTTTTTTTTTTTTGTTATAGCCATCATTGTTGTTTGGCAGGCCCAGGCAGGATTCAAACCCACCAGCTCAGGTGTATATGGCTGGCACCTTAGCCGCTTGAGCCACAGGCACCAAGCCATGCAATATTTATCTTAATGTGTGTGGCTTATTTTATTTAACATAATGAAATATGTTAAATCTATATGGATAAAAATCTATAAAGAGTTAACATATAGATAAAATAGATAAAATCATCTATATAGATAAAATCATTTATCTATATGCTTAAAATTGATATAGTTTCTTTTTTATTAAGGCTGAATAGTACTCCTCTGTGTATATTTACCACATTTTATTGGTGTATTCATCTATTGATGAACATGTAGGTTGATTGCCTACCCTGGCTCTTGTGAATAATATGGTGATGAACATGAAAGTGCAGATATCTATGTGACATACTGATTTTGTTTCCCTTTGGATATATACTCAAAAGAGACATTGCAGTTTTATTCTTAATATTTTGAGGGTCCTCCTTACCGTTTTCCACAGCAAGTGAACCATTTTACATCACAACTGGCAATGTGCAAGGATTGCCTTTTCTCCTCAAGCTCAGCACTTGATATCTTTTATATTTTTGATTATCTTAACAAAGGTATTGTCAGTGGAGTGGTTCAAACCAAAGCTCAGCTGGCATGGCATGAGTTGAAATGGTTGATAAGGGAGTAGAATGGTCAGGATAGATAGCTATTTAAACAATTTTTTTTTCTGTTAAGTTTACATAGACATGCCTGTCTAACACATATCCTCCATCCAACAATCATTTTGAAACCCCAGCAAATACACTGTTACTTGGTTTCTATGGCTTTGCCTATACTTCACATGTTCTGTACAAAACACTATTCCTTTCCCTGTGCTCACTACATACCACCCCCTACTCAGAAGAGGTTTGTCAGCAACTCTCCACGGAGGAAATGGGAGGTGTTAGCTTCACTTTCACTTCATCCCTGAATCATAGTAACACCCTTCTTCAAATTCCCACAGACTGGATAGAGACACATTAATAATATAAACAAAAATAGTACTCTTTCAAGGTTTACTGTTCCAGCCTCTTCATTCAGTCTCTAGTTTTCACAAATGCATGAACTGCTTCCTTTATCTATTCAGTGTCTTATACTTAGACCTCAATAAGATCATTTATTCACCCATGACATCTTCCCACAGTTCAAACCAATTAAGTCATCTAAGGATAAATAAATGAATGACAAATAAAGAAATAAATGAAAATACTTGGTCTTATCATAACTATAAAAATAACAGAAATAAATGTATTATAATTTATCCTTGTAAGAATCATCAGCATTTCTATCTTTGGAATCTTTCAGAACAGTACAGGGAAGTGGGAAAAGAGACCAAGAGGGAAAAGGATTCTTTCCTGCAGTGTATAATCTTTTTTGGTTTATCAAAGATCAGATGGCTATTAGTTTCATCTACAAATGGTGCTGGGAGACCTGGATAACCACATATAAAAGACCAAAACTGGAACCACACCTTTCCCTCTCACTAAAATTGATTCAAGATGGATAAAAAATCTAAATCTAATTTGTGAAACAATAAGAAATCTCAAAGAAACTGAGGAGAAAACACTTAAAGGTATCAGTTTGGGGAAAGAGTTTATGGAAAAAACTCCAGTGGTAATTGCAACAACAACAAAAATAAACAAATGAGACTCAATTAAAGAAAAGCTTCTGTACAGCTAACGAGACATCAACCAAAGCAAATAGACAACCATCAGAATGGGAAAAGAGATTTGTATATTATGAATCAGACAAGAGCTTGATACCTAGGATCTACAGAGAACTCAAATTAAGCACCATAAAAAGAGCCAACAATCCTTTATATCAATGGCAAGAGAGATGAATAGCACCTTCTTTGATGACAGACAAATGATTAATGAACATAAAAAAAGCTCATCATCCCTAATTTTCAGAGAAAAGCAAATCAAAATCACTCTGAGATATCACCTAACCCCAGGGAGAATAGTCCACATACACAATCTCAAAGAAATAGATATTAGCATGGATGTGCAGAGAAGGGAACACTTTCACACTGCTGGTGGGACTGCAAACTAATACAACCTTTTTGAAAGGAAGTATGGAGGATCCTCAAAGAACACAAATTAGACCTCCAATTTGATCCTGCAATCCCATTACTAGGCATCTACCTAGAGAAAAAGAAATCATTTTATCATAAGGACATTTGTATTACACCATTAATTGCTGCTCAATTTACAATTGCCAAAATGTGGAAACAACTGAAATACCCACCAATCCAGGAATGGATTAATAAGCTGTGGTATGCCATAGAATACTATTCAGCCACTAAAAAGATGTAGACTTTACAGTTTTTGTATTAACCTGGATGGAGTTGAAACACACTCTTCTTAGTAAACCATCACAAAAATGGAGAAGCAAGAATCCAATGTACTCAATTCTGATATGAGGACAATTGATGCTGGTACATGGCAGAGGGTGGGGGAATGGGGGAGTGAAGAGAGGGAAAGAGAGAGGGAAAGAGGGAGGAGGTGGGGGGTCACAGTGTGTGACACACCTCTTGGGGGTGGGACATAATTGTAAGAGGACTTTACCTAACAAATGAAAGCAATGTAACCTGGTTATTTGTACTTTTAATGAATCCCTGACAAGAACGAGAGAAAGAGAAAGAGAGAGAGAGAGAGAAAAGGGCTTCAAAAGAAAGCAAAGCAAAATATATCTTATGGTTACAATCACATTTTTCTGGTGAACCTTAAAACAACTACAGACTTAAATGAGCTGTCCTAATTGTGTTGTTGTTGTTATTATTCTGGTAAGTCTGTGCTAGTTTCTTCCGGTATGTAAGTAAGCTGCTCTAAAGAAATTTCTTAGGTGCTTTCGAAACCTGCATTAGTATCACAGACTAGTCTGCTCCACTTGGACAATTCTGTATTAGAGACCCCTACGGCATACCAGTAGCCAAAAAAAGTCAGTATTACTGCCTGAGATAGTAGAATGTCCTCTGAGGAATAAGGGACAGGGATGGGAGTTTAGAATTTTATTCTGTCTTTATGCCCCATAAATTTAAACCTTGCCGTTTGCCCTTTAACATTTCCCTATATTTAGCTCAGCTTGAATTTAAAACTATTGGAGGCTGGCAGGAATAGAAAATATTTAA
This sequence comes from Otolemur garnettii, assembly GCF_000181295.1. Lineage (NCBI taxonomy): Eukaryota > Metazoa > Chordata > Mammalia > Primates > Galagidae > Otolemur > Otolemur garnettii. The sequence continues at coordinate 1,216,071 of NW_003852602.1, read as the reverse complement.
TTCATACTAAAGGTTAGATGACTAAGTATTTCCAAAGTGATTTGTGGTTTACACAAATATACCAGACAGGAAGACAGAAATAAACATATTTTAAACACTTGCTATATGCTGTGTTTTACATACATTCATCTCATTTAAAAATCACACAAAACTGTGAAGTGGATATTGTGACTATTTTTCTGAATACACCTTGAAACTTAGAGAGATGGAAGCAGTATAAAATTGTCACAGTGCTAAGGAAGAGAAACAATGATTTCAAATTTAGGTCAGCCTGGATTGAAATTCATAATCTTTCCACTTAAACCATATTTTTGCAAAACTTATCACTACTAGTGTAAGTTCTTTAAAAAAATGCACTGTTAAATTTCAAGGGCTAGTAATAGCGAAGGAAAGAGATCATGTTATTCCTTTAATTTGAGATATTTTTCAGTAACATCAAAAGTCTTGAAAACAAGTTTTTATTTTAATTCTAACCTCTATACGATGTTCTACAAATCATTCATTCCATAAGCTTATTTAGAAACAGTCACATTAGAAAAGTATTAAATCCAATCACCTACTTTTAATGCAAGCATCTTTACAAACTATTGTGTGTTTAAGAGCATACAGGAATGCGTGTAGGTGTCTTTATACTTAAACCTGATCACAAGAGAACAAAAACTAAGCTAAATTCTCTACCTAAAGGTTGAAAGTATCTTATGTAAATAACTAACTTAACAAATGCAATATAAATTCTCTCAAACCAAACCTAAAATAGAGGAGGAAGAGCATCACTTCATCATTTGCAAAATTTAGGCACATATCTATCCTATAGGCTAAACATAAATTTGCAATAAACATATTTGTGGTAGCTAACAATACCTGTGGTCTTCCAAAGGAACCATCATTGGAACATGTTGTGAGAATAACAATGATACAGTAATTTGTCAGTAACATAATAAAGTCATGTGCAAATGCAGAGACAACACGGGGAAGTAATTACAATTCTACTGTAATAGAGTCATTACCTTCATATCAAAACACACCTTAAAGAAATTAAGTAGTGCCTGCTAAACTTGTAAATAGAAAATTCAAAAGAAGAAATATCACAGAATAGATTGGACCATATGCACTATTTTTGAATTTGCAACCCCATGGCCTTTTATATTCTATATAAATATATATATATTTTATATTAGAATATATTTAATACATTCTAGTTCTATATGTTTTCATAGCTTACTAAGTGATAAAAAATACACCATTTTCTAGTATGAGTTTTCAGACTATTGAAAGAGATCTTTCTTCTATTTTTTTATTTATGTATCTCAATTTTTTAGCACACAGTAAATGCTCAGTGATATTTGTTCAATAAATGTATCACAGGAGTAATTTTTCATTGAGAAAACTAATATGAATGGTTAGAAATAGTTTTTGAGAGGAACAGTAAATTATGTGCTAATGGATTTAAAAACTTTCAATATTCCCCTATTGTGTACCAAGTGAAGTCTGTGAAAGGATGTCTCATGATTAGAGATGTATTTTAAGGAGAGAACATGGTTGCAACGCCCATGTGCATGGCAAGAATGAGAGGTCTGCACTCCAGCAGACCACTTAGGAGACTATTAAAATACTCCAGCTGAAATACATTGCAGAGCTGCACTACAGCAGTGAAGGCAGCATAAGAATGCTATTACTAAGGTAGAATAGGTAGGGCTTGGCCATACATTAAACATAGTAATGTAGACCATGGCTGTTTGTTTGAGCACCGGTAAAACTGAAGCTGTGGAACCATTAAAGAAAAATGGAGGCAGAGGGGGAGGGAAGCACAGTCCTAGAGTGATAAAATTCCTTCTATTCTGGACACATATCCTTAATGACTTCTAGGCATTGCTTACGTGCATTGTTAATGCATGCTGCTATCTTCCTTAAATAAAAATGATGTAATACTGGTTTATTTCCTATTGTTTTATCTGCAATGAAAGCTAAGGGTGATTCTTCAGCTTCTGTCTTACCTTCTCATAAAGTGTATTCAGGTTTGCCCCTTAATATTCTCTTCAGGCAATTTGTTCTAAGAGTTTGGACCATGGAGGTGGTCACTTAAATCTTGCACACAAAGGGTTGTCATCATAGTTAATTCATAAACCTGTGTGCTCTTAGGAAAGACACTCATACCACTCTTCTTAAAAATCTTCATGTTAGTCATTTGGGATGGCAGGGAGTGCCACATTCTCTACTGAATCACTTCACACTCAAAGCATCCCTTCCTCGGGAAGACACTATTGACTTTCCTGAAAAAGGCAATACCACATATCGCATCTCCTGCCTTCACAGCACTTGCCACAATTGAGGATCTAATTTCATGTATATAATCATTCAAGTACAGTCTTTCCCCAGCAGACTATACCTTCATGAGATTATATCAGTATTTACTCAAAATTATATTTATAATGTCCAGTGTATCAGCAAATAAAAAAAGCCTAATAAATATGCAATGAATGAGTGAAAAAGGTTAGAAAATTAATCTCAATATGGAAGAGATTTCTGAGTCTAAATTACATGATTTCACTATTCCATTTAACTCTAGGAAACTGGTTTCCCTATCAGAAAGTTTCAGGAAACTCAGTTTTCGGAATCAGCTTTATGAACGAGGAAAATAAATATTACCGGAATATCTCATATATGTACCCTGTTTTAATAATAGTATGATCTTAGAGCACCTAGAAAACAAAACAAAGTCTTTAAAAGTGATATCTGTATATTAGTTCTGTTGGCAAGCTTCACAGGATTATGATATAAATTGTTGATCTACTTATATGCATGAGATAGTTTGTTGCAAACATTTATTTTTAGAGATTGTTATCTTCTAACTGCACAATAAATTACTGCTATTTGCATAATAGAATTGTTTGCTCCTTTGATTTTTCTATCCAGATTGGGAATTATTAATACTTAGTCATACTTTAGATGGATGATTTGCCACTGAGTATGTTAAGCGTAAAGTATATATAGCACCCTTATATGTTTTATTTTTCAAACCTCCCAGGCAAAAATAACACGCTGTACTTCTGCCCTTCAGAAAATTTTGAGGATGAAGCTTAAATGCAAAATCATTGAAACAATTGTGGAAATCTGGGTTGAAAATATACATGTGCTCTTCACAGCTTCATTATGGCCATGTGCAATGTCTCACTCACATAATAAATGTTTAATGGATGGATATATAATGAGAAACCAAGGAATAAAAGTTACTTTTGATTTCAAGCTTCTTTATAAATTGGGTAGAATATGTGTTACTCAATTATCTTCCTGGTAAATTTACGTTAACTATTTTTCACTTGGCAAAAAGGGCATTTTCTAATGAAATAATTTAATTGAAATTAAGAAAAAATTAAGTTTTAAATTTTCTAGGCACTGAATTGAGACAAAATTTTAAGTTTAGAATTATGGTCATTCATGGTCTAAACTTTAATTAGATACATATGCAAATCTCATACCTAGGGTTCTGTGGTTTACATGTCATTTTCTTTTTCCTATAGATCAAAATAAATAAATGAAAAAAAAAGGGGAAAAGACTTTGAACACTTGATACAATGGTACCATTGTATCAAGTTGTACAATAAGTTTTTTTTTTTTCTAAGAGAACAAGTAGACTGGAATATGTGCACTTTCTTGTTTATTCTGCCTTGTTGAAAATAGTGATACATGGATATTGGATGCTGAATTGCAGAAAGCCTATGGAATTTCTCAGAAATGTGGGTCCCTAGAAGGAATCACTTCAAGGCTTCATGAAGAAAATAATATTACTAAGACCCTCTCTGAAAGCTGACAGCCCCTTCACCAAGAGGGTTCCCTAGACGTTGAATAGAGTCACCACTATGAAGTAGGCTGCCCTAAGTCTTAACAGAGAATAGGAGGGAGAAATGTTAAATCATCAACTTTCCTTTCCATTGATATTTTATCCCTTGATTCTGTAATATACACTTGTCCCAACATCTCTTTCGAGGATTTTCCACTCAATG
>NW_003852602.1:1163168-1211966 GCF_000181295.1 Otolemur garnettii | reverse complement strand
AGAAAGAAAGAAAGAAAGAAAGAAAGAAAGAAAGAAAGAAAGAAAGAAAGAAGAGAGAAAGAGAGAATCATTCTGGCAACTTACATAAATGACATAAATAGAGGACATATTCTGACTTCATTGTACTTCAGTTTTCTCGAGGATCTGTGTATTATTTATCTTTATATCCCTAATATCTAATATGTGCCTAGAACTTTGAAGGTACATAGTAATGATAGTTGGATGATGAAAACCATATTATTAATAGTTTCCTGTGATTGAAAATTTATATATATAAAGTGCTAGCACATTATCTAGGTCACAGTACCACATTATTTTTTTAAATTTTCTAAATATGATTTAACATGTCTTTCCCTTTTGTATATTTAAAAAGTAATTCTCTCCCTTTTTGCTGATGATGTGATTTTGTACTTAGGAAACCCCAGAGACTCAACCACAAAACTCTTGGAAGTCATCAGGAAATTCAGTACTGTCTTAGGGTATAAAATCAAAGTTCACAAATTGGTAGACTTTCTATATGCCAAAAACAGCTAAGTTGAGAAGCAAATCTAAGACTCAGTTCCCTTCATAGTGGCTTCAAAGAAAATGAAACACTTAGGAGTATACCTAACAAAAGAGATGAAAGGTCTTTTCAAAGAGAATTATGAAGCCCTAAGAAAAGAAATTGCAGAAGACACTAACAAATGGAAGAATACATAATGCTCTTGGCTGGGAAGGATCAACATGGTCAAAATGTCTACTCTACCCAAAGCAAGCTACAGGTTCAGTGCAATCCCCATTAAAGAACCAACATCATATTTTGAAGAACTGGAAAAAATAGTATTTTGTCTTGTATGGAACAAAACAAAAAACAAAAAAACAAAAAACAACCCTATAGCTAAGACTATTTACTCTTAGTAATAAATACTAAGTCCAAAGTCAGAGGCATCACCCTACTAGACTTCAAGCTATATTACAAGTCCACAATAATCAAAACAGCATGATATTGACATAAAAATAGAGATCTAGACATAGGGAACAGAGAAGAAAGCCAAGAGATAAAACCAGTCTCTACTTGTCACCTTATCTTTGATAAACCAAACAAAAGCATACAGTGGGGAAAAGAATCCCTATTCAACAAATGGTGCTGGGAGAACAGGATAATCACATATAAAAGACTGAAACTCAACCCACATCTTTCATCCCTTAAAAAAATTGACAAAAGATGGATAAAAGACTTAAATCTAAGACACAAAGCAATAAAAATCACAGAAGAAAGAGGGGGAACTCTTGATGATATCAAACTGGGCAAAGATTTTATGACAAAGACTTTAGTGGCCATCACAACAATAGAAATTAATAAATGGGATGTAATTAAGCTGAAAAACTTCTGCACAGTGAAGTAAACAACAAGGAAAGCAAAAAGACAACCTTCAGAATGGGAAAAGATATTTGCAGAGCACCAATGTGACAAAGGGTTGATAACTAGAATTTATGGAAAACTCAAGTTAATTAAAAAAAAGAGTGAATAATCCCATCTACCTTTGGTCAAGATATATGAACAGAACCTTCTCTGATGAAGACAGATGAATGGCTAACAAACATTTTAAAAAATGCTCAGTGTCCTTGATCATTAGAGAATTCAAATCAAAACCACCTGGAGATATCACTTAACCCCTGTGAGAATAGCCCTCTCAAAGCTGTAGATACTGGAGTAGGAGTGGATGTGTAGAGAAGGTAACACATTTACACTGCTGGTGTGACTGAAAACTAATACAACCCTTTTGGAAGGAAGTAAGGAGAATCCTTAAAGATCTCAAATTAGATCTCCCATTTGATCCTGCAATTCCGTTACTAGCATCTACCCAGAAGAAAAAAAAAATCCTTTTATCATAATGACATTTGCACTAGACTGTTTATCACAGCTCAATTTACAATCACCAAAATGTGGAAACAACCTAATGCCCACCAACCCAGGAATGGGTTTACAAATTGTGGTGTATGTATAATGGAATACTACTCAGCCATTAAAAAAGATAGAGACATCTTTTGTATTAACCTGGATTGAGTTGGAAAACATTCTTCTTAGTAAGGCATCACAAGAATGGAGAAGCAAGAATCAATGTACTCAATTCTAATCTGAAAGGAGTAGATGAGCTAAGGTGGGGGGGTAGGAAAATGAGGGGTTAGGGAAATGGGAGGAGGGAGCTGGATGGGGGGTCATGGTGTATGTTACACCTCTTGGGAGTGGGACATGATTATAAGGACTTTACCTAACAAACTCAATCAGTGTAAACTAATTCTTTGTACCCTCAATGAGTCCTAACCAATGAAAACTAAATAAAAAATAATTCTCAGAAAAATGGCATTATGTAATGCCTTGACATGGAAATCAACTGTGGTAGATCTAGACATTGTAGTCTTTTTGTTCGACAGGATAGCTTTGCCTACCTCATGATCATGAAACAATTGAATTACATTTTATGTAGTATTATTTACACATGGATTCTTAGCTCAGTTAGGGTTAAAAGTCACCTGTCATTGTTTAAATAAGTATATTACTTTGTATTTAGACATTCTAGGGAAAGTAACTTAACTTCTTTGAGTATCAGTTTTTATACCTAGAATAATGGAAATAATTTCTACTCTGTAAACTTCTGTGAACATTCAGAAAGCTAATGGGCACAAAATGTCCAGCACAACACAAAGAAGACCCCTATAAATGGCATCATGCATATTTACCACTTCTTCCACTGATATTTTTAAATGTTTTGGCTAGCATCAGAAAACAAATCAAAATGAGAAAAAGAATAATAAAAAACTCTTTCACCACACTTTAAAATGCATGTAATAGGTAAAGAAGCTACCACTGTGTTAAAAAAAAAATCAAAAAGTCAAGTTGGCATTTACTTTGGAGGTTTGAAGCATTGTAAGTAAATTATATCTAATAATTTTAAAGTAGGCAGTTCAGTTTATGCACAGACATAGTTTGACCTTTTTTTATTTAATTGGATATGTGTATGATATGCCTACCAAGCTTTCGTAACAAAAGCCAGGGAAAGGGCAGTTCACACAGTGCTGGGTATGAAATGATTAAATGAAATTCTTATGAGCCGTCACAGTCCAGCGAGTGGGAAATGTTTAATGATATCACCCTGAAAGTGGTATAGTTATTCAGGAAATGGCCTGGTGTTACATAGGAAGTGGTACCATTGCCATTATTTCTGCCTAAAATTTTAAGCTTAAAAGTCAACCAGGACTCTATTGTTAATGCACAAGAAAGAAGGGTTAAAATGTCTCTTCTATCAGAGTAGAAAAGATAAGGACAATGAATGCTCAGAATACAGTAGGGTAAATAGTCAAGACTTTGCAAACAAGAACATAAATCTTTCTCTGGAAGATATTGTAGTGGCCAACAGCCATTTTAGAACTACATAATCAAAGAAGGCAAAGCATCCTTAGGAATAGGCTGGTTAAAAGATTAAAGATAACATGAATATTGAGCAATATTCATATAGCTGACCTTTCCTTTTTATGAGGCTTGACAAAAATACAGAATCTCAATGTAAACAAGCAAGAGATGCCAGCAGTTCAGGATAGCAGAAAAAAATGAACAAAACCTGTAAGGAAGTTGCACAAAGAGCAACAAGGCAAGACGGTTAATTCATTGAACCAAAATTATTTGAAGTTTTCCTTTTTTTTTTAATTGTGACAAAAGAATTAGAAAACATTTTCAGAATCAACATATAATGTTATTTGTATACAGAATTATGCATAAGATAGTTAAGGAACGGAACAGAGTTCCATACTCATTGTTTTGGTTGTTGTTAAAAAATTCCTTCAGTATTAACATACTGAGGGGGAGAACTTTGGGAAGTCACACAGGTAAGTAATCTATCAAGTTGATTAAATCTGAAAAGTTACATAAAATACACCATCATCCACACAGAATAATTTTGCACTGGGCTTATTTAACACCAATATGCTTATGTCTCAGAAGTTATTTATCTGAAGGAGACATTTTCTTTAGAAATAAAATGCAAAGAAAATTAAAACGTCCCTGGAAGGTAAATCTCCAAAATCTTACTTTTTAAAATTACTTACCCAAATCTGGTATTATTTCCTATTGAATGAAAGTAAGAAGATTTTCTTATTTTTTACTTTTTCAGATAGAAGTATTCTTCTGTATGACAGTCTTCTTTTACACTAAATTTAGAAATTAAGCTTCAACTAAAAAAATGCTACCATGGAGCTTTGGCATTATTAGCTAAATACTCTGAAGGTTGCCTTCAATAGAGGTTATTGTGGTGATCTACAGAAGCAAACAAACAAAAATATTGAAGAAATAATCCTCATAATGTAACAAGGTGTTAGTTTATTATTATGGGTTGAAGTTCATTTTCAGCTATTCATTTTCGTTGTATGAAACCGTGGCTCTCTCCGGAGCTTCCTGGCACAAATCCATGGAGAAAAATCAAAATTCACTGCATACACTGTTAGCTAGAAACTCATGCCATTTCTTTTTCAACAGGCATGAGAACAAAAAGAGTCACTAAACCCAAATGGCTATCTAATTCAGTGAACTAATTGAATATTCATTGCACCATTGACAATAATTATTATATCAAGAATATTTATTGAATTGCCCAAACACCCAGGACTTGTCTTAGACCTGCACATCATAAGGTTCCTGTGTGCAATGAGCTTCCAGTCTATTGGAAAAGAAAATAAAAAAGGTGGTGGTGGTGGTGTATACAACATGAGAGCATTATGACAGAGAAAATTAGAAGACACAAAACTTAGTTGAGATGGAGAAGATATTCTAGGGAGTCAGGAAGGATTAGCATAACTCAGGGATTATTTAAGAACTTAATTGTGCATATGTTGATTTCCCCATCCCAAAGAAAAGCCAATAGTGGGAGAGAATGAAAAGGATTCAGGGCAACAAAATGTCTGTTAAAAGTAATGTGGGTAGAAGAAGTGGGTAAGGGGATTTTCATGTCAAAGCCACTCCAAAATTAGGTCCTTTATTTTTATTTTTGTCTATAGAAAGTTTTGGGGAATTTTAAAACTTTCAAACACAAGTCATATATCTAAGTTGCTATTTAGTGTCAGGAATTAGTGTGGTTTAAATCACAGTATCACTGCTAAGAATGGAGACAATTCAGATGAGTTGAAAGAAAATGGAGAAATCATGGTTATGCTATAGTGATGTTTTGTGTCTCTATATGAAATTTGATTGCTCTAAAGATTAGTCAAGAATATGTGTAGTGATGTCATCCAATGTCTCACTCCACAGGACTAACCGGAGGTGCTCAATAATTTCAGCCTGCCCCCTGGTAATACTATTTTCCTGCTGGCCTGCTAAGGAACACCACATAGTTTCTTAACCTCAAGTGATTGATTCATTGAGGCATGGAAGATTTTGCAAAAGAAAACTGTGAGGCCTTGCTCAGACTCACCAAAGGCAAGTGCATCAGGGTTATGCCAGGCTGCTGGGACCTGACCCAGTACCGCCGTCTACCTTTCTTTCTTTCTTTCTTTATTATTATTATTATTTTTTAAATCATATCTGTGTACATTAATGCAATCATGGGGTACAATGTGCTGGTTTTATATAAAATTTGAAATGTTTTCATCAAACTGGTTAACATAGCCTTCATGGCATTTTCTTAGTTATTGTGTTAAGACATTTATATTCTACAACTAGTAAATTTCACATGTACACTTGTAAGTTGCACTGTAGATGTGGTCCCATCAATTACCCTCCCTCCACCCATCCTCTACCCTTTATTCCCCTGAATCTTCCCTTTCCCCTTCTTCTTGGGCTATAATTGGGTTATAGCTTTCATAAGAAAGTTATAAATTGGTTTCATAGTACGACTGAGCACATTGGATACTTTTTCTTCCATTCTTGAGATACTTTGCAAAGAAGAATATGTTCCAGCTCCATCCATGTAAACATGTAAAAGGTAAAGTCTCCATCTTTCTTGAAGGCTGCATAATATTCCATGGTGTACATATACCACAATTTATTGATCCATTCGTGGGTCAATGGGCACTTGGGTTTCTTCCATGACTTAGCAATTATGAATTGGGCTGCAATAAACATTTTGGTACAAATATCTTTGTTATAGTGTGATCTTTGGTCTTCTGGATATATACCTAGTAGAGGAATTGTAGGATCAAATGGCAGGTCTATTTTTAGATCTCTAAGTGTTCTCCAAACATCTTTGTAAAAAGAACGTATTAGTTTGCATTCCGACCAGCAGTGTAGAAGTGTTCCCTTTTTTCCACATCCATGCTAACATCTCTGGTTTAGGGATTTTGTGATGTGGGCTAATCTTACTGGAGTTAGATGATATCACAAAGTACTTTTGATTTGCATTTCTCTGATGATTAAGGATGGTGAGCATTTTTATGTGTCTACAGGCCATGCACCTGTCTTCTTCAGAGAAGTTTCTCTTTAAGTCCCTTGCCCACCCTGAAATGGGATCACTTGTTCTTTTCTTGCTTATATGTTTGAGTTCTCTGTGGATTCAGGTTATTAAACCTTTGTTGGAGACATAACCGGCAAATATCTTCTCCCATTCTGAGGGATGTCTGCTTGCTTTACTTACTGTGTTCTTGGCTGTGCAGAAACTTTTTAGTTTGATCAGGTCCCAATTGATGTTGCTTCAATTTCCCAGGGGATCCTCCTCATAAAATATTCACCCAGGCCAATTTCTTCAGGAATTTTCCCTGCACTTTCTTCTAGCATTTTTATAGTTTCATGTCACTCATAAATCTGTAGCCTTTATATATACCAACAATATTCAAGCTGAAAAAACAGTCAAGGACTCTATTCCATTCACAGTAGTGCCTGAGATGAAATATTTGGGAGTTTACTTAACAAAGGATGTTAAAGATCTCTATAAAGAGAACTATTAAACTCTAAGAAAAGAAATAGCTGAAGATGTTAACAAATGGAAAAACATACCATGCTCATGGCTGGAAAGAATCAACATTGTTAAAATGTCCATACTACCCAAAGCAATATACAATTTTAATGCAATCCCTATTTAAGATCCACTGTCATTCTTTAAGCATCTCAAAAAAAAAAAAATAATACTTTGTTTTATATGGAATCAGAAAAAACATTGAATAGCCAAGACGTTACTCAGACATAATAACAAAGCAGGAGGAAGTATGCTACCAGACCACAGACTATACTATAAATTGATAGTGATCAAAACAGCATGGTACTGACACAAAAACAGAGAGGTAGAGGTATGGAACAGAATAGAGAACCAAGAGATGAACCAAGCTACTTACCATTATTTGATCTTTGACAAGCCAATAAAAACATCCAGTGGGGAAAAGATTCCCTATTTATCAAATGGTGCTGGGTGAACTGGTTGGTGACATGTACAAGACTGAAACTGGACCCACACCTCTCACCATTAACTAAGATAGATCCTCACTGGATTAAAGATTTAAATTTAAGATGTCTACCTTTCTAATACTGTTGGCTTCCACTCCCTCACTCCTCCACCTTGCCCAGTGATACTAAGTTGCTGTTCCTGGAACAAACCTTCAAGGTGAGCAATCGCCAATCCCTTTTGCTTTCAGTGACCATTTTTTCCTTCTTATCCTGTTTTGTGTTTAGTAATCTTCTTTCTTACTACTTCACATACAGTATATGGGTCATTCTGAAAGTTTTGAGGCACACAAAAATCCAAAAAGGTAAAATCTGTATGGACAGAAACAAATGAAGCCTTCCCAACAATATGGGTAGGGGGAGCAAGTTGGAACTTTGAATTTCATGACACTATAAGTTTTGAGACAGACTGTGTTATGGCCCATTATTTCACTTCTAAGAAATACAGTCCACGGCATCCTTTCTGATGCACCTGTGTTAATTTTCCACATGCTCAGCACATCAGTGCTGCTGCTCATAACTTTTGTATATGTTGATTTTCTGTCCCTACACCATTAGTTCTCTCATCCCCATGAAATGTAAGCGGAATTAGACCAGGGAATGTTTATTTTATTTTTTTTCTCTAACTCTTTGTACAATTAAGGAAGGAAGAAAGGATTGGGGGAAAGAAAGGAAGGAAGGAAGAAGGAAATAAAACAGAAGATTTTTATTTCTGCTTTTTCTGGTAAGAGTTTTTTTACATATTTAGTGGAAAGAATAGAAGACACTTCTTTAATCATATATCCTTAATAGTTTGTAGTATCTTGTTATTTATGTTTGTTTCCCCTTACTGTGACTTCAAGCTTCTGTTAAGCAGGAATGATATCTTCATTATCTTTGCAATTATTAGAAAGTCCAGGTACCAAATATCATTTCTAATTGAATTAGATTTGTGATAATCTTTAAAAAGAACAAAGTAATTTTTGGTACAAAATGATGTTCTTCACGTATGCCATAGGAAATAGATTGACTACAGTAAAGATAGAAACAAATAAAACATTTATTGATTAAATAATAACAGGCAGTATGCTGTGCATGCTAATGTGTTTCTTCCATTTCTTAAAATAAACCCTTAAATTAGATAAGAACTTCATTTAAAAAATAAAGAAAAAATATGAAGGCTTGAAGGAAAAAATCTAAGTTCATATGGCTCATAAATTACAAAACAGGAATTCAAATCTAAAAGTGCCTATGTTTCTCTCAAAGCAGAAATATTTGGTCTTATTCTGGTTTTGTCAGTGTAGATGTGAGTAAAGTCCTTATTTTTTGAATATTCCAATAAATACTTATCAGTGCTATTACATATGCATGCTTGCTTATTTATTTGTCTTTTCTTATTTTGATGTTCCTTTTAAGATACCTTGTTTACTTTTAAAAGAAAGATTTATGGCTTGGTGCCCATAGCACAGTGGTTACAGTGCTGGCCACATGTGCTGAAGGTGGTGGGTTCGAACCCAGCTGAGGACAGATAAAAAATGACAACTGCAACAATAGCCAGGCATTGTGGTAGGTGCCTATAGTCGCAGCTACTTGGGAGACTGAGGCAGGAGAATTTCTTAAGCCCGAGAGTTTGAGGTTGCTGTGAGCTGTGATGCCACAGCACTCTACCAAGGGTGATATGGTAAGAAACTGTCTCAATAAATAAATAAGTAAATGAATGAATAAATAAAAGATTTATACGATATAATATGATAAAATTAATTTTAAAATAAGTAATCAAAATGAAGTACAAAGAGATTTAGCATGACTAGCAAAGACGGGACAGAATGAGGCTATTATGCTTCATGGCACAGAGCCTGATAAACTCACTCAGAGCTAGCCAGAAATTAATCTCTAACTCTTTTCTCATAGCCACACCATGGATGTCTTAGGGATCATCTAATTTAAAATTGTTAATATGGACAAAAACCAAAATAAAACAAAACCACCAGTACAAGTCCACATAATTACTCTCCAGAGTAAGGACTGAAAATTCAGAATTGTATGTGGCCATTAATAGCAACCTCAGAATGAATATTCAGAAAATATTCAAACTATTGAAAGCATAAACTCATTTTTTGGTTGGTAAGAGGATTTTTTTTTTTATTAAATCATAGCTGTGTACATTAATACTGTCATGAGGTACAGTGTGCTATTTTTATATACAATTTGAAATATTTTCATCAGACTGGTTAACATATCAAGATCTTCAACACGCCATCATGCCCAAATTTGATTTACTCAATACAGTTGTATGGTGATTGGAAGTAATGCTGGTCATTGATATGATGCTTCATTTTTTATTTGTACAAATTTAAGGTGTATATGTGAAATTTTATTACATGTATATAATACACAGTGACCAAGTCAAGGTATGTCACTATGACTCTTTTTTTTTTTTTTTTTGAGACAGAGTCTCATGCTGTCACCCAGGATACAGTGCTATATCATTAGAGCTCATAGCAACCTCCAACTCTTGGGCTCAAGTGATTGTCTTGCTTCAGTTATTCTATTTTTAGTAGAGATGGGGTCTTGCATTTTGCTCAGGCTGGTCTGAAACCCGTGAGCTCAAGCTATCCACTCACCTAGGCTTTCCAGAATGCTAGGATTACATACATGAGCCACTGTGCCTGGCCTTCAATATGATTCTTAATGGATTTAATTTTCAGGTGAATTTCAGGACAACTAGGAGAACATTCTACCATGTGTCAGACAATATGCAAAGCACTGGAAAAATAGGCCTGGATGTTTTCTTGTGTAGATCACAACCAAAGGGAAGAAAAAGTCATGATGGAAGAAGTATAAATAAATAGAATGAGAAGTGCAATGGTAAGGTATATAAAAGTAAGGTGACCAGACGTCCTGTTTTTGGGGGACAGTCCCAATTTTTAACAGTTTGTCCCACATCCAAGGCGTGTTAAAAAAGTCCCGATTTTTGGAAAGAATGCAGGACAAGCTAGGGAAGGGCAGGAGAACAGGAAGGAAATATATGGTTTTCAGCTGCTGAAAAGGTTAATGTAAATCCATTTGGGAATGAAGAGGTTAATGTAACTTCATTTGGAAATGAAAAGGCTAATGAAAAGTCCCTACTCCCCTCCTAGGCAAGGTCTCCCAGGTGGAATCAGTATCAGAAGGAGACTGGCTCCCTCCCTGGCTTCTAGGCAAGGGCAATTAGCTCAGAAGGAGCCAAACTGTCTGGAACACACAAGTAGCACCCCTTGCCCCCAGACGGTCCCTAACCATAAACAGCTCAGCCAATAGCAGACTGGCCTGACAAAACACCCCACGAAATTCCTCTATGCACTTTAAAAACCTCAGCTCACTTCACTAGGGGGTCGCCCTTCCTCCAGCCACTCTGAAGGGAAGAGTGGCCCTGGCATATGCTTGCAAAATAAAGCACTTTTTGTCTTTACATGTGTGTGGTGGTCTCTCAGCAGCAATTCTGGTCCCAACACGACCATGTGGCTTTTTCGCCAGGATATGAGCTTTATATTATTTTTGTTAATTTTATAATGTTAAACTTTAATAACAACAAATAATTGTTGAGAACTGATTATGGAGAACTGCTTATCAAAGTTCACATTGTTGATCAGTTGTTAGAATTTGACCATCATTGTTTGGACTTAATGAACAATGGCATTTTTTGGCATTGGCAACCACGAAAACATTTTGTAACTGTCTCTCAGATGATACACATTGTACTGCGTGCTAATGCTAGTTAAACAAGTGATGTCAACAAATCAGCTATTCAGATAGTTTAGGTAAGTAATTTATTTATTTATTTCATGAATTTGGCAGACAATACTCATATTATTTATATTTTATAGTGGCAGCAAAGTCTAGTGCCAGCCTTGAAAGTGACACTTACAACTTGTGAGGTATCATCATTAAAAAATATATATTGATAAGGAAAAGGTTAATTCTGGGCATCAGCAAAAATCACAATAGAGAACAAATGTTTAGAAATATTTCATCATTTTGAAACAAAGCATGTTCCATACAATAATGCACTAAAAATTGTGGGATACGCGCTGTCCTTACCAGGAACTAATGCTGCTGTGACTGAAAGTGTTTTTTCTATGGTAAATAATGTGTGGACATCAGAAAAATCACAATTAAGTGTTGAGACTTTGAAAGCTATTTTATGCGTGAAATATAATTTAAAAAATTCTTGTGAAAATTTCATGAGCTTTTAAACAATGACAGCAATCTATTAAAAAAATTCACTGAAATGAGAAATATGCCAAAGAATAAAATAATACTATGCATAATTTTATTATTTTTTTTTTTGGCCAGGGCTAGGTTTGAACCTGCCACTTACAGCATATGGGACCTGCACCCTACTCCTTTGAGCCACAGGCACTGCCCTATACATAATTTTTTTAATGTATTATATTTGTAAATTATACTTATGTTGAAATTAAAAATATATATATTACAATACTATTTTTGCATTCTATGAAAATTTTTGTTGCTCCATATAGACCAAATTTTTAATTAAGAATCCCCCCTGCCCCCCTCAATGGTGTCCTGCTTTACCTATGTTAAAATCTGGTCACCTTAATATAAGATACAAGGGTAGCACAGAGACATGTATAACCAATTAAAATTTCATGTCTTATGTTAATATTACATTCACAATTAGGCTGAAGTAAATTCTGGTACATGAATAATTCACAATTAGGCTGAAGTAAATTCTGGTACATGAACTCCCCTCAGTTGAATCTGCAGTTTAATGTAATAAGACTTTATTTCTCATTCTGATTTCATATCCAACAGAGTTTGATGGGTGGGTGCTGCTTTTTGTCTGTGGTGAACAAATTCTAGACTCTAAATTGGCCTTCAAGAGGCCTGGGATTTTTTAAATTAATACAATGTGGCAAAGGATGTAGTATGTCATGAGGTATTATATTATTAAAAAACAAAACAAAACAATCTGGGCTGGGTGCAGTGGCTCACGCCTCTAATCCTAGCACTCAGGTTGAGACCAGCGTGAGTAAGAGCAAGACTTTGTCTATACTAAAAGTAGAAAAATTAACCAGGCATGGTGGTACACGTCTGTAGTGCCAGCTACTTGGGAGGCTGAGGAAGGAGGATCAGTTCAGCCCAGGAGTTCTAGATTGCAGTGAGCTATGAGGATGACACTGTACTCTACCAAGGGCAATAAACAAAGACTGTTTCAAAAGGAAAATCAACCAACCACCAAAAAATTCCACTTTGCTAATAGACTTGCTTTCTTGAGGCTCTACTTGCCAGTTTGATAAAACAAATGTTCATGTTGAGAGTGGCCTTTACCCTACAGCTCTTGGTAAGAAGCTTGGAACTTTAGTTCTACACTTACAAGCAAAAACCTGAATGAGCCAAAAACCCAAATGAACTTGTATTTTTTTTTTTTTTTTTCCACTCAAGCCTCTAGATGAGAACTCAGCCTGGCTGAAACTTTGATTGCAGACTACCGGGACCCTAAAGAGGGGACTTAGTTAAACCATACTCAGACTCACAGAAGCTGGAAAATAATAAATGTGTGCTATTTAAAGCCACAGATTAAAAAGAAAGCACATAGGAGTTCATGCTACTGGCTCCTGATACATCTATTCATAAGCATCATGCATTGCTCTAGCTCTCATTTCATTGATGAAAGTATGTCACACTATGTTTAATATCAAAAGATGAGTAAGCACATTCCTACCATGTACCTCAAAGAGGAAAAGAACTAGAATATGTATAAATAGCAGCAATGACAATCGCATACATTATATAGCATGCAATTTTCTGTTAAATAAGACATGAATAAGATGTAAACTATGATGGAAATAAAATATTTTAAATTAATATAAAGGAGACTGGCTAGTGAGGAATGAGAGGTCTCTGGAAAGCTGTACTTCTTAACTGAATCTCTGACTTAATTCTCTCCAGGATAAGGGAAATCAATAAATATTACTCTATCAGGAAATCTTTATGAAAATCAAATATTTGTTAACCACAGTAAACACATTTAAAAATAAGTAGTTTAAAAATAAATAGCAGGATAGTACAAATCATTAGAATTAATTATTGTGTTTTCTCACTATCTGGCCAACACATCAAACACGTTTTTAAAAAGCAGTGGCAAACTTAGATCTTAACCACATATCCCAAGACATCATACAATAAATCCTCTCAGAAAATGAAAGAAAATGCCTCTTTTGTAAAATAAATATCCTTAGATTATCAGCCAATTTGACCTAGTAGTTCAGTATTCTCTCTCTCTTTCTTTTTTTAACCTGATTTTCAGACAACAGTTTCAACCTGGCAAGGGCACAGACCTTGTATTTAATCTCCAATCAACTGGCCAGGTGCAGAGGCACATGCCTATAATCCTAGCACTGTGGGAGGCCAAGGTGGGTAGATTGCTTGAGCTTAGGGGTTCCAGATGAGACTGAACAAGACCTAGACTCCATCTCTACTAAAAAATAGAAGAAAAAAAAAAAAACTAGCTGGGCAGCATGGTGAGTGCCTGTGGTTGCAGCTTCTGAGGAGGGGGGAATCACTGGAGCCCAAGAGTTTGAAGTTTCTATGACCCATGAGGCCAAAACACTCTACCCAAGGCGACAGAGTCACATCTGTCTCTAAATGAATGAATGAATAAATAAAGAAATAAAGAAATAAATAAAATCTCTACCCAGCTGACCTCACATAGATATTCTGATCTTCTCATCTTGGGTCTCCATTCAGCCCTAAAAACACCAGAATGATATAAAAGCTACCAAGGCCATCTAACCACATTAGAAGAAGAAGAGTTGCCTTGGGCCACATAGTAAACACACAAACACTAATGAAAGCTGATAAACAAACAAAAAAAAAGGGAAAAGAGGTAAAAAAAAAAAACATGAATAATTTTCATGATGGGGGCAACCACAGATAAGCATAAAAGTCCTCACAAAATCTGCATATGGTCCACAGGCCACAGGTTGGAGATGCCCAATAGACTCTCAGTGGAGTAGAACCTGGCAGCTCAGGCTTACCTGAACTCAAGAAGAGATTTGAAATATTCTTAGTCAAGGTTTAGGACATAAAAATAATATTATCTTTTCCAAGGTCACTATGGTACAATTAGGTTAAACCTGTCCCCAGTGTTAAGAATTCAAATGTATTTATGGAAGAGGCATATAGAATAAGGGCAGCTTGATGCCTTCTTTTATCTTTGCCAGTACAGAATATGGTTATTGGAAAAAATGAAAATCTACCCAAGTTGGTAGGTGTCTGTACTGATAGTTCAAAAATACACTGTACTCCTATGAAGTTCACGGTTCACGAGAAGAAAATTTTTTCATCATTATATTGTACATTTTAGGGTTTTTTTTGGTAAGCGTGTCAATTGAGACAGTCTCATCAAATAAAAAAGCAACAAATGTTGGGACTAAGGATTGAAGGCTGATAATGAAATAACTCCTAAAGAATCTTAAAGTAGTAAATAAACTAAGAGCACTATGTTTGTTTTTTTTTTTTGAGACAGTCTCACTTTTGTCACCCTCAGTAGAGTGCTGTGGCATCACAGCTCACAGCAACCTCCAACTTAGGTGATTCTCCTGCCTCAGCCTCCTGAGTAGCTGGGACTACAGGTACCCGCCACAACACCCAGCTATTTTTTGTTGCAGTTTGGCTGGTGCTGGGTTCAAACGCTCCACCCTCACCCTCGGTATATGGGGTTGGTGCCCTACTCACTGAGCTACAGGTGCCGCCCAACTGCACTATTTTTAAAGCCAACACTTTGAGCAATTACAGTTTTCATGAAATTTACTAAAAACTCTAAGTGAATGTATAATTATAATAACAATCTCATTAAATAAATTTACCAACAAATGGGAAGAAACTGAGCCTTAGAAAATAAAATTAGTCAAGGTAGCACAACTAAGGAGTCGAGCACAACTAAGATGAGTTTTCAGAGGATGAGGTTTTTATTACTGTACTATCCTGCTGCAAAAAAAGGTGAATGTGAATTAACAATGGATGGGAGGAATTTTACTAAATGATTGGGAGACATAAAGAAAAGAGAATTATGGTTATAGGCAAAGGTTAGTTCATCGATACTCTAAAATGATATGGTTATGTGATTCAGCTTTGATCAAGAAATTGTTAATAAGTACTGCCAAATTATAAATCTGGGAAAAGGGAAACATTTGTTTCAGCAAGGAATTAAAATTTAGAATGAGGAAATATATATATATATATATACACACACACATATGTA
The DNA here is from genome assembly GCF_000181295.1 of Otolemur garnettii. Taxonomy (NCBI): domain Eukaryota; kingdom Metazoa; phylum Chordata; class Mammalia; order Primates; family Galagidae; genus Otolemur; species Otolemur garnettii. The sequence continues at coordinate 1,196,319 of NW_003852602.1, read as the reverse complement.
TACACATATATACATGCACACACACACTTGTGTGTGTGCACGATAAACAATTTAAACTTAATTACCAATAACAAAATTTGTAGCAATGGTAATATGAGAATAGGTGGGTGGGGGGAATAGGGGATATCAAAGATGGTACAGGTGAGAAAGGATAAAAAGAAGAGACTAGAAAAGAGCCTGTTATTGTAGCCTGTAGTACCAGCTACTCAGGAGGCTGAGATGGAAGGATTACTTGAAGCAAAGCGTTTGAGACCAACCTGGGCAAGAGTCCTGTCTCAAAATAGTAATAATACATAAATAAGCAGGGAGAGATTCTTTGGAATCATTTTCATAATTTTAAAAGTGTATTTAATCCTCCACAATGAAACCCCATATACTCTTAAGTTTTATAGGGAGCGAAATTTAGCTTAGATCTTTGGTAATCATTCATTATCATTATGAATTGTGGTGTCTGCCTCCATAATAAATTAAATTTTCTTTTCATTAAACTCTAATGAAAATTCCACTTAAAATAGAATCCCCAAATATATCTGGCAAAACTGAAATAATGAAATAATAAAAGGGAAAACCAATTTAGTGATACTAGTAGAGATTCCCATTCTCCAGTTTCAAATAAATATTTCTTATAAGACAAAGATATGTGAGATTTGGATAACACTTCTACAAACCAGCCAGATCTACTGACCTCTGTAGAACATCATCTCACTTAATAACAGCAGAATACACATTATTCTCAAGTTCATAGAGGACACTCTGCAGATTACCATAGGTTAAGTCACAGGACAAGTCTCAATAAATTTAAAATGATTTGAATTATGCAAAATGTGTTTTCAGAGCACAAGAAAATGAACTAGACATCAATAACAGAAGACGACTTAGGAAATTCATAAACGTGCATATGGGTCTCTAACTCACTTTATGTAATAACTACTTCAAACAGAATTATAGACCTAAATGCAAGAGCTAAAATATAAAAATCCTTAAAAGAAAACCTGTAAGTGAAACTTTATGACCTTAGCTTGCAAAGCATTCTTAGATATGACAAAATTGGATTTTAACATCACTAAAAGCTTTTGAGCTTCAAAAGACGCAATCAAGAAAGTGAAAGAACAAGTACCAAATGGCAAAAAAAAAAGAATTTACAAATAGTATTCTGATAATCAAAATACACAAAGAACTATTACAGTCCAACAATAGAAAGTGAAAATAATTTTGAAGTTGGCAGAAGATAGGAATAGACACTTCTACAAAGAAAACATGAAATGACTAAAAAGAACATGATGTTTAGCATCACCCGTAATCTGGGAAATGCAGATCAAAATTAAAATGAGCCACTAGTTCACACCAGCTAGGGTGGCTAAGTCAAAAAGGTAGTCAATAAGAAATGTTGACTAAGATGTGAAGAATATGAAATCCTCTCACATTGCTATAAGAACACAAAATGGGCTTAGCGCCCATGGCTCAGTGGTTAGGGTACCAGTCACATATACTGGGGCTGGTGGGTTCCAACTCAGCCCCAGCCAGCTAAACAATAATGACAACTACAACAACGAAAATAGCTGGGCATTGTGATGGGTGCCTGTATTCCCCACTATCTGGGAGGCTGAAGTAAGAGAATCACTGAAACCCAAGAGTTTGAGGTTGCTGTGAGCTGTGATGCCACAGCACTCTACCAAGGGTCACACAGTAAGACTCTGTCTCAAAAACAACAACAACAAAAAAAAAAAAAAAAAAAGAAGAAGAAGGCAAAATAATGCAGCCACTATGGAAAGTAGTTTTTTTGGTAGTTCCTCAAAATGCTAAGCAGAGAGTTAATCATATGACCCACATATTCCATTTCTACATACACAGCTAAGAGAATTGAAAACATATTCATTCTGGGATGATGAAATTGTTCTGGAGCTGGAGAACAGTGAAGGCTGCACAACTTTGTGATTATAAAAACAAATTTATTCTTAAAAAGTGTAAATTTTTATGTTATGATTATGTCATCATATGTGTGATTCATATCTAAATTAAAAATTTTAAACAGAAAAAAAGAAATTAATCACCCCCATGGCAGAAAACTATGTGCTTAGAGACTTGGGTTGAAGTCTCATTTTAATTTTAAAAACTGAGCACCAAAATGTCTAGAAGGTAATTGGTTAAATAGATTATAGAGAAACATAATACAATATTACTGGGTCATTGAAAAGTATGCTTGTAAAGATCATAAAAAAATGCTTGACACATTTTTAAGTGTGACCTTTTAAGTAGAAGAGACTAAATACAAAATTATGTTCACTTTGACTAAAATAATCTACATTAAATATGCATGCAAAAAGGGGAGAAATGTAATGAAAATATGTGTATTCTTGACTTTTTGCAGTGGAGGCTAAAATCCCAAGTTTAGACATAAGGGATAAGTTCAAAGAAATTAAATTCCTTTTCCTTGGTCTTCAGGGAGAATAGGTAGAGATGAATCTAGAATGTAGATATTTCTCTGACTCTGCCTTTATAAATACTTAAAACAGTAGGTTTATTAGTCCAGTGCTTCTTCAGTTATCTGTAAAAAATAACAAATGTCTTCTTCCAAACTGTCACAGACATTACATGGTTGAAGGGTACATAACTGATAATCAGCTTGTACCACACATCACATGTTTCACAAAATCAAACTGCTCTATAACCTGCTGAAGGCAACACTATTCATGACCTACCTGATGGCACGTGATATAAAGTCAGGTTAATACCAAAGTCTTACTCTCGATTTTACCACTTATTTCATTGCACATGGTGACAAACGTTTATGGAGAAGCAATTGGTTTAGGAATCACATATTGGATTGCACTGGCTAAATTAATGAGAGAGAGAGATAGAGAGAGAGCAAGAGAGAGAGAAAGAGAGATTGGAAGAAGGAGGAGGAAGGAGGGATGGAGGAAAAGGGAGGGAAGAATAGAAGAAAACATTACAAATGGTCTCGCATGCGGTGAGAGTTTAGAAAAAATGCATCTTTAATAGAAACTGAAATAATCAATTAAAATTGTCCATAGTTTAATAAACAGTCAATCCTTTTGTTTATTAAAGCTTAAGATGGCTATTTATATACAGATATTTCCAGAGCTACCAATAGATCCACTCTGAGTAAATAAATACATAAATCATTATAGCAATTGTGCTTTTCAAATATCATTTTTAATTAAAATTTAAAGTTCTGTGCCTTACATCCTACCTTCAGACAAAAACTTTTTTTTTTGAGGGGACTAGGGTACTCATTTAAAATAGGTTTTAAAAAGTAGTCATCAATGATTATTATTAGCTCAGAAAAGAGAAATAAATAAGTAGAGAAATGCCCTACTCAATGATATTATTATGAAAATAGATGTTGTGATGCTTTTTAGGGGGGAGTAAAATGAGTACCCTCAATATGGCATGCGTTTATATATTCTGTTTTCATAAGTCTTTGCTAAGCTTTTAGTAAGTAACCTGCATACTGACAGAAGTATATCTTTTTTCCTCTGCATTGCTAGAACAGGATGCTCCTATTTGAATGTGAGGGATTTCAGTTAGAGGTCAATTATTTGCACTTCCATTTCAATTAAGAGGACATGGCCTCATAGTTTAATTTACAACAGCGAGTTTAACTCCCTAGAAAATACTTCTGAGTGCCTAAAAAGCAATTAGTCCTTGAAAAGAAAAAAAGAATGAGAAAAAGGCAGCAAAGTTCAAATAACTATCAGATTAACACACACATCACACATATTATTCCATTAACTCATTAGCAAAGTACTTAGGAAAAACAAATGATGGTGTTTTCTATACTGTATAAATATACTAGAAAACATGTACAAATTAGGTTAATGTATATTATATTAGCTAGTAAACTAAATGGAAAATGAAGCTCTGAACAGATTCATACAGCGTTTGGGAAAAGGATCCTTTCCATGATCTTTGTTAAGATTTGAAAAGTATCCAATGTACTCAGTACTTCTATGAAACCAACTTATATTACTCACACTTTCTTATGAAAGATAGAATACAACTATAGCCCAGGATGAAGGAGAGAAATAGAGTGGGAAGGGAGAGGATGGGGAAGTTTGATAGAGGGAGGGTGAAAGGCAGAACCACAGCTATGGAACATATTGCAAGGGTGCGAGTCAAATCTGTCAAGTGTAGAACATAAATGTCTTAACACAATAATCAAGTAAATGAGGTGAAAGCTATGTTAATTGGTTTGATGAAACCATGTCAGATTGTCTAAAAAAAATCAACACATTGTACTCCACATATGTATAAATGTATTCATGATCTATGTGTGTATATGACTTAATAAAAAAAATGAATAAAAAAATAAAATTATAAAAAAAAGATTTGATATCATCTATGTACATTTTTTTTTTATTTCCCTCATCTCAGTGTTTTGAGAGTTTAAGTTCCTTACCATTCAAAGGAGAACAGGAAAAGTCTTAGCAAGTAATAATAACTACCATTTGATTGGCATCCCTCCCAAATTAAACAGTGGACTAAATATTTTAATCTGCATATGAATGAAATAAAAATTAATTCATTCAGAACTACATAAGCTATAGTTTATATGATTAAAAAATAATGTCAAAACCTGAAGATAAGAAGATAACAAGTATGGGAAATACTGGTCTAGATGATGTCTGGGATTCCTTCCAGATTCAATAGTCATTAGTCTTAAATCCTAAGGCTGTCTTTGGTTTTAAATGTTTGACACTCTAAGACCATTTCATACTGTAGTTATTTGGGCAATTCTGTAGCACTGGCCAAAATATCCATATAACGATTCATAAAAATATCAAAGAGGGATGAATGAACAAGGATGACCTCTTGGCCTCATTTATTGAAAGCTTTCCTTCAGAATTTAGGTAGCAGGGCCATATCTGACCACAGAATTCTCTTCTTTGGAAGTATCCAAGTGCTTTTGTGGGGATTATACCTCTAAGTGAAGCTTCTTTCCCTGGCACTAAAACATTTTATTGATTTAAGGGTTTGCTTTAGGGGGAAATGTCACAGTGTCAAGACAATTGTGGGTTTCATGTGAGAAGTGCTTATTTACTTTGCTCCTTGGGAAAGAATGCCCTGTTGCTATAACAACTGCCATATAACTGTTTCTTTTCACATTACAAATACACACACAGACATATACATGGATGTATATAAGTATATCTATTCATAAAGAGCCTGTTGCATGCATTTTAATATCTATGCAGGCCACTTGAGGAACATTTCTATTCCTAGCCATAGATTACTCACAAAAATAACTAGACAATAGGACTATCATGGAACAAAAATTATCTACTATTTCTTCTTACTTAATAGGAATTGAATACACTAGACCAGTGGTTCTCAACCTTCCTAATGCCACGACCCTTTAATACAATTCCTCATGTTGTGGTCACCCCCAACCATAAAATTATTTTCGTTGCTACTTTATAACTGTAATTTGCTACTGTTATGAATCGTAGTGTTAATATCTGCTATGCAGGATGCTCTTAGGTGACCCCTGTGAAAGGGTCATTTGACCCAAGGGGTCGTGACTCACAGGTTAAGAACTGCTGCACTACTAGACCATAAGATAAATTCTCTCATGTGGATGTTAGTCATTCAAATACAAAGGCTAAGGAAGGAAGTGTTAAAGCAGATAATCAACTAAGTTTATGATTCTTACTAAATATTGAATCCTTCCTGAAAACAAAAACAAAAACTAGGGTTTGAACCTTGCATTTTTTAAAAAAAGGTTAAGATTAGAATTGTTGAAAGTTTTAAGGTTCTTCAGAAGTCACCTTTTCATATTTTTCATTTGAATACTAACACTGTAATCCAAAGGTGTACATCTTGTACAAACTTTGTATTTTTCTATAGCCATAAACTACTTGTAGTCTTACCATTTCCTTTTTCATAACGTAGGTTGATGTGAAAATAAAATTTCATCAAAAGACCCAATATTATTGTCAAAAAGATAAAGTAATTGCAAGAGGAAATGCATAACTTCCTCTATGTATGTGCCTCCAAAATCATCTCTCTCTCTTTTTTTTTTTTTTTTTTTGTGGAATTACTAGTACATTCTTAACGCTTTGGAAAACACTGAAATTCATTCTATAACATCCTCAACAAGTGTTTATTTGATCATGACATCCATAGACACAAAAGTCATCACTTCCTCAAAATATTATTCTTCAAATAAATTATCCTACTCAGTATAAAGTATAGTATGCTTTCCATGTCAAATTACATGTCATAGTCCCTCTCTTCAAAAACTTTCCCAACATAAACATCTCTTTCAATGATACCTTTTTATTCTGATTTCTCTATTTGTATGTGTATATGTGTATGTTCCATTAAAAACATTTCTGGCATGTCCTTGCTAGCTTCTTACCAAATAAAATTTAAAAAACAGCCCATTCTCTCAAAGCATTGTGTTCTGATGAAGATGAAGTCAAATCACGTTTTCATGAATAGAGATAGAATATGAAGTTGAAGCAAAAGAAAGTAATTCTGAAATAGGCTTATGTTTTTTTTTTCTTGAATTAAAGAGACAGAATTCACGTTGATATGACAAATAAAATTTATCAAGTAAAAAACTGGTGGAAAACTTTTAAGCATGAGTAAAACTGATGACGTGGGAGAGAGTCTAACCTTTGTAGAATGGCTGGAGCACCAGCTGTGAGTCTAGGACAATGAGCAAATGTAGTAGGTGATGGAGCTGTTTGAGAGGGAGGAAGAAAGCCAGTGTATTTCTTAGGCATCTTATCAGATGCTGTCTTGTAGGCAATAAGTCACTGACAGAAAGAAAGATGGGCATAATTCAATGCATGTTTTAGAAAGAAAAATTTGACAGAAATACTGCAATGAAATAGAAAGTTTTACAACTGATGAAAGGAGAAAAAATAGTTCAGGATAAAATGAATAGTGAATTAAATTTGGGAAGAAGACAGTGGAACACTAAGAAAAGAGAAAAAACAAGATTTTTTCCCTAATTAGAAATTTGGTTAAGAGAAGTTGAGAATCCAGGTTTTCTGAAAAAAAAAATTTTTTTTTTTGGCAGTTTTTAGTTGGACCTGGGTTTGAAACCACCACCTCCTCTGGCATATAGGGTGGGCGCCCTACTCCTTTGAACCAGGGGTACTGCTCTGAAACATTGTTTATCGTGACAACTGGATTTGGAAGTGAAGTCAAGAAGATAAGTCTTTGTAGTGGTATATTAAGTTTAGATTTTGAGGTGGGATGTGCAGTGGATACAGAGGTCTAACTTTTATAAGAACTGTCAGATTGAGAGGTGCCATTTGGGATAAGACATCTTTTAGACAATAACTGAAGACTTGACATATCAGATTGAGAAGAAAATATAACCATAAGAATATTAAAAGTAACCCAGATAATGTAAAAGAAGTTAATATAAGGATAAAGTAAAAGAGTAAATTCTAACTACATATTTTGCTACAAAATTTCTGGCCACTTCAAGTGGAAATGAGGATTTGATGGAGAATTCAAGTGAAGTGAAGGCTAAGAGATTTTTTTTAAAATATGGTATTAGGGCAGCACCCTGTAGGTTGGCAGGTTTGAACCCGGCCCAGGCCAACTGAAAAACAACAATGACAACCATAACAAAAAAATTGCCGGGCATTGTGGTGGGTGCCTGTAGTCCCATCTACTTGGGATGCTGAGGCAAGAGAATCATTTAAGCCCAGGAGTTTGAGTTTGCTGTGAGCTGTGACGCCACAGTACCCAGGGGGATAGCTTGAGAGTGTCTATAAATAAATAAATAAATAAATAACCAAACAAACAAATTATGGTATTAGATGTTCTCTGGTGACTTATGGAGCAGTTTCAGATGAATAAAGGTATGGAATGACCAAAAACAGATGGATAAAATAAAGTAAAAGATTTCTTCAAAATACTTACCTAAAGATGAGTTGACTAGAAAAGAATCTCCATGACAAAAAATTGTGTTTCTTCCATTATAAAGAAGATTGTCCAAAAGACAATATAATATTCTGCACATATCTCAGTACAAGGAGCAGGCTACATGCAAAAAGGGTCTCCAATAAATGCAGTATTTTTCTGTTTCTATTCATAATTCATTATTCTCCTTTTTTTTTTCCAACTCCAGATCCTATACTTTGATGACCACTGGAAAATAAAGCTATTGAAAAATAAATTAAGAGGTGCAACATGAAACTTTTAACCTTAATTTAAATGAGATTTTTCCTAAAATTATCCACGCATGTGGTCCATTTCTCATGACAGCCCTGCCAACTAATAGTCTGGGAAACATACTTTAAAAAACGTTTATCTAGAACAACAACAATAATGAACAATACCTATGTAAACAGAAATTTGGCATGCAAAAAGTGACAAAATGCTACTTCAATATTTAGCCTCTTCAAGTTTATTTTGATATTTTTCAGCTTCAAAAAAGTAAACATTTCCCATTATACTAGTACTTCTTAGAACCTTTTAAATGCTTCATATATGATCCCTAATCCACCTGAGATTCATAAACCAATTTGACCACCATATTTTGTTGCTTATTTGCCGAGCTTGTTGTCACAGTACACTATCTTGTGATACCAGTCTTTTGAGATGTTCATTTGAGGAGTCATAACAGGAAATACAGAGAGTTTACTACATACCACAGCACAAGCCAATAGCTTTTCATGTCACTGTTTATTTAATCCTCCTAACAACATTGTAAGGTAGGATATTTTTACCATGATTTTGTGATTGCAGATGCTGAGTTTTAGAGAAATTAACTCAAGTTCAATCATATAGACTGGGCCCAGAGAGATCTGCCTGTGAAGCAAATATTTCTAAATATGCTTCTCCACCACCCCTCACATGTTCACCCTCAGAGATGCTGAAAAGTTGTTTGAAAAATGCTAATTTCTAGAATACCTAAGTTGCTCCATCATGGTAATTTTTTGTTCATTTTTAGTCTCATAAGAAAACCAAATGGCTTATACTGCTAACTGATACTTTATTGAGTTCTCAGCATTATTACAAAATCATTTTGAAGCTGTAGTTACAAAGAAATCTTTGTTAAATGAGTTTCCCACTTATCAGAAATGACTTTGGATACAGTACACAGTTTTCATAGTTTTCCTAACTCTTTTGTATTATATAAATTCAATTTCACATGTACAAACTATTCCAGATAGTACCTTCTAAAATGCACGCTGCATATGTGGGCTCCTTAAAACCACTTTGTCCTTCAGTTCTCTACCTCCCCCTTGAGAAAATTATAAACCTGTAGGAATGACTGCCTGTTGAGCTATATGGCTGTGGAATTCCACAATAACCCTGTTATTCTTACCCCACAAGATATTTTTATGCAATAGAGTGTACCTGTATATTATTCTTACAAGGCAAAATCCTATTAAAGTCAATGGTGCATGTATCCATTTCATTTCAATGTGACTTTGTATAATAAAAATAAAATATAGTGAGGAGAATATATAATGAGGTGCCTGCCAAAACTGTTCAAAGTACAATTAAATAACTGAGGAAGTGAGAAATTACCTTAGTACAAAGGATATGCCCACAAATAGATTACTGCTAATTTAGGGTCTGCCCCAAATTATACACAATTGCTGAAGACTTCCTTAGTCCACAAAGCACCAAAATACCCACAGGGATGATTAATAATATTCCTCTTCCTGGAAGAAAATGTCAAAACACACTAGTCATTTTTCTTTTAGTTTCTCAACAATTACTGTGCACCCTTACGTGACAAGAACTATGGAATATGTGTCATGAGCTCTATGTAATTTTTTAAAAAATAAAATAGATTTTCCTTTACATTGCAATAAAAATCTGTAATTAGCTGAGTATATTTGTTCTAGGTTTCAGAATATCTTTCCATTATTTCCAACTATATTTTTCTCTTTATCACTTAGAATGAAGGATGTTTTAATATTAAAGCTTCATTTTCACTAGACTTTCCATTATTTCCAATGAATTAATTTCTATTGAAAAGAGATATAGTATAGGAGAACAGGGAATATGATTTAATATGTGAAACAAAATAAACATTATGGACAGTTTATAATGAAGTACTGAAATCTGTTATGTGCTGAATCACTTAATTTCAAAATGTAGTTTTATTTCATTGTTTATTAAAAAAGAAAAAATGAAACAAAACAAAACTATCAGGTGCCAATTATGTGTCATACCTCATGATGTTCCACTAATGAAATATGTTTTCTAGGTCAGTGTAATTCTAGTCCATGACTCCCACTTTAAATTCTCCCTAAAACATCTATGGCATTTTGTCATTTATTGATTATTTTCCCAATCATCACAGTTCATTTGAAGGAACTTGGGATTTGGAGACAGAAAAGACTTGGGGGGATGCAATGGGGGAAAATATGGTTGATGAGAGACATCACTTGCTGGACTATCTTGGTGGGAAGGTGGCTATCAGATATAGGAGAGGGGAAAAGAGTCCCAGCCCTGTTGTGGATCAAAGAGAGAGACAACAGAGAAGTCTGCGGACTCATGGAAAAAATTATGAAGCTGAGAAGTAAGAAGATGAGAAGATATGGGTGAAGAGGCTTAGTACCCAGTGAAAGGGTGAAGGGGGATTCCCCTCTCCATCCTATGTGCTTTGGTGACTGCCTGGGCACTAAGTTTATTGAAGGCTTTTCCACCATTCTTAAGCCTAGGCACAGTGGCAATACAAAATAGTGAGGTGAACTAGGGTGTTGCCAGAGTTTAGGCATTTTATGAGGGGCTCCACCCCCCCAGGAGAATGTCATGTGGGTCCAGAGTACAGGCTTCTCCATGCAGATCCTTCCTTCCCTGAACCTGCCCTATCCACTGCAACCATGGAAGCAATTTGAGCTCAGGCTGACAGGGAGTTTCACAGCACCACCATCACTCCTACCATCAATACAACCCTGAGAGCAGCTTGAGCTGAGAATTTCACAAGCTGATGCTTCTCTCCTGCAGATGCACATTGCAGGCTGGGGTTTCCACAGAGAGTGGGGTCCACACTTCTTCCCATAAGGACTCATGGTGGAACACAGATGCAAAATTTGCCTGCCAGTGTTTGTGGACTGACAGGAAAGGACTGTGGGCATCCCAGGTGTGCAGATACAGGACAGTGCTCATTTCTCCCCATAGAAAAACTGAGCTACAGGATAAGGGTGGAATGATCCCAGCACAGGGTCCTAGCAATAAAGCATTTGGGTTCCACCCCAGCAAACAGTCCTTCCAGTCAGGAGACCCTGTCCTGATGTCACCCTACCCCAGTCTTTCCCACTAGTGGCTGGAAAAGCAACTTCTGAGTCCTGCCAAGGTTTTGCGAAGCCTACTGAGCTCCCACAACCTAACCAGGCTCTGCCTTGCTTTCACCTCACCTCAGCAGCTGTGGAGATTAAGCAACCCCCTGGGAGCTTCAGGGCCTCTATTAAGGGTTGGGACACTCAAGTACTCCACCTGGGGGATCAAAGCCTATCACAAACAGAAAAGATCTGACTCTTTCACACAAACATCAACCAATGACACTGATTCTTTAGCCCATCATAGTATCTCCCAACTCAACCAAACAGGATGTTGACTTGTACTCACAAATACCACCCACCATCTTGGAGATTAAGCTGGGGCACCCAATACAATTCATACTACTGGGAAGAGATAAAGACAACAGGACAAAGGAAATCTAAGAGGGTTGCTCAATTTACTTGAACAACCATAGGCAATGTGGGACCAGCAAACTTCTCCCTGGCATGGTTAGGGACTGATCATTAGGGACAAAAGAACAGGCATATAAGTCAAGCCCAGGGTCCCTAGAATTGATTAAGTGACCAAATAAATATTCACCAAAAGATCTCCTGAAATATGAAAAATAAGGGCAAAAGAACACCCCCAAAAGAAAACAATGGTTTCCAACCAAAATAAAAATATTGAAATGACAGACAAAGAATTCCAACTATGACTTATAAGGAAGCTTAGTAAAAAATCCAAGAGACCAAATTGAGAATCCACACAAAGAAATCACACATACACAAAAAATAGTTCAGGAAATGAATGAAAAATTCACTAAGGAATATGAATAATTAAAAATAAATAGAACTCATGGAAATGAAAAATTTATTTGCAAAAACATGAAATGCAATGGCAAGTTTTAGGAACAGACTAGACCAAGCATAAAAAAAGACTCTCAGAGCATGAAGACAACAACTTTGAGTCAAAACAGTCAAGTCGAAGATAAAGAATGAAGAAAGAAGAGGAATGAATGAAGCCTACAAGAAATATGGGATAACATAAACAGGCCAAATATATTAATCATGAGCGTTCACGAGGGTCAAGAGGAAAGGGCACAAAGGTTGGAAAACCTAGGTGAAGAAATGCTGAAGAAAATTTCCCTAGTCTTGGTAGAAATTTAGATATCCAGGAATATCTCTATAAACACCTGGGAGAGTCATTGCAAAGCAGAAATCACCAAGAGACATAGCCACCAAGCTGGCCAAAGTTAAAAGGAGGGAGGAACTTCTGAGAGCCATAAGGGGAAAACATAAGGTAATTTACAAAAGGAACCCATCAGGCTAACTGATGACTTCTCAAAGGAGACCTTAAAAAACTAGAAGGCATTAGGACCCCAACCTCAGTCTTCTTAAATTTAACAATGGTCAGCCTAGAATTCTGGATCATGCAAAACTAAGTTTCCTATATGAAGGAGAAATAAGGACTTTTTCATATAAGCAAACACTGAGAGAATCTGTCAAGACCAGAGGGGCCCTGCAGGAAGTACTCAGAACTGCACAATAATCATCCACCAAAGTAAAATCTTCCAAAAGCTAAAGCTCAAAGCCCTTATAAAGCGATCATTTAAAAAGTGAAACAAACCAAAAAGGTTCTATCTACCCAACAGGATGAACAGTCCTAAATCCCACATATCAATTCTTTCAATAAACTTGTGTGGTTTGAATTCCCCACTGAAGAGACATAGGCTGACTGAATAGATTAAAAAAAAAAAAAAAAACCAAGTATCTATTGTCTCCAGCCAATACATCTAAACTACTGGAGTTATACAAACTCAAGGAGAAGGATTGAATAAAAATATTCCATGCAAATGGAAATCAAATGAAAGAAGGAATAGCTATTCTCATATCAGATAAAGTTAACTTTAAATCAACAATAACAGAGAAAGACAAAGATGGCCATTATATAATGGTAAAGGGAGCAATTCAATAAGAAAATATAACAATCTTAAATATTTACGCACCTAACACAGGAATTCTCAGATTCACAAAGCAAACACAGCAACAACAAAAATCAGTAAATAAATAAATAGGGCTTGATTAAATTAAAAAGGATTTGTACACCCAAAGAAACAATAAAGCAAGTAGAATGCCCTCAGAATGAGAGAAAATATTTGCATGCTCTATATCTAATAAAAAGGTAATAACCAGTATCTATAAAGAACTCAAACAAATCAGCAATAAAAACTCAATGGAATATAGTAGGGCGATTCCTCAGAGAAAAAGGACATTTTATCAAAAAGATACTTGCATTAGAATATTTACTGCTGTACAATTCACAATTGCAAAGATGTGAATTCAACCCAAGTACCCATCAATTCATGAGAGGATTAACAAGATGTGGTATCCTATGTATATATGCTGTAGAATACTACTTAACCGTGAAGAAAGATGGCCCAATCTCTTTTGCAATGATTTGCATGGAGCCAGAGACCGTCATCCTAAGTAAAGTATCTAAAAGAATGGAGAAACAAACACCACGTGTACTCACTGTTAAATTGCAACTGAACAGTCAGTACACAAGTTCACAGGTAGTAGGAAAACTCAATGGCAATCAAGCAAGTGGGAGTGGGTGAAGGGACTGGTGAAAGCTTACCCATCAGGTACAACGAATACTATTTGTGTGATAAGCACACTTATAACCCTGATGCTAGTGTACAAAAGAAATCCATGTAACCAAAAACATTTGTGCCCCTGAAATAAAATAAGATAAAATGAATAAAATAAAATAGAATAATTTGCCCATTTACAAAGACAAAAGATGTGGGGAACATTTCCAGTTCAGCCATTTTCATGCTGTTGCCTTCAAAATTAAATGAAAATTCGGATTTGATAATGATCTTTGTTTTCAAATTACTTTTCATTTGGAATGACTTTTATAGTTTGCTAACATGAAATAGGGAAAAGGGAAGAATAATTTTCTTTTTCATGGTTCTTTGGACTTTTCTGTAAAATTGTTTAGTAATAAATCACAGAATTTGGTTTTGAGACCCGTATGATTAAATCACTATGGCATTTAATAAATAAAGAAAGCCAATCAGACCAGATGTATTTAGAGACGTTTTTGTAAGTTTGACTGTTGGATGATTCATTACAACAAAGACTAGTGAACGAGGTTTTAATTATTTTCAGGAGAAAATTTTAATCAAGATAAAAGAGATAAAAGCTACATAAAATGCAGTAATTTGACAGCTGATGACATAACCAATTAACTATTCAGAACAACAGCCAGCGTTTTAGGTGAAATAATTTTATCATCAAACAAAAGGTGTTTTTGCAGTCTATTTATTTTAACCATACTGTGTGTTTCAACAGTACAGGGGGAAAGAAAACTAAAAATGAGTCAATGTTAGTTCTGATTTCAGGGCATTAAATTTTAAAGTGCCTCAGAATTGTTAAAAATGGGAAGTTGAAGAGGTTGATAAAGCATTTAAATATTATGAATATATCAATTAAATTTAATAGCTACTGAAGGAAAATAAATTCATCCTAGCTTATGCAAAACTGCCAGTGATATTGCCACAGCATTATTTTGTAACCAAAGCAGAATGACTGAGTGCCTCCATGTTAAAGTTCAAGAAATACTCGGTGTAAACAGTGTGGACTCGTGCTGCTGCTGAATTTCAGTATATATTCCTGATTCATTTCTACGAACAACTTGGCCCAATAGCTACACATAAATCAGAGTCAGTGAGATATAGTGAATTTTTAATTTTTTTTACGAAATTGATATAGTTCCTGTTTAAAATGGTAACTGATTAATTTGCTTTTGAAGAAAGGATGAAAGGAAAGAAGGAAGGAAAGAAAGAAAGAGGGAATGAAAGGAAGAAGGGAAGGAGAGAAGGAAGGAAGGAAGCAAGTTACTAACAAGTTAATTGGCTGATTAGGTTTTATTGGGACGTTTTAATAGGGTTAAATGAAACTGTTATTAAAGGAAACGAATGAATGCTTCCTGAAGTTTCTTTTACATATGCCTATACTGTTTTCACACACACTCTGAGAGATAAGTATTGTCATTAATTTCATTTTCCAGAAGAGAAAATAGAGTCACCTGTGCAGTTGAATTTCCTTAAGGCTACATATTTGGAAGAGCTAAAAATGGGATTCAGATCCCTCCCAAGACTCAATCGGGTTACTTCCTTTAGTTTTGGAAGAAGGGTCTCAAGAGCAAAGTAAGACCGAAGCATTTCCTTGAAACCCTAGAATCCAGAACAAACAAGAGAAATGTGGGCAGTGGCCAGGGTGCAGAACGGGTATGAGGTACCACATAAATCCACATGCTCCCAGGTTTCCTGACCCATCGCTGCTTTGGCCCCTGTTTGTCCTCTCAGGGACAGGAAGAGTGTAGCACCCCTGCCTCCTTCCTCTAGCTCTGGGCTCAAGTACTGAGACGCAAGCCTGTGATGGGTCCCGGAATTAAAGGCAGGCAGATAATGATGTTTCTCTCCTTTTCCCGACTCTGTAGAGGCCAAACACACCCCCAGCCCCCAGGCTTATTAAACTCACAAAGCTAAAACCTCCCTACCCTTTAACTCACACATATGCTCATTCCCCTACAACTTATCCTTACTCCAATGCACTTTACCTGCTAGAATAAAAGTTGCAGTGATGTTGTGACCTAAGAGAAAATACACGTTTATCACCAGGAACCATCACTTATATTTGGACCCATGTTTACCAATACAACTGAAGAGAAATGAACAGTTAAAAGCATGTCCTACTTTGGTAATAAATCTATTTCTCTCTCTCATGCATCCTCCCCCATTTTCTCTCCCATCCTTTTACACACTCGCCCAGAAGGTTCATACATAGAATCAACTGCATCACCCACCCATACCTCTGGGCCCACTAAGGAATCCCTTACACCTGGTTTACCGAATAAATTATACTGGCATAAATAATAAAAGTATGTTTTTGTTTGGTTGGTTTGCTTTGCTTTTTAAAAGCCTTCCAAAGCAAGCATAATTAAAAACAAATACAGACTGTTCTTTACCTACTCGCTGAATTTCAGCGTGTTTTAATGATTAGATGAACAAAAAAGATGGCTGTTAAGCCATTGTCAACATTCGCATTCAATCCACTCCTTGCTGAACAGAGATTAAGAGAGCGGCAGATGGTGGCAAGTTGTGCAAAATATTTCCCCCCCTCTGCAGCCTCAACCTCTTTCATTTTCTTCCTCTTTGGCAGGCGGCTCCAGCAGCTGTGTTGGCAATAGTGGCAGGACCTAGCAAGCACGGGGAGCTGATGAGCTTTCAAACTATCCAATTAGGCTCTTTAACATTTGCTTGCATGCTCACTTACCTGTCTGTGAAGTTTGTGAATGAACCTCCCTCATCCTCCAATCAAAACGCCTGGAAGAGCACCAGGACGCAGGGTGAATTTATTTATTTATTTATTTATTTATCTATGCAAATTAGTTCCCAGAGCTTGGGAATCTTTTCTTACTTATCAAGGGCAGTAAGTAAGAACTTGAGGGGCAAATGCATGAGGATAAAGTGTCATTCCAGATGGGAGTTTTATTAGAAACGAAGAGTCAAATAAAATATTTATAGAATTTGTATTATGAATGTTAAGCAAGAATATGATCCCAGCCTGTTTTTCCCCTCTTCTGCGCTTTTCCTTGTATACCTCACCTGTAGCCAAGCTTCTCAGTATTCCCCCAAATCAATTATCCGGGGAAGGTCATTTTTGCTATACTGAACACCGTATATGTACATGTGTACACATTCGTATGTGTAACATTTCTCAAATAGTGAATACGTTCTATGAGAATTTTCTTTTATAAAAATTCCTAATAAAGTATTAGTGCCTGGCAGCAATATAATATTCCTTCACCATTCCATACACGCCAATCTCCCATTCTTCACGAAGGCCTTTGATACCTTGATAAGATAAACAGACTGAGGAATTGTTCTTTAAAATTTAAAATTTTAGTGAAGGAAAGGTCCATTCAGTCTGTTGTATGTCCCTCTGAAAAACGCACAAGAAAACCTATGAATTCACTTAGTATAAATAAAGACATTTTACCGATTTGCAGGATTGAACCAGGATCACACTGTAGGAAGATAAAGATCTATCTTTAGAACAGAGGTAGGACAATGGAAGGAGAGAACGGAGAGTGATAGAAATTCTTTAGGTGCTGTCCCGGGAAGAGTCCTGGGAGACCAACAAAAAGCTGAAATTCTGACACTCCGAGAAAGTAGACAGCTTGGAGGGGGAGGTGACCCAATGGGAAAACTGTACTCCAGACTTTCTATGTGTTCAAGATGCTTAATAAAAAAAAAAAAAAATTCCCCCCATTTTTCTAAGAATGGATTCTTTTATATATGTCAAGTAGGGTAAATACAGGTCTCATACGGTAAAAATAAAACAAGTGACCTATAGTCACACAGACTCTAAGGAATGTCGGGTTAGTTACTCAAACATAATGAACTTGCTTAATTTCATTTTAATTTGCAAGAAAGCAAAAATAACTCAGAATTTTTCCAATCACCTTAGCAATGTTGAACTTTCTAGTAAGCAAAAGATAGTGGATGGAAATTACTCTGTAATTCATATTTGAAAGATGTCAAAAACATCTTAGTCATATTTAATAGAACCTAATAGTCATTTAATTTAGACTATTAGAGAAGAGATCAAGTTATACACAAGAATTTTACTTATATCCTACGAGCCATTATTTTCCATCTTGTCATTTTTAAATATTTTTTTGTATTTTGTTTCTGTAAGGCCTAAAGTGAACTAGAATTCTTTTGCTGAGGATTTTTGCACTTAACCTTCAGTGTCTTTATGTAGTTGAGATTATTTAACTGTCATAATTGGTTAATTTACATGATGATGAACATTTATGAGATACAGATATTATTCTTTTTTTTACCTTGTTTAGAAAACTGGGACTAGGATTTTCAACATCTTCAGAATATTAAGTAAATTTGCTATAGAGTGTGGAATTGCAGGAAGAGTTCCACACTGGATATTTAATAAAAAAAATTAATATTCTTATAGAATTTTTTAATATAATAGTTATTTTAACAACTGGCCCTTTTATTTTAGTCTCTGGAACAAAACTCTGGCTGCCAACAGAAGAAAATTGTTATTTACCAAATGTCGGTTGTAGGGTAGATATGGAATTATACGCTTCCATTAAATGCTCAAAATATCCCTTGTGAGAGAAGTGATTTTACCTGTTTTGCAGCTGAGAATAATGAGGGTCAAAATAAGTGAAAGATTCTTCTGAGATTGGTCCCTAATTTGACGTCACAGACCATGGCTCTGTCTTCTCTTTGTCATACATTAAAGAGTAGAACATAATTCAAGGAATTGGTATTAAACTACGGACGGACATCTAAGGAGACATTAGTTTTATCTCCTAAAGTTTAATAAATAATAATAATATCTAATTCCCCTAGATCAAAATCACAGAGAGGGCATTGCTAATTTGAAAGTTACCTACAGAGTAGAAATAATGCTGTTTCAGGTGCCTAGTAACTGATAAGCAGTTGCTGCATTATTTGAAGACTTATTTTGAAATTGACATTTTGGTTCAATAGACAAAGTATAAAGCCCAGAAATCTCTGTGATAGAAACCAATAATCCAGGGTTGTTTTTTTTTTTTTAAATTTGTTTTTAAAATTCTCTCCTTGCCAGCCAGCTGGAATGATTTTTATCATCACCCAGATGAAATCATCACTAAACCACACAAACAACACACCTATCACTTCAATGTTATTCTTTTTATTTAATTGATCTGAAATTATTTGCATTTGTGGTGTGAGGTTGTGGTCCAAAAATATGTTCTTTTACGGGTATTTTTTGTCTATAGGAACCTCAATGAATAAACATATTTGAAAACATCTTTTGATGCAACTGAATATAAATGTTATTCTTCTCAAATACATTACTATTGGAAAGTAAAATGGCATTCATATTCACACACACACACACCAAAATGTGGGCCTGTTTGGGAAGAGTTTGATTACAGGCCAAAAGCAGAATGCCAGGTGGGGAATTCAGCTGCTTGGGCAGTTTTCCAGGGAAGCTTACACCTGGATTACCATATGTTTCCATGTAGCCAATAAGTTACTGTGCTGAGAAATAAAATGCACATGTAAACCAGAGTTTCGGTCAAAAGCTGGAGTTCCCAAGATATGGAGACGCCGTGATAGGAATTGATATATGGCTAATGGGAACACAGACAATTTGTAAACAGGTTTCAAGTGTTAATATACAAACATTCACACTGAAAATTTTAAACCGGTATTTGCAAAAGTAGTCTAAAGTGTTATATAAGAAGGAAGCATTAAATTAACTTGCTCAAGGGCAGCCAGGACTAATTTGGGAACCACACACAGGGAGTCCAGAGGCCTGGGTTAATGTCCACCTTTCTGTAGTGGAAACCAAATATATGTGAGTGTGTGGTTTTTTAAATAACATGCAATCTGTGTTTCTTCTTCTCTAAAGTAGGTAAGTTTTCTCTGAAGCAAATGAAGTTTTGTTTAGAGAAACATTTTGATACAGTCCACCTCTTGCTAACAATGCCCTTTACATTCCTTTATATCTGGTGTGGACTAGGGCAGAGATTGCTCAATAGTGTAACAAGAATTGCAGAAAAGCAACAAGCCTCAGAAACAAATGAGAAAGAGAAAAGAGAAGAGCCTTATAACCTGGCTGGGAGCTATTTTTTGAGGACAGGGTATACAAAAAATTCTAGAGTGGCCTAACTGTTCAACATTCTCTGCAGTACCAAACTGTAACATGCATTCTCCTCCACTCCAACGCTGTCGGTGTTCACATGCGAACACAGATACACATGCATACAGCACTCATTCCACCACTCTCAGTGACATGAGAATTTTAGTAAACACTGGATTGTACATCAAACTATTTTCAATAAGTGCTCTTGGTGTTTTTATAAAAAAGATGACAAGTTTTAACTAATACCTTTGAGTAGCCACCAGAAGTCTAGAAAGCAGTGGTAAGGGTCAAGGCGTGACTTAATTTTAAAATTTAGTGAAAACTGCAAATAGGAGCAGGAGATTTCAAAAGAAAAATGCCAGCTCTCTACAAATCTCTGGGGACATTTCTGCTATAGGACAGAGAAAGATTGAAACTGGTTTTTCTTAAATCTTATAAAGTGAGCCCAACAAGCTGGGTGACTTAAAACATTCTGGGCAGCTAGACTGCTTTTAATACACATTTTTTTTTCTGTTGTAATTCCTTCTCAGAGATAAAAACCAAATCATTTTTTCCAATAAGTAAATTAATAAATAAACATAAAGCCACTTTGCCTTCACTTTTAATTTGAGAAAACATATAAAATCATTGTTTTCTGAGGAAGTCATGGCATGTTGGGCACACAATGCATTTTGATTTAAGGTTTCTGATCAGATCTTTTGAGTCTTATAACCACTTTGGGCAAATTAGTTAAACTCTCTGAATTTCAATTGTTTCACTTACAGAATGTAAAATTATGTTATATTGTACATACATATAACATATATATATAACATATAAAATTATATTATATTGTAAATATCAAGTTCAATGAGAAGTTCATATAAACATTATGTAGCACAATACAACACAGTTACTCATTATTTGTTAACTGACTGGGGCCAAGAAGGTATTTACTCAATAAGCATCTCACATACTCTCTCCTCAGAGGGAGGAGGGAAAGGGAGTAACCGGGAGCACGGCCTCCACCAGGAGTCTCCAAAGCGAGCCTAAGAGTGGGATGACCCTAGAAGAGCCACGGACGTGGGAAGAGAAGTTAACATTGGTTCACTGTCTGTGCTCACGTTATAAGGAGAAACACCACCCAAGTCTTCATCAATCACTGCAGTAACAGGAAACACCTGGCCTCCTGAAGGCCTTTGATAGGCACTGAAACATGGGGCTGGAGAAAGCAAAGCAGGCGGGACTGAGGTTCCCGAGAGCGGCAAGTGTGAGTCCAAGCAGGTCAATAAAGACTGCTGTGTCTCTGAGGTCCTGGGGTGCTCACTGGTAACCGGCAAGGAGGGGCCTCTGCCCCTCTGTCAACTCGCTCCCTCACCCAAGACCTGCTATTTGTCATGAGAATAATATATATATATATTAAATATATATAAATATATATTACATATATATTTATATTTATATAAATATATATTTTATATATATATATTTTTTTTTAGAAAAAAATGCAAATCAAATGAGGGAAGTGTGTGTGGTGTGTGTGTGTGTCCTGCCTGCCTCAGTATCTACCCTAGTAAACAAAAAAACAAAACAAAAATGTCTCTCAGCAACCAATCCCCAAATACGCTGGAAAAGACGCTTCATCCCAGCACTTTTTTTCCTCACTAAGTAATGGTATTACTTGAAAGTATTCAGTAAGTGGCATTGCTTACTGAAGCGTTCATGAAACCAGACAAATAGCATCCCCATTGAGAGGGGCTGGGGGTGGGGTTAGGGAAGATAAGAATCACAGGTGATGGTTCTGTGGAAGCATCCTAGTTATTCAAAACAGAGACTCCCCTAGGAAGTTTCCCTTGTTTAGGGCAGCCTTGCTCAGGTTCATTTCTCTGTCTGCATCAAAACTATAGCTATACCTGTGTATTCTAGTCAGGATGGGTAAGAAGAAGATGGAGTGGTCCTGACATTTATCACAAAGATCTGGAAGTAGAAGCCGCCTCCTCACTTGCTTGGGCCTTTTTCACACCCCTGAGAGCATCCTGTTCACATGACTGCCTGCATCTGTAAATTTTTCTAATGTAAATGATTATAACAATGGACAAGGTCTCCTCAGTTTGACTTTTGTCCTGCAACTGTTATTAGAGAAGCCATAGGTAGGTATTTGGAGTGAGAACCCAAACTATTGGCACCTGTACATCTTACCCTCCACATTCCCATGTTTGTGTGTAGACATCTGTAACATGACTTTACATTTCAGGAACACAACTTTTCCATTTCAACAACACTCATCCAGGAAGATGAAAGTTGTGAATAACATTGTTAGTTTTAGAAACATCTGGGAAAAAAACTTAAGTGAACATGAAACTGTTCAACTTACCAAGTATGGTTTTATTTCCAAGAATCTTCAAATTTGGTTTCAAATCTCACTTTGTTCTCCTCATCAACCTAAACCATCATATATTGATCCACACACAGTCTTAATCTACCCATCCCTTGAAAGATCTGTCTTCAATTAGACTGCAAAATCTTACTGTGTAAAGATAATATTCTAGCCTTATTATCAAATATTTTAATGATATTTTTAGGGAGCTTGCATTTGCCATGGTAATCTGGTTAAGAGGAATTTGAGTTGGGAATATATTTTTGTTTTGTTTTGCAGTTTTGGTCCAGGGCTGGGTTTGAACCCACCACCTCTCATATGTGGAGCCGGTGCTCTACTCCTTTGAGCCGCAAGCACCGCCCAGGAATACATTTTTTAAACAGTTTATAATTAATCAGTTTTCAGTTATTTGTTTATGTTGATTAATGTTGGCTGGTCTATTGCAGTGGCTTCTAGAAATTCTTTTCCTACTGCTTCAATGACTGCCACAGGTTGTGGCAGGACAGTACAAGTCTGGAAGCCTTATCACTATATGAACATGCCCTACAGAACAGTGTCAGGCAGCAGAGTTTTACAGATAGAGGAGAAGAAGGATTGAAATATTATGATACAGAAGGTAGAAAAACCATTTTCAATCATCTCACATGCCCAACAAAAATCAAATAATTCAGTTCTTATCAATAGCTAGTCAAAAAGAAAGTTATCTGGTGTCAAAAGTAGACCAATAGCAGATCTTGGAGACTTCCATATATACTATGTACTGGGGTTCAGAAAATAATACTCCAAATGAAGACTTCAGAAGCAGAAGTATTTCTCTGACCTTCACATGTCTTCTTGTTTCTTACTCCCATTCTATCCTAAGCATAGCCATATAAACCAGAATCTCTCTTCTCCAGACTGGGTCATATGAGAGACCAGAACCCCATTGAAAGAAAGCCCCATTCGATATATGGTTCTGGCAACACTGGACAGCCACATGCAGAAGAATAAAACAGGACCCCTGTCTCTCCCTATATGCAGAAATTAATCGCAGATAGATAAAAGACTTAAATGTAAGGAATGAAACTGTAAAAATTCTAGAAGAAAACATAGGGAAATTTCTTCTAGACATTGGCTTAGGCAAAGAATTTATGACTAAGTCCCCAGACAACTATGGCAATAAGAAAACTTAATAAATGGGAATTAATTAAATTAAAAGCCTTACACACAGCAAAGGAAATAATCCATAGAGTAAACAGACAACCTGAAGTGTGGGAGAAAATATTTGCAAACTACATATCCAATAAAAGGCTAACATCTAGAATCTACAGAGAACTCAAATAAATGAGCAAGAAAATAATGGACACTTCCATTTAAAAAGTGGGCAAAATAAATGATCAGAAGTTTTTCAAAAGAAGGTAGAAAAATGGCAAACAAACATTTGAAAAAGTAACATCACTAATCATCAGAGAAATTAAAATTAACACCACCACATTGTGATAACCACTTGCACCTGTCAGAGTGGCCATTATTAGAAAGTGGGGGGAAACAATAGCTGCCGGTATGGATGCAGGAAGAAGGAATGTTTATACATTACTGGTGGGACTGTAGATTAGCACAGTTTATATGGAAAAAAGTACGGAGATTTAAAAGAAACAAAACAAAAAAGTATGGAGACTCCTCGAAAAAATAAATATAGAGTTACCATTCAACCTAGCAATCCCTCTACTCCATATGTATCCAAAGGAAAATAAGTCATTTATCAAAAAGATACCTGGGCTAAAATGTTTATCACAACACAACTCACAGTTGCAAAGATGTGGGATCAACCTAAGTGCCTGTCAATTCATGAGTAGAAAAAGAAAATATAGTATGTATACATATACACACACACATACACACTCTCACAGGCATGTGTGCACATGTACACATACCATGGAGATTTACTTAGCCATAAAAAGGAATTAAATAATGTCCTTTGCACCACCTTGGATGGAACTGGAGACCGTTATCCTAATGAAGTATCTTAGAAATGGAAAAATAAACACCACATGTAATCACTAACATTTGGGAGCTAAATGATGGACACACATCACCACAAAGGGAAATAAAAGCCAAATGAACCCAAGAAAATGGGAAAATAAGGGGAGCCTGAAGGTTAGAAACCTACCTCTCAGGTACAGTGGACATTATTCTGATAAGAAGTGCAATAAAAGCTCAGATTTAAAAGTTACACAAGGTACACGTGTAACAAAGCCATTGTACCCCCTCAATATTTGCACTTAAAAAAAACAAATCTCCTTTTCCTCAATATGAATCACAAAACCTAATATATATTCTGTATAAAAACTGGTGATAAAGAAGTGATCTGACCTACTTTGTTTGCGTATAGGTCACAAGACCCCCATTCCAGAAAGGTTTCTGTCCAGAAGGAAGGACTGAATGTTTAGAGATCCCAGTAAGCTTTTAGACTTGCATCCCCAACCCCAGGACTGGCCCTGTCCTAACAGAGCACACAGCGATAGGTGAGTAGGAGGTGAACAAGCAAGTGAAGCTTCATCTGTATTTACAGCCACTCTCTATCACTGGCATCACTGCCTGAGCACCTCCTCCTCTCAGATCCGTGGAGCATTACTGTCTCATAGGAGCAGGAACCCTACTGTGAACTATACATATGAGGGGTCTAGGTTGCACTCACCTTATGATGCTCTAATGTCTGATTTGAGGTGAAGATCTGATAATCTTGAAATCATCCCTTCCCCCACCTTCATCCCTTGGAAACATTGCCTCCTATGAAACCAGTTCCCTGGTGCCAAAAGGTTGGGGATGGCTGAGTGACAGGCCTTACTGAGTTTCTCCATGCAGTCTATTAGCATTGTATATCATATCTTTTTTTTTTTAATTAAATGATAGCTGTGTATATTAATGCAATCGTGGGGTACTGTGTGGTGTTTTCATATACAATTTGAAATATTTTCATCAACTGGTTAACAAAGCCTTTATGTCATATTCTTAGTTATTGTGTTAGGACATTTATATTCTACTTTTAGAAAGATTCACTTGTATCCTTGTAATATTAACCATAGAAGTGATCCCTCCAATCACCCTCCTTCCACTCATTTCCTCCTCTCCTCCTCCTCCCCCACCCCATGTTCTTAGGCTATAATTAGGTTACAGCTTTTTATAAATTAGTTTCATAATAAGGCTGTGTTCATTGGATACTTTTTCTTCCATTATTGCGATATTTTGCTAAGAAGAACATTTTCCAGCTTCATCCATGTAAACATGAAGGACATAAAGTCTCTATGTTTCTTTATGGCTGCATAGTATTCCATGGTGTACATATACCACAGTTTATTGATCCATTCGTGGATTGATGGGCACTTGGGCTTCTTCCATGACCTGGAAATTATGAATTGGGCTGCAATAAACATTCTGATGCAAATATTTTTGTTGTAATATGGTTTTTGGTCTTCTGGATATACACCTAACAAAGGAATTGCAGGATCAAATGGCAGGTCTATTTTTAGTTCTCTGAGTGTTTTCCAGACATCTTTCTAAAACTTATTTCTACATGGCTTTCTATACTTTGGTGAACCTAAGCACAAAAAAAAGGATAATTTCCCCTGTATCTTTGTGTCTTTATTCTGAATGTTCCTGTGTATACATTTTAAAGTTTTGTATATCTTTTCTGTAAATAACCTGCCTTTTGTGAGTTGATTTTCCAGCAAACATTTAGATAGTCACAGATACCCTTGACCCTTACACAGGCATTTTCAATTCAGAGTATTTAAAATTAGTTGCTGTATAGGAAAAATTATAAATTCTCAGTTGAAAGAATCTCTTCCTCTTAGGTTTAGCTAAATCATATTGAGGAGAAATATGATCTAGGTAATGTCTTTCTTACTGTTGTCATTGTGTTGTTGTTACACCATAGTGTAGGTGTACCACATAAAAAGAACAATGTCTGCTGTTAAATAATTAACCAGGATGATATTAGGCTGATATGGTTCTGGCATCTTAAGTTTCTACTACGCAAAACCTAGGGAACAAAATCAACCAAAACCTATTTAACCAATAGGAAAACAGCAACTAATCTCTATATAGGGACTTTACCAATCAAAAATTGCCCACAAAACTCTAACTCCACTTAGACCAATCAAACACTTTGTCTTGCTTCTGTGAACACCTTATACAAGTTCTTTCCTTAAATTTCTTGGGTGGAGCCCAACCTCCTTCAGTTTGGTGCTGCCTGATTCATGAATCACTGAAAACTACTCAAATACTCTCTGTGAAATTTGTATGTTCCTAACTTTTTCTTTTAGTACTAGTTAAATTTGAATCTAGCTATACAATGAATAGGACTTTTATATTATGAGTCAGGTTTATTATAAACAGCCATCTTTCAGGTTCCATTGGGGACTGGTTCCAAGACTCCCTTCCCAGGTAGATATCAAAAATCCCTGGGTATTTAAGCATTTTATATCTAACAGTATAGTATTTGCATATAACCTACACACATCCTCCTGTATACTTTATCTCTAGATTACTAAAAATAATTAATATAATTATTATGTAAATAGTTGTTATTCTGTGTTGATTAGGGAATAACAATAAGGAAAAAGTCTGTACATAATCAGTACAGAATAATCGTTCATTTTTTCCCTAAACATATCATATCTGTGGTTGCTTAAACCACAATGCAGAACTCACAGATACGAAGGCTGACTATAGATATGTGTGTGTGTGCACTTGTGTGCACGTGTACTGTTTATCTAAAACTCAAATTCAATGCATTGCCCTGAATTTTCGTCTGTTAAATCTAGCAACTGGTTCATTATGGCTATTCACTGTCTCTTTTCCTCTTCCCTCTGATACTAGCACTCTGCAATTTCTGGATTAGCCTACAATTTTAAATAATAACTGGTATTTCATGCTAAGTCCTAGGTACTTAAATATCTAGTCCATTTTCCATATTATTCAGAAGTAATACTTTAAGTCTTCTAGTGCAGAAAATCCAAAAATCCAGTTACTTCTGTGTTCCCAATTAAATTCCATACTAAACATGAGTGAGAAAACAATAATATTGACAATGACATTACAGGTTCACTTTCCCCTGGCCTTTTCCCAATATGTTGGACCAAAGAACTTTCCAATGTAATATTGGATGTCTATGCTCACAGCCCCTGTGGAATTGGAAAGGCCTTTGCAGACTGATGGGTAAAACATTCACAATGTGTCCCCCAGGTATAATACCATATTCTAGGAAGACAGTGGGTTAAAAGGATGCTTGAAACAGACATGGTCTTGTTTTCAAGGAACTTAAAATTCAGAAAGAGTTATCTTAAATACTTAAAGGGGTTCTTGGGCATGGGGTACTTTGTGATTTATTGTCCTTTTTACCATTCCTTATAAAAGTAGCAGAATACAGAATGCCTAACTAAAGTGAAAGAATGTTCTAAAGATCTATACTGAGAGATCTGACATAGTAGCCTCCATAGGGCTATTGAGCATTGGAACCAATTTATTTATTATAGGTGAAGAAACCTGAAGTAGATCAGTAGTTTATTCCTGCTTGATGATCAAAATTACCTGAGGAGCTTTTCAGAAATACCAAATTGAAAGACAAGGAGACTTGAAAAAGAGAGAGATCTCTAATCAGAGAAAGTGGTAGGTACTGAAACCCCCGAGTGGAAAAGGACATGCCCATGCATGCCTTTCCTGATGGTTTGAACATTTATTGGTGTTCATTCCTTTCAGCTGTAAGAGTGATCATGCTGGTCATCACTACAATTTGAAATAAGACACTTCCAAGATGATTGATACCATGTTTTATGGAATGTCTATCTTCGGTAACAAAAACAACTAATTTGCATTTCATTCAGCTGTCAGGGGTCTAATTTAGACATAAGTCAAAATAAACACACTTTTCTGAAACTTTCATGAAAACATATGCCTACTTTGATATTTTCTTTCCTCTACTGAGTTTTCTAAAATAGTAACATATGGTAAGATTATCACAAAAATCACTGGAACAGAAGATTCCCTTTAAGAGTCTTTCACGTGCTCCCTGGTGCAACAAACAAGCCAGTCCTTGAATGAAGTGTCAAAGGCTTTGATCACTTAGACAAGTATGTTGGGTGATAGTAATTATTATTATTCTTGCAATGATATTTTTTGAATGCTGATAAGCTTGGCACTATTTAAAACAATTTTTAATATTTATGTCATCCAAATACTTTTCCCAAAGTAGACTGCTAATAGCTAATTTGGAAAGAAAGTTTTATGTCATTGTCATGATACTTCTTAGAAGTAAAAAATAACTATGAAAATACTGACTTGTCAGGAGAAATTCTATGACCAGAAAGGTGGTTTTTTTCAGGGCAAGACTCATCTTATCCATGCACTCCAGATGTGTTGACTCTTGCAATTTCCCCAGGATAGGGGGAAATAGCCATACAAATGGACAAAATTCATGGCACACAAACTCACAGGCTGTTATAGCTTAACTCTTTCTCTGTCAATGTTGATTAATCTAGTGTTTACCATTTTATCCTCCCCCACTTTTTTGCTGTTGTTTTTCTTCTCTCTCTCCTCTTCTTTTTTCTCCCTCCTCCTCTTCATCTTTCTTTTCTCCTTTTCTTCCTCTACCTCCTTCTCCTTTTTGTTCTCTTTCATATAAAGAGAGATTGGTACTTAAGATGCATAACACCATCTTCACACAGACTTTATCTTGGACATAATCAGAAATAATAAAAAATAATTAACAGGAAGTGACTTTCTTGCTGTTTTTATCTGTATATTTGATTTTCCATTTGTGTCCTATCAATGTCTTCTCACAAAATAATATATGAAGTGTGCTGTCTTTCAGATTTGTAAAACATAAATGTATCTTCTAATTGTTTTAATGGTATTTAGTGATGAGAATTCAAAAAAGAGGTAGTGGATGATAAAAGAGACCTATTACTTGTGTAGAGAGCAGTAGACTGGGAATCAGATTTGGGTCTTATTCAATGGATCTTAAGCCTCATTGACAATTAGAATCACCTTTAGCCTTTGACTTTTTTTTAAGTTTCCACGTGATTCAGGATCAAGAATCACTGATCTATGTTTAGTTCTATCTCCAATGTGCTTGAAAAAGTCACTCCTGCTTTCTTAGTCCCAAGGTTCCCATTTACAGGTGATGGACATTTGTGTAGAACAGAAACTCTCAGTCATGCCTATTAGAACCACTGGGAAAGTATTAAAATATTTTTAAAATGCAGAATTTCATGGATTTCAGAACAGATAATATATATTATGATCCCTTCCTAAGTTTACTGTTTTCCAGCTTTGAGATTAACATGTAAAAACCACAGGTTATTTTAGCATTAGGGTCTAACTGACTGAGCTCACTTATAAAGCAGGCAACAGATGAGTGGGAAAAAATATGCTGGGCTGAGCTGAGTGGTGAAATCAGTCTTTAATAGACTATACCTATGACACTATGACAGATAAATATTATCTCTGCCTAATATGGCAGCTATTCAATCCCAAATCATATTATAAAAATATCATCTGTACCAATATGTTACATATTAAATATTAGTCATTGTTGACATTTAAAAATAAAGTTGAAAATTTGACTCTATAAGCGATGATATTTTCTTGTTTGATTTCTGACCAAGGGACAGACTCCAAGGATGAAGGACAATTATTTGGAGTGACAGCTATATCTAAGCCAGTACTTTTGACATGCACTTAATTAACATGTATGCTCTGACTACAGGAGTTTCTTAAATCATGGGGTGTGAAGGCATCAGAAGCTGGCAATACTTAGAAAACATGGACTACTTAATCTTACAAAAACTTTATAGGATAGTTAACAATAAACATGCTTCATAGTTTAATTCTTAAGCCAGATAGTCATTTGATGGCAGTGGATCCAGGATGCACAGAAGGACATGCCTAAACATGTCCTATAGACAAGTGAAATTGAAATGAGATGACAACTATGACATGTTGGAGAAAGCTCTGGACTTAGAGATATAGGTTTATCTCTAATCCTAGAGCTGAATCACTTCATTGATTTATTGGTGGTTAACCTTATTCAAGATGATGTGGTAGGCACAGAAAGAAATTGTATCAAGCAATAAATGCAGACTCTGTGCTCACATTTACAAGCTGGCTGATGAAACATTGCAATCTATTTCAAGTGTGTGTGTGTGTATGTGCATTTTCTAAGTGCTAAAATAGATACAAGATATAGTGAATGAGAAAAGGCCAAAAAGCTGGCGAAGTTATTTGAAGAAGAGTGAATTCAAAAAGGTTTGGGTTGGACGTGATTTTCCTGCTCCTTCAAAGATATGCCTGTTTGAATATGCATGTATGAAAGTAATATTGAGTGACTGTGAACAAGCCACTTTTACCATTTTTACAAATGGGAAAATCAAGAAATGCATCATTACCCACCTTCTTATGGTTAGAATATTAATTGCTCATCAAGCAAATATTTACTGTCATGAAAAAGTCAGTTTACAAAGGTTAATTTTATCACTGGAGTCTTAGCCATTGAAGGGCATGGACCTTTTTTGTAGCAAGGATTTAACAAAGTATATGTTAAATAGAACTATGGGCTGGGAGGCCATACACAGATCACTGCAAATTCACTGCAGGTTGACAAATATCCACAGTTTCTAGCCTCAGAGAACTTATAGTTTAATGGTGTCTATTCTTTCTGGCTCTGGAACATTTAGAATGAATGAACAAGGTGAAACTGACTGACATGTGAGTTTAAATGCCATAGGACTGTCAGGGGTAGTTAGTCCTGTAGTAATTGAGGTGCTCAGTGAGGCTCTTCTTATGATCTTACAGAAGACAAATGGAAGAACACTTGAGTGTCAGCCCTGTGCACAGTAAAAAATGACTGTGTCTGGACCTGAGGAGAGCTATCTGGGATCTGGAATGTGGCAGGGGCAGGTAGGACCAGTGTAGGCCTGTTTGTTTTCTTTTTGCCTTTAATAATGATCTGATAGGTCAGGATAAATTTTGTAGTAATCAAATCTGCGGATTGTGCAACAGAGGATGGATCTGAAAATATCTGAACAGATACAACTGGAGAAAAGTTCCCTGGAAATGAGATAATTAGAGAACAATGGTGTTAAAGGCAGATCTGAGGGTGTTAAAATGTGATATCCAATTACCTTGGAGAGAGAGATGCCTGAAGGGTAGAAACATGCCCCAAAGCAACTAGAGTTCAAAGCGAGAGCACTGGGCCCTATTATCTGCGTGAGTGGGACTCAAAATTAAATTCTTCTCTAAAAGGGACAGTTTTATAGTTTATTCTTAGTTGCTAAATATCTGCCTTAACTGGTCAATGAAAGTAACTTAACAATCTTTGGAAGAAGAAAGAAAAGACAAACAAACACCATGTCTAGGTTTAAGTAATTAATAAAAGAGCCCTTGATGGTGAAAAGTTGGGGATCACTGGCTTTTCAAAGCTAAGTGCTCTGTAGTTTTGATTAACAAAGGAAGGGCATGCTTGACAATGAGCTCTTGTTATTAAATAGTTTAATTTATCACTATTTTGCCCAGAGATGATATTATTCTAGCCCAAAGCAAACACATTTAATATGCTTGCTAATTTGTGTGGCCAAATTAAAGTGAATGTTTAATTTCTGATAGAATGTGAAAATATTTTAATTACCTGAATTCCATTCAAGGACCTCCATATACCCCCCTAGATATTCTGGAAAGTGGTTAAGAGTATCTGCATTCAGACCTGAGTTTCTAATCCAGTGAGTGCCACTAACCAGTTTATTTACCCTGGGTAACTAATTTGGAGATTAACCATCTCTATGAAATGATGATACTAACTTCAGCTATCTCATAAGGCCTTTGTGACTATTCCAAGTAGATTCAGAGTATGTTACCCCCAAATACACCACCATGATGTAAGGATTATTTTTCAGTGATGGTGATCAAGAAAAAGCAAACCTAGGACAAGCTCTATGCCCTTACCCATCTGCCTGAAAATGAAATATTTATTCTTGCCATCATCCTTCCAAGATAGAAAAGGAATAATAACCTATGTTGGGAAATGAGATGGTACCATGATTCTACACCACCAGACAAACAAACCTTACTACTACACTGTGTCTACCATTCGTTTCCCCATACATTTGCCTTCCCTGAATTTACTGCCCCTAGAATCTCTAAGTCTTTTCTCTTGCCGTTTCTCTAGACAGGTATTGTTCTTTCGTTAAGATGCCCCAGGAACCCAAGTTCTGATCATCTCTGCATCATCCCTCACTGAATAATACTTCTGTGTGTACCTATGATGTGCACATTAACAAACTTCTGTTTGCTTTTTATCTTATTAACCTATCTTTGGTCAGTTTTATTTAACTGACCATTAACTTATGATGTGTAGAGAAAAAAGTTTTCTCTTTTTTCTACAGTTCTTTGAGATAAAGGGATAAAATGCTCTTACTAGAAGCCCTAACACATGGTAAGTTTTTAATTAGCTGTCAGGTTATGGGTATTGTGATTGAAATTCAAGGATCTCTGTAATTAGAACCATGTTTTTAATTAATGGTAAATATCTTGGTACCCAAAGCTTCACTGTCATTCTTCATAATCTCTGCCAATAACAGCTCTGTCTATATATAACATGTGTGTGCATGTAAGGAACAGGCCATTGGCTTTCCAAATGTTCTCTGAAAAATGGCTGACCAGGGTAAGACTGATTAATGAAAGAAAATATCATAGGGCAGCGCCTGTGGCTCAAAGGAGTAATGTGCTGGCCCCATGTGCCAGAGGTGGGGTTTCAAACCCAGCCCTGGCCAAAAACTACAAAAAAAAAAAAAAAAAA
>NW_003852602.1:1150618-1163148 GCF_000181295.1 Otolemur garnettii | reverse complement strand
AAAGAAAGAAAGAAAGAAAATACCATAGAAATACATTTAATGTGTATACACAGGAACCTTCAGAATGAATAATCAACCTCCTGATGAGGTACAGAAGTTCATAAGAAATGGCAGATTGGATTGTGGCCAAACATGTTGTTTCAGGAGCACAGTAGGTTATAAAGAAAGGGAGAAATTTGGCTAGCCAGGTGATCTTGTTATGTAGATGAAGTCTTAGTCTCCCAGGTTTAAATGTGTTAAATTCTTAGTCTTTCCTAGTGAGACTCGTTATAGAAGGACTTGGCTACATTAATGGAGATACTCTACACATGAAAAATTATATATGAATATAAATATATAATTATAAGGAGAGAGAGAGAGAGAGGAGAGAGAGAAAGTGAATGCACTGTTTATCTCACTTTATGCTCCTTTTTCTTTAATTTCTGTATATATCTGTTTCCACATGGTCCATGAAGACTGGAGTCCTATGATGTCCTTCATTCTTTTAATGCTTATGGATCCTTAAGTCAAACAATGATTACTCTATCAGCTAATATTCTGAAATTTAAGGATAAACCTCTTAGCCATTTTGGTTCAGGTAAGTGAGGGTGAGACCAAGGAGGAACACCTCTGAGGGGCCTGCTAGGTCCCCTCAAGCATGGAAATATAGGAAGATCTTGAGCTTCTTCAGGGAAACTTCTGGATACCCGGCTATCCTTGAGAGGTCTGTAGGATAACCTGCTGAGAATGATGGTCTTCCAAGCATGCCAGAGCCATCAGGTATTTTGATTCCCTGTGGAAACTAAAAGATGGCATCTTAACATATGTTCTTGATTTGTTTTTCTGAACCCCTCCCCCAATGGAAAATGCAGATAAGGGGGACCTAATATCATTCTTTGTTTTACATTTCCCCATCAGGGTGTCTGTCACACCTATCTTAACATTTTTGTCCACTCTGAATCCACTAATGGCACCCTGCAACATTAAAATATCTGGAGTTTTGGGGCCAGCCCACCTGAAATATACTCCTGCTTTTAAATACCCCAATTTGTAAGAAATTTCTAGATTTCTAAATTAATGAATTCTTTCTGTTCTTACACGGCACCTTCCAAATAAGAATGCCTCTTTCTGTAGCTGCAACTCTTGGTTCCCTTGGCTGGCTTTGCTGTGCTGTGTAAGTGGATCTGAGTTTGAAAACAAGATGTTAAACCAGATCAGGTTTTTAAAAATAGGAAAATAGAACAGTCTTATTTGATAAATCTTACAATCCTACAAAAAAATAAAAAATCATGCACAGTTACAATTTTGCAAATGTGGTCACAGATTCCGTTAGAAGGGAGTAATTATTGAATATGGCATTAATGTACAAAGGTATTCATCTGGGACTTACTTAAAATAACATGCAAAAAATGGAAACTGGGTGGTGCCTGTGGCTCAAATGAGTAGAGCGCTGACCCCATATGCCAGAGGTAGTGGGTTCAAACCCAGTCCTGACCAAAAAAAAAAAAAAAAAAAAATGTAAACTACTATTTCCAAATCCATTCTTTTAGGTAAAGAAATGATAGTATAGTCACTCAATGAAATTCTGTTTACTTGAAACTTCACTCATAGAGCCAACAAAAATTACAAGCCAAGCTCCAGAATTATAGTTTGGGATTAATCAGCATACATTATTATTTATTTAGAAAATATTTCTAATCATCCAACAAGGATCATTTTTTCCCCATAGATTTATGAGGTTACAGATATACTTTCCTTTTCCTAAAATTATAACTGCATGCTGAAATTTACCAGACATCTTTTCTAAATTTATTACATATCCTCATCAATAAGTCAGTACGATGAATCACATTAGTACACTATCTGAATTAAATCATGTTTTTTGAATAAATAATACTTAATCATAATATGTTAGAATTTTTTAAATACATCAGCAAATTTGATTTGATACTTTAAGGGGAATTTGTGTGTGTATTTCTCAGAAAGGTAACTGTATAATTTTTCCAGCTTTTGCTGTCTTCTGCTTGGTTTAGGTATTAAGATGACGACTTTCATTACCTTGTCACTTAAAAGTGTTCAATATTGTTACCATAAAATTTCTACTGTTTAGTACATATTAGGCACTAACCAAATCAGCTTTATGTGTGTGTTTTTTTTTTAAGAATCTAGTTTATTTTTCTTAAAAAAAAAAATGGTCTAGCAAAACAAGCTGCTGAAGGCTTTTGCTAGGATTGAATAAAATAGCATTTGTGAAAGTGCCTAAGGCAGTGCCTGGCACATTAGAGGACTCATTAAATGCCAGTTCACTTGCCCTTTCCCCTTGGCTGTATGTTTTTGAAGCAGGGCAGACAAGCAGGCGCCCTGGAATGCTTTTTTGCAAAGCCAGCTTAAAATAGTCATCAACACTGAAGTCAGTGACTACATTTTCTTTCCATTCAAAATGTTGCTTTCAGAAATACACACAGAGTTCATTTGCATAATCACTCTCCAGGCTAGGAACCTATCCCTGAGGGGTTATCATTATTTAAATCTAAGTCAGGTTATTATCGTTCCTCACGCTGAGCGGCTTGGCTTTGCTTCCTTCCCTTTCCCTTGACTGTTGCAGCTGCATCACTCTGAACAGGAGCTTGACCAATGGCTGCAACACAGGGAGATTTAGGGCAAAACGCAGTGTGTCTAAGTGGAAATAGCCCATGGGCTCCGGAGTAACAGATGTGGTTCAAATCCCGGTTCTACTTCCCACTGGCCAGGTTGCTTTGGCAAAATGACTCCGCGACTTCTCTAAGTCGCAGACCCCTGTGCTCTGGATGGGAATTAAGTTGTTGACAAGATGAATTGGGGTTTTACAGATGATGTGTACTACTCTAACTCAAGATATGTCCTTTTAGTATGTTAGACCTCTTCTTTCCCTTTCTCTGTCCATGTGGAGGAGATGACACACCTCAGGAAAGAAACAGAGAGAGGTCAGAGAAAAAAGGACCTGAAAGTAGGAAAAATATATTCAGAGTAGTTTCATTTAAAATAGAAGAAAAATATACTTTACTTTTTTTTGAGGAGAAGAGAGTAAACAGGAAAGTTTAAAGCCAAGGGACACAGCAGAGGATGGCCTGAAATGATCACTAAGTGCTACATCAATACCTCAGGGAAGGTATTACAAGTGCTTGTGGGGTATGTGTGTGTGTGTGAGAGAGAGAGAGAGAGAGGGAGAGAGCACACATGGACACAGGGACAATGCAATACAGATAGCAATCAGAGAAGGGAATGGTAAAATATAAAACATTTTGAGCATCTAACAAGTAAGGGCTGTGTGATGAAAAAAAAAATGAAACTCAAAGGAAAGGAAAGACATCACTCGTGAGTTATGTTCTGTGATGTCTTTTTCCAGCCAGAGTACCTAGTGGCTTTAATGCCAAGTGAGATACCTTGCAGGAGGTAAGGTATTGTTGTCTATGTTATGGATGAGGAAACTGGGTTTTAGATACATTGAGTAAGAAATTTATCCAAGACCACTCAGCTACAACTTGTCCAAGTTGAGTCTTAACCCAAGTCAAGATAAATTGCAAACAGATTGCTTGCCTTTCTCTTAGGAGGCTAACCATGCTGGTCCTTCTTCTTTATAAGACTATAACAATGTGCCAATATAGCTTATAAAATGTGCTTGTGTGCCAGAAAAGGGAAAGGGATTCAAAAAAGGATATTTACAGCACACAAGACATTCGGGACAATTGCAAATGTTGGCAACAGTTTAAACTTAGAGAAAATTGATGGCTATGAGGGATCTTCTCATAAAAAGATAAAAATCTGGTTTGCTGTAGACAATGACATATTTTCTTCATCGTCACACATATTGCTTCTCAGCATAGTCCATAGAACTTTCTAGAGAATTGGCTAGCTACCAGATACACCTCTTCTAGAGGTATGCCACTGAGCAAAGTAGCCATGGGAGATATTTAAAGATACATTATTCAAATAAAATTAGACTCACCTCATTACTCTCCTTAGGCACATTTGGTAGTTAGCATGTAATAATCACAAATTGCTAGTGTTGACTGTATTGAACAGGCAAGATACAGAGCAGGCCTATCACTATGGAATATTTTATTTGACAGCTTGCACTATAGGTTTCTAGTTCAGATTTTCCATGGGATTAAGATACTAAACTCACTCTCACCAACACCCCTGATACTCCCAACTGTCTATCAGTAGATCCTAGATTTTTTAAACCTCCAAATAACCATATGAAAGGAAGAATGATGGATATGGAGAGTAAAGCTCAAAGCAGTAAAATCACTGACACAAGATCACTGGGCTAGGAAATAATACAGCCTGGATCCGAAGGGAAGTAAGTTTGACTTCAAAGCCCATTCTCTCAGCTTCAAGGTAATCCTTCTCACACCTGAAATACAGTGTGGGACTGGGGACAGTTGTGCACAAGTTATGAGTGGTACAGAAATCTGAGATTGCTCAGGGAAATCTGTGACAAAAAAATTAATAAGGAAAGATTGTGAAGTATACATGAGAATTGCTTGGGTGGACAAAATGAGGAAGAGAAAATAGTAAGACATCCCGATTGCCATGTTAAGTCTTTCCTATTTCACATATTTTGTTGTTGAGACTTTCCAAAATGTACTTACTGGGTATTGACTGTGTGCAGTGTTGTGCTAGATTTTGTGGGTAAGAAGTTGGCACGCTATCTGGAAATTCAGAGTTGTTGGGGAATTCACTTTGCCTAAGGGAACAATTTGGGGCAGCACTATCGTAGATTCTATCTGATGATATGATTCACCCATTCAATGCCATAGCCATAGAATTTCATAGAATCAATGTTGACCATAGAATTTCATAGTATTAATGTGGAGAAGACTTGGGGAAGTAACCAAATCTTACTTTCTATCCAAAGAAAGAACAGGGATTTTCTTTGTCTCTGATTGCATTATACATTGCCTTGATTGACCTAGTGAAAGAATTGAATGCCATTGTTAAAAGAGTCTGCATTGGAAAAATTAACTCTTAATTTAAATCCTATCTCCTCCATTTACTACATGTGCAACTTTTTGGAAATGAAACCCTTTCTGAACACTTCCCTAGCCTTAGAGATGGGAATATTAATATTTGTAGCTAAGTGCTCTTGTGAATGTTTCCTTAACTTACGTATACGTGTATAAAGCAGTTAGTTGAGAGTCTGGCTCCTGGTTCCTGATAGATAGAAGCTCTGTCAATTTCAGAGGAAAGGGATATATTTAAACATTTCTAATGATGAAAGTTTTAAGACAAAGAGGTAGATATTGTCTAGACAGTATATTTATTTTTTCTTCTTTTCCTCATATACTATATCATTCCTCAAAACCTCGTAGTACTTTTCAACTTGTGATTGCTATTATTTTATTTATCTGGCAATTTTAACATTTCAGTCCAATCCCCAGTAGACTGAAAAGACCACGCAATATTCGTAATTCTTTCTTAAATAAACTTTTGCATAGTTCCTCTGTGTCCCCTAGGTTATCCATTCACATTTTCTAGCAAAATAATAACCATTGGAAGAATTTACTTTTCATGCATTTGCATTTTGTGCAAGGAAAAAAAAATGCACTTTTACAAAACTATACTGGCCAAGTTTACTTTATCACAGAAGATCCTATTCCCCAAATCCTGTCAGTTTTCTACCCGTTCTGCATGAGTCCACATTGAGCATCCAAATGAGGTTACACAATGGCACTGCCTTAGAGGGAGCTGCTTAGTTAACTCAATTCTCTCAAGAGCCTTCACTTCATCCTTTCTGGTGACCTTAAGCCTGTCCTGATATTTTAATAACAGAATTCTTTCCTCCTATGGTTCTAAGAACAGAAAAGCTTCATGTTTGCTCAAAGAAAGCTCTTCCCATTCAAAATTAGTGGGTAAAACTAAATGTAATTTCTTTTCAAGGGCTTAATGTGGTTTATCTCAAAAGTTATACACTAACTCTTGTATATTCCATGCTATGGTTCCAGGGCATTAAATTTTTATGAGCTTAATTTTCATCAGTTTCCTAAATTCAAGCAGCAATTTCAGTAATAGTATATGTGCTTCATAAACAACAAGTACACATGCATAATGTTGTTTAATCAGAAAAGCTAAAAAATGACATTCTCTGTGATTCTTTTTCTATAAGAAGTTTTTCTTAGGATGGCACAGTTTTAACAGTTTTATTGTACCTGATTCCCCCCGCCCCTTGTACTATTCAATGATGTTACATTTAGCTTGAAATAATTGGAAAACTAATGTAACTAGCATATATTATATAGTCCCTGAAATTTGTTAATGTTATATTATACAATTCCTAAAACAGCTTATATTAGAAAATAACGCTCAGTTGCAATTGCCTTTTTAATCCTGATGAATGAAAATAATCCATACACATGTCCTCCATTTTATTCGTACATATTTTGTATTTTAGTATTTTCAGTGTATTTATTCCAATATTAATGCTTGGGGTTGACAAGTAGTACTTCCCCTTGGTGTTTCATTTATTGTTGTCCTAGGAAGTTTCAAATTCTTCTTTGCAGCAGATATTCTAAATAGCATTTTGAAAGAAGCCACATGGTTACTGGCTTCAGCTTTCTACCAGGGAACGTGAGGCTGCATAAGCTTAAATTCTCAACAATTGAGCTGCTAACCTTTCTTGGGTCCCACTGTTTTCCATGTGGACTTCTATTCCATTTTCCATGCAATAGTTATTATATTTTGCATTAGGGGAGCCAACTATTCACTGCTCATTTCTGTGCACAGATAATTTTGGAATATGATAAATTTCTTTGAAGATAGGACACATTTTAAACAGAAGTAGGGGAAGAGAGAAAGAGAGTGCATGCTCACGAGGAATCAAAGGCCTGTTTGGGTGTGGTGGCTCACACCTGCAATCTCCGCACCCTGGGAGGCCAAAGCAGGTAGATTGCTTGAGCTCAGGAGTTCGAGACCAGCTTCAGCAAGACCTACACTCCGTCCCTGAAAAATAGCTGGGCATTGTGGTAGACGCCTGTAGTCCCAGCTACTTGGGAGCCTGAGGCAAGAGGACAACTTGAGCCCAAGAGTTTGAAGTTGCTGTGAGCTATGACACCACAGCACACTATCCAAGGTGACAGAGTGAGACTCTGTCTTCATTAAAAAAAAAAAAAATCAACAGCCACTTTTATAATACCTTAAATGCTCCCACTGGGTCACCTTCCCATCAAGCCCTTTTAAAGAAATGGCATTGCCACCAGCACCATTGGCTCAACAGAGCTTATGACTAATCTGAATGATCTCAAGTTTATCTCTCCCAGACAAACAGAAAGTGCAGATTCATTATGGATTAAATACAGTACTCACTCTGTCCTGGCACCCATGAGATTGGTAGATTCTATATAAATGTAGTTTCCGGTAGAAACTTGAGAATTATTATAATAAATAATAAAATGTGGCACATGTATATCATGGAATGCTACTCAGTTATAAGAAAAGATAATGACTTTACCTCTTTTGTATTAAAAGTTATGTTTTAAATTTACTGAGACACCTTCTTATGTGTATAGCAGTGTGTTGTTTAATCAAGTATTTGTAGATTTTCCAAGTTCATGTTAACGTGGTATTTTTTCCTCCATTCTATTGACTTTAACCTAAATGTTTGTTTGTTTGTTTTGTTTTGTTGAGATAGAGTCTCACTATGTCACCTTTGGTAGAGTGCTGTGGCATCACAGCTCACAGCAACCTAAAACTTTTGAGCTTAAGTGATTCTCTTGCCTTGGCTTCCCAAGTACCTGGGACTACAGGAACCTGCCACAATGCCTGGCTACTTCTTTGTTGTTGTTGTTGTTATAGTTGTCATTGTTGTTAACAGGTCCCTGGCTGGGTTCAAAGAACCCAGTGTATGTGGCCAGGGCCCTAACCACTGAGCTACAGGCGCTGAGCCTAACCTAAATGTTTTAATGTTTTTGTTTTGTCTCTCCTTTGATATGTGGTTACTTGATGTTCATAGTTTGGGATAACTTGTTTTAATTTCAGATTAATATGAGGATACATGATTAGATTGCACTATTTGTACTTGTGAGGTAAAATTTAAGCCGTAGTTGTGTGCTTAACCCAGGAAGTAGTTGTGTGCTTAAACCAGGAAATACACCATATACCTGTGCAATGTACCCATTCCATGGGAACTTACAGACCCCGCCCACCCCTCCCACTTCTTGAATTTAATTGAGTTGTTTTCTCATCAGGACCTGTAGTAGTTAATTTATGTTTCAAGTTAGTATTGAGTACACAGGATACTTGTTTTCCCATTCTTATGATGCTTTACTTAGGGGGATGTTTCCAAATCTTCCCAGATTGTTACAAAAGATACAAAATCTCCATCTTTTTTTCCTTTTTTCAATAGCTCCATCTTTTTTAATGGCTGAATAATGTCCCATGGTATACATATTCCACTATTTATTAATCCATTCATGGATTGAAAGGCACTTTGGTTGTTTCTACATCTTCACAATTCTGAATTGAACTGCTGTGAACATTAGGGTGCAAATGTCCTTATGGTAAAATGACTTTTTTAGCCTACATCTTTATATTAAAAGTGGGTTTCTTATAGATAACATATGGTTGGGGCTTTTGTTGTTGTTGTTGTTTTTTATTGAATACGACAATCTTTTTCTTTTAAACGTGCATTTAGAACATTCACATTTAAAGGGATAATTCTGGTTTTACCTATAGGTGCCAGAGGCATAAGTTTCTTCCTAGCTTCTTTCAGGTGTCCTCAAACTACAGCCCGCAGGCCATATGCAGCCAGCCTAGGACAATTATCCGACCAGCCAAGTGTTTTTGCCGCTGCTGCCTGTCTTGCTTAGCAGCCGATTCATCCTCGGACCCACAGACTGGCCCTCCAGTGGTCTGAGGGACAGTGAACTGGCCCCCTGTTTAAAAAGTTTGAGGACCCCTGATTTAGATTCTTTACTGTGAGAACCTGTTGAGGTCCCTGGAGGCAAAACTCACAAATATGTGGGAACCTTCCTAAAACTGAAGCTCCTAGAAGTTTCTCACTTTTTTTCTAATCCACATTCAGTCTCCAGTCTTCAGAATTAACATTTTAGAGGTTTTGCCAGTTTCAGCTCCAGAATCTTCTGCTCCAGGTAATCAGATTTTTTAAAATTAATTAATTTATTTATTTTTAGAGACAGAGTCTCACATTATTGCCCTTGGTAGAATACTGTGGAGTCATAGCTCACAGCAATCTCCAACTCCTGGGCTTAGGAGATTCTCCTGCCTCAGCCTCCCAAGTAGCTGGGAGTACAGGTGTCCACCACAATGCCTGGCTATTTTTTGTTGCAGTTGGCCAGGGCCGGTTTTGAACCCTCCACCCTTGGTATATGGGGTCTGCATCCTACTAACTGAGCCATAGGCACCACCATAGGTAACCGGATTTACTCACTGCCTCTGTCTCACCAGATGTTCAGGTGATCACCTTAGGGTGATGGCTGTTCTCTGACAGGCCCAAGAAAAGAAGTTAAAATTCAGTTTAGTCTGTTTTTTTCTTAGAACAATGGTAAGAGTAACAGATTCTAAATTTTTTACATGTTGAAGCTAAAGCAAACTCTCATGAGTGAATTTTTTAAAGGAGGAAAGAAAATAGTCTCCTAGGTTGTTTTTGACCTAAAACAAACACTGAGAAAAAGATTTATGTCTAAATAGTTTATGTAGCAGTGGTTCCAAAAAGGACTGAGATTGAGGCAGCAACAAGAGACAGAGAAAAGAAGAAAATCCAAACAAGGTGCCTTGAGGAAGGGATTTCAATCACAGGCACACGGTGCTTACCCTGCTGGACCCAGGAAGACCTTGGGATGGTAGGTGCAAGCTAGAAGCAGGAAGCTCAGCAGTTATGAACCAACTCTCATGAGTTATTGGTTGAAAAATACTCTCAGGACATTAAGTCATCAGCTCCCCAATATTCCCCTAGAGAAAACAGGCAGAGAATAGTAGGTAATCATAGTAAGACACTCTTGGCCAAGAAAATGAGTGGGGTACCCATGGCCTTTGTTATGCCAAGTTTCAAAGAGATGTATTTCAGTGTCTAGGTCATACTGCCAATGAACCTGGCTAGGACAAAATTTCAGGATTCTCTCGCTAATGTTCTTTCCATCTCTCTACCACATACTTTTCTTCTCCAGAAAATATAATATTTCTGCACTTTTACAAAATTTCTTTCTCTGGACATTCTTTATAGAATTTAACAAGTGTTTCAAAAGATATGGGAGTCCTGCTGCTCCTGTGGCCTGACCTTGCAGCAGAAGCTAGAGGGCAGCTACAGGAAATCCATAGCTTGGGAGCCATTGATCTCAGGCTCATCATTCAGAAAGACGTCCAGCTTTGAGGAGGAAGCTCCCGGGGGAAGGGACATTCATTTCTGTTGGCTGCCTTGCTCTCTCCCCTGAACTGCCCTCCTACCAAAGGTACAATTTAG
The DNA here is from genome assembly GCF_000181295.1 of Otolemur garnettii. NCBI lineage: Eukaryota > Metazoa > Chordata > Mammalia > Primates > Galagidae > Otolemur > Otolemur garnettii. The sequence goes on along the minus strand of NW_003852602.1, from coordinate 1,152,713 downwards.
AAATGATTTACATTTGTAAGCTTCACTGCTTTTATTTCTAAAGTTGTAAAAAGAATTCAACTTGTAGTCTCTGCAAGAGCATCCATATTAAAAAAAAAAAAAAAAAACTTCCAATTTAAATTATCTCAAATTGTATTCTTTTTAAATTTCAGAAAGTACTTTATGTGTGCAGGAAATGAGTGGAAGGATTTAATATTCAAAATGTCCAGGAAGTCATGGAGTCCAGAAATCCATTGTTCTCCCTTTATTTTCATCCATTATACTCTCTAAAGTGTATGCAAAATCTTTGTTGATGTTCCTTCATTGCTGTTGGTTCTTTAATTCCAAAGTAAGTCTTTCTTTTCAAATTAAAAAGTAGTAAAAGATTTTTTTAATCTTATTAGTATACAAAAGAGGTAGTATAGCATATACCTATTTTCTACTAAATCTAATACATGCATTGTCTCAAAATCAGATTCCAATCTCATATCATGTTTCTTTTCCTAGCTATGTGGCTTTCAACAATGTACATAGCCCCTCAGGAGATCAGTTTATTTCTAAAATGGGGAAAATAATGCAACTGAGGTACTTTGTCATGTTTGATGTTAGTAGAAATTTTGTAGGCCTGAATGTCTTGAGGGCATGATGAAAGTTTTGAAATACACAAAAATTAAGTAAAATCATTTTGATTACTATATTTTCCAAAATCATTTCCATGGCATTCTATTCACTTTTGAAGTTTTGTAACCACGTGTGAAAACACTTTCCCCACTCAATTCCTTCAAGTGCGGTGAGCTCACTTTTGTAAGCGTAAGCAGCTTTTTCAGGGTTGGAGAACCTCTTTCTGTGCATGCAATTTTTGACTATACAGACTAGGAAATAATCCCTTGGGACTAGGTCAGGACAATAGAATGGATGAGTCATAAATGTAACCTCTATCAACTCCAGGAACTGAATGGCAGTGTTAGCTGAGTGGGTAGACACGCTGTCATGGTGCAAGATGATTCCCTGCAGTCCTGTCTTTGGCTACCACTTTGAAGCTACCAGAAAATTTTGGTAAGCAGACTTTTGTGTACTATTGAGAATAATAGTCCTTTGATCCTCTAGAGGAAGAGTTGGGACACGACTGGTTTTGGAAGAGAAAGTTTCTACCATTTTCTTTTCAACGCTTTGGGGCTGCTTCAGTTTTTTTGTTTGTTTGTTTGTTTGTTTTTGTTTTTTTGCCACTTCAGTTTTATTGGTGGATTTTTATTGAGAAAAATTTACACTGTCCACTGATGCTTATTCTCTGGATCACAGTAGTAACTACAGGTTTCATCACCAGTAATGATGTCAGAAACATCTCTGGACTTGACTCTGATGAATCTGACCAGATTCCTTTTATACCATTCAATATGCACACACTTTCATTCATCTGTCAAAGTGGGAGGCACCTAATGGGATGAAACTTTCCTGGTGCAAAGATAATTATGCAGTATTTTGGACTCCTTATGGTGATCCAATCTGTAGTGACACTTGAATGTCCTTAAATGCCACTTGATTGTTTTGGCGAATGATTTCTCCCTCCTGGTGATACTTTCCTCAGTGACTGTGGTCATACAAAGAACACTCCTCTCCTCATCTTGCAGTGAAGTTCAGCCTCTTCTAAATTCTTGAAACCACTGAAAACTTGTCATGTGGGAAGACTGAAAGTCCCAAAAATCTACTGCAAATGCTCAAGGCTTTGAGATTTGCTTAACTCACTTCCAAAATCATGGAAAATCATCATGTGAAGGTGCTCTCCTCCCAGGTCCATAATTTATGCTGACTGAAGGCTTCACGGATGGAAACAAATGATGCCTTCTCAGCAAAAATGTTAAGTCAAGCAAGATGAAACATGCATGGGGAAATCAGAGAGAATGCTGTTGCCAACTGTATTTCCTGGAGTGAAACAGTGGACCATAACACCATCTATCTCAGAACTTTCCTAGTGACTCTTCATAACAATTAGTACTTAATTTCATGTTATCGTATCCTGAGCGTAAAAAAGAAATCACCAGTATCATCGATAACTGTCTCACAAAACCTACAAAGGCAATCATTTATTGTTGTTTCAAAAAGTATGTTTCTTTTTTTT